>NC_135500.1:217956928-218271885 GCF_052857255.1 Amblyomma americanum
CCGGCATTCCTGCCCCTCTTGATGGTAGGTTACCTGTCGTAGCGCCACTTTTACCTCTTGGTAATATTGAGAAACCATATGCCTGTTACTGCTTTTACAGCCCCAGCTGTTGAGGGCACTTTTCTTGGTTTTTCGGCGATGGCGTGACACTGTGCCATTTTGACTGGTCAGCATGCGGTGGCGTCACGCGTGACGTCACTGCGACGCCCCACGCTGAACTGCCCCAATGCTTCGATGACACGAGTGATAGTATAGTGACGTGACGTGCATTGCATCAGAGAAGACAAAAAAAACTGAAAAGTGTGGTATTCTACACTGCAAACAGTTGTCACATAACCTCTCGATACGCAGTAGTAACCATGTCCTTTGTGAATGACATCCTTGTCGAAATCAAGAGGAAGAAATGGGATTGGGCAGCCATGTGATGCGAAGGCAACATAACCGCTGGTCATTAAGGGTAACGGAGTGGATCCAAGAGATTTCAAGCGTAGCAGCTGGCAGAAAGTTAGGTGGGCGGATGATGATGATGATGATGATCTTTCGCCTTGTTGGCGTCGTGATACAGCCGACAATGAGAGTACGGAGTCTCGCGCTTGAAAAAATGTGAGAGTATTGAATTGATGCAAAGTGTCAGGATTTGGTACTAAAAAAAATCGCGAAACACACAGGGTGCACGATTATCACGATGGAGTGTGCTCTGAGGAGAAAGGTCATAACCTGCAAACTACCCGTAATGCTCGGCAGTGCTATCTGCGCGACCAATTCGTGGCTGCGTCATGCTTCAGGTCTGCACTAAAAATTTCACATGTAAAAACTAACAACTCGCTAAAAGAGGCTTGCTGAAAGCGCAATAAAAGAAAACATATCTAGACAGCCAATTACTCAATATGATTGATGCGCTAATACGAAAAATACAAAATTAAAAAAAAACAGACGAAGCAAATGAAAGCTTCGGCCGGCGGAAGATAATTACTGCAGTCAAGAACACCTGCGCCTGTTACACTTTACAAGGGGCTCTTTTTGTGAGCGCCAGCGATACGCAATATTTGACCGGCTCAATAAAAAATAACTAAAAAGCTCACTGAAAATTTGGACCAGCCAAAGCCGATGGCTGCTTGCTGCCGTGTGCAAAGTAAGGAGTCTTCACTGTTTAATGAAGACTCAAAGTCGGCCATTAAGTCCTTCCCCACTCTATGTAAGCTCAGGCGAGGATGCTCAAGAACAAAATTGTCGAAATGCGGTGGTTGCGAGGCCGGCTTCATAAAAAAAAATTGAGTGACTGAAACTTTTTCTTCATTGGTTGGAATTATGCGTCCGACCGTAGTCGTTAGTACCGAGCATGGTTGCTTATTAAAAATGAAATGAGATGAGTGGTTATCTTTGTCGCAAGACTGTTGTGTCAATAACAGAGCCGGCTTGACAGGGCGCAGCACACACTTGGAATTTGGTATGAGCCACCAATTAAAGTTGCACTTTCGTCATTCAGTGAAGGCGGCTCAACGCTAAGTGCACTTCAACTTTATATAGTCCATATTTTACAGGACAATTATTCAGCTGGGCTGCTTTTCTGAAATGCTGGCTTTGTTTGTTTCTGGCTAAGAGCGTGGAAAATATGCATTATTTAGAAAGTTGTCTGAAAAAGCGGTGGGACAACTGGTCCTGAATTGGTTGCAGTCAAGAACGCAGCATAGATTGGGAGAGAATCGCGAGCGGAGCCTTAAAGATGAAATAACTCACAAAAAGGAAGCAAAAGGTCAACAAATACGCATAGCATGCGCTCTGACGCGTAACGCGCTGAAGTTACCGTAAGCGGACCAGTTCCTGTTGAGACAATCACGCTGTTAAGCGAAGGCACATACGCAGCTATGGTTCGGCAGATTCGTGTAATAGTTTGACGCAAACCATATCCCTTAGGCACAATTTTTTATTTCGTTTAAAACACATATCTTCCCAAATAGATAGCGTACCCAGGCCCCAAGTAATCCAATTCATTAGTTTTCCGACCAGAAACAACAGTTGTAAATTTTTTACTTGGATATGCAAAAATTGATATAAACTGTCAGAAGAGTTCGAAACTCAAAAATAAAACAACAAGCTTTATGAAATAACACCATAAGGACAGTAAAATATAGGTTAAATGAAGATGCGTATTAAAGAAAAAGCTGACATCGCTACTGGTGGCAATATATTATCAGCAAGAAAATGAAACCAAGCTCACTGTTTTATGAAATATTATTTGCTGCGTTTACAAGTGTCCATGGAAAATCATACTATTTGCTTGATGAAGAATGACAAATTCGCCAGAAAAAAAATCGCAGCTGTATATAGAGAAATTTGAGCAAAAGCTGTGAGTTCGCAATGTATACAAAGGCGTAGAAAGGAAAAGTGTAGACTCTTGGGTACTTTTTCATGCCTGCGTAATCGCACAATCGAGGCCATCAGTCAATATTTCTAACGGCAGGGGGTGCTCGCATTCCAAACTGCCGTATTTATTCAGATATGGGCCGGCCTTGGTTTGTGGTCGACGCTCTTAACTTAGAGGGTGTGGAAATTAAACGAAAACAAAACAATAAAGCCCCCTTAACCCCCCCCCCCCCAGAACGGAAGACAACGCGAAAAGATGTGTACCTGTGTTTGTAAATGTGACCCACACACAGTAATAAAGCCTGCGGCGCGCTACACGCGTGCAACGCAACTCGACGAGACGCTACAGATGCTACTTTGATGGTAGTTGGCTTATAGTGACATAGAAAGCAGGAGGCAAAGAGAAAGCCAAAAGAACAACCAAAATAGGACAAGAGGGACTTAGTTTTCACTGCTGAAATAAATTGTGTTAGAAATAAAGGCTAAATGGAACAAAAACTCCGCAGTTCTTTTATCAACACCAATTTCTCGCCACACATGCATGTCTGACGTTTGAGAAATTATAAAATTGTGGAGTTCAGTTTCCCGAAACGTCATCTGGGCTATGATATATGAAAGACGCCGTCAGACCAACTGGCGCTGACTGTGCACAGTACACGGGCGTTTTTGTATTTGGCCTTCATCAAAATTCGGCAGCCGCGGCAGGGATGGAGCCCGCGACCTTGGGATCAGCAGCCGAACGCCAAAGCCAGTGGGGCAGCGCGGCGGATAGGTCTGGCGTTTGTTGCGCTGTTAGCAGAGCCTTGCGTTTGAACACCACTGTGAAATAACACCGTTTGGTCATTGCAATAGTGGACACCACTGCCATTGTAGATACCAAAAGCTTGGCTATTACCGCACACGCAAAAAAGGAAATCCCGCCATCGGGGGCTAAATGGAAGGGTCTAAACGCCGGTAGGGACTAAATCGGTAGGGGGCTAAATGCTAAAATGCTCGTGTGCTGTGCGATGTCTGTGCACGATAAATAAGTTCGGGTGGTCGAAATTGATGCGGAGTTCTCAAATACGGTGTCTCTTATAGCCCACGTGCAGTCTGGGCACTTTAAACGCCACCGTACCATACGAATGTTAAAAAGCTACGGAAATCACTTAAGACTGTTTACGTGCTTTGAAGGCGAAAGCATGAATGTCTCAACGTGAGTTTATATCTCGACAGTTGGAATCCCTGTCGACAATTAGCCTGACTTTGGCTAGCAGCTGCATGCTTGGTGCAACTACAAATCGTATGAAACCACCCGGAACGCTGCGTGACTAACGGCTGCGCCACGTTTGAAAGGAAAACTGGCGCCACATGTTGGTCCACCAGTTATGCCGTACGACGAGCAAACGGCGTGAAGGAGGATGAGGGGAGGTGGAGAGAGGAGGTGGCTGCTTCCGGCCACTCGCTCGTTGTGGCGGGGGCTGCTTGCCACTGGGGTATCTGTGGTGCATGTCGTCGTCGCACTCGCCCCTTCGGTGGCCAGACGACGGCTCCATCTTTTCTGGACCTTCTCTCGGCCTCAGCAACAACGACGGTAGCCGACGGAATTTCGTCTAAAGGAGCTAGTAACGCCTTGAAAAAAAATATTCCGGTTTGTATTTAAGCAAATTCGACATACGACATTGTTCCTAGTTTGGGAACGTCACGCCGTCTGCAGCAAGCACGAAAACTAGACGCGATGGCCGGCACCCTTTACTGCCGGCAGCAATGAGCGGGAAATAAGTGCATTTAGGAGGCTATGCGCGAACAGGTGTGGTATCTTGCTCTTGTTCACAGAATTATTGCACTAGGCACACAACTGAAGCACGTTCAGATCCGCCTTTGGGAAGTGACCACGAAACTGCTTAAAGTACCTTGGTTGCAGAGGCACCGAATCTCCCTGGGACCCCAGTCTGTCACACTCCGAGCCCGAACGGCCACACTAATCCTCAAACATCTCACGCTCGTATTCACAAGTCACGCCATCCCCCGTTACACACAGTGGCTGGCAGCACGAGCGACCACAGCGCGACGCCTGTCTTTCCAGCCGCTTCACTCAAGCCCTTTTGATGCCCTCGCTGGCATGCATTCATGTTAGCACGCGCCTCGGCATCCACCGGCATCCTGAATTACCAAGCGACTCGGCAGCGGCAGGCAACGGTTCTGGCATAGCTAAGCCCTCCAACGAAGCCTACCGCTGCCGATTTCTACGTTCCCGCGCAGCAATGTCTTACACAGATGCTCACTCTGGTCCCTGCACCGATCAGCGTCATGTGCAGCACTGCTCACAGCGGGATCTTCCATGTGTCGACGCGCGCAGTGTCGACACGTGTCGACAGCGCACGGCAGAGAGGGGGCCAATTTTGGGCCTGCTTCTTGCTACACAGTCTTTTGTAGCCTGCTCGTTTCCTTAGGCGTCGTCTGACGTGCACGAAGTGTGCTTCTTTCCTGTTCGCTGAACAGCGCTCCCCCTGCTGGGGCGTTTCTCTGACAAGACGTGCATGAACACGCTTTGCACACTTCAGCTTCCGGTTCCGTTCAGTGACGTCCTCTTCTCTCTGGTGTTTCCTCCAGGCACGCAGATTTACATGCGTCGCGCGTCACTCCAGCCACTCCACTCACGTCAGTCAAGTACGGGCCAAGGAAGTGCGCAATGTGGAGGTGAAGATGGCTCGCGCTTATTATTCCTCCGCACTCCATGCATGTTCCCATGTGAGATAAGACTAGACGATGCGAACACTTTGTTCCTCCGTGTGAAGCGTGCAATTGACGTAGCCAGCGCAATGAAGGGGCACATTCGAGCACTCGCTCCATCTAATCGCTTCTTCCGCCGCCAGATTGCTTTGATGAGAGCCCCAGAATTTCACAGGGGGTCGAAAGAAGTGTCATTACATATAAAAGTCGTCACAAATAAACCGCAGTAGGTGTAACTATTATGTTATGTAGGAGTAAGAAAGGCGTCGGACGCTTGCCACCTCCTTTTTAGCGGTAAATAATTGGCAGACTGGTAATTGTTTCCTTAGTCGAAAATATGGCGGGTTTCCTTGGAGAAAATAAGTGAAGCGTCAGGTTCAAACGCAAAGCTTCGTCAAGAGCTGCAGCGACCGGGGGGAGGGGGGTTAAAACCAGATACGGCAGAGATAACAGCCGACACGAACCGAGACAAAGAAAGCAAAAGCAAACCGAGCGAATTAAGGGCAAGCTTAAAGGCGGAACACCGAAGCGGGCCAATAATGGCGATGTCGGACAAGTCGATATACGGATCTGGTTTTTGGCACGAACGCTAATTACCGCTCGTCGCGAGTAAAAGTAAACAGCGGCTTGTCACCAGGGTCGTTACCAGCAGCTGCTTTCGGGCTGCTCTGACAAGCCAAACGTCGAAGCTTCCAAGATATCGAATGTTTCTTTCTTTCTTTCTTTTTTTGAGACCTGAAGGCACTTCGAGGGAAATATGGGTTAATGAGAGGTTAAAACCTAATTAAAGGAACTAAAATATGAGGAGTGGTAATTCCAAAAATAAAAGGAAAAAAACCATTTTATGGAACTCGATTACGGCACAGATTGATAACATGATGAGACGTGCATTTTTTCAGTGAAATGAACTATTTTTCCGGCTTTTTAGTTTATCTTCTGATTTATTTTACAGCCCATTGAGAAGAAACCTCGTTATCTTTAATTTCAGTCTGGATTTCGCCCAGCTATCGCAGACAGGCTGGGACATACGCGACGTCTCTCGTAAAAAGAAATTGGAAAGCCAAATGTAACGCCATGAGCGACACTCTCGGCTCGAAGAGTGCGTGGAGCTTACTGAGGTGCCTCACTGAACCGAGTCAAACAAGGGGGGAGAACAGTAGAAACTTAAGACGAGCATTACATTAATTTCGAGGTACAAATGAACAACTCGCTAGAGCGCTAGAAGACAATTACATATGCACCACGGTAGACCAACACGCGTACGCACCAATATACACCGGGTAAGAAAATGAGGGGTTAGATGCGGAATTCACTACATGGAGGTCAAAGCGGCGCTAGTAAGTAAGAAGAGAAGCACGGCACCGGGAGATGACCGCAAAACGGCCAGTTTGCTGGCAAACCTCAGCTAAAAAGCTATCGAGGACCTCACAGGCTTCATCAATAAGATATGGGAAGGGGGAACAAATACCGGAAAAGTGGAAAATCAACATGGGCAATTTAAGACCCACATCGCGCGCGGGCAAGCTTATGGAAACGATGGTCAGGAAAAGACTATCTGATCACATAGAGAACCAGGGACTTTTCTCTACAACTATGTTCGGCTTCCGGGCACGCTTGTCAGCACAAGACGTGCTTTTACAACTTAATAGGGAAGTCATAGGCTCCCCTTTACGGCAGTCAACTGGACATATCTTTGGATTTGAAGGGGGCATTTGATAACGTTAAACACAGTATGATACTAGAGAATCTCAACACCACAAACTGCGGAAAGCGGACTTACCAGTACGTCAAGGTGTTTCTCATGGACAGGAAGGCCTACATCAGGATAGACGACAGTAAATTCGAACCCATAGATATGGGAACACGAGGCACGCCTCAAAGGGCGATAATGTCGCCTCTGCTCTTCAACATAGCCATGATGAGCCTCCCCGGGAGGCTCAACGCGATAGATGGCGTGAGACACGTCATCCACGCGGACGACATCACTCTGTGGTCGTCGGGTGGCAGTGTTGGACAGATAGAGGACGCCTCACATGAGGCGGCGTCAGCGGTACATAAGTATGCCGAAGATTGTGGCCTTAGGTGTGCACCCACGAAATCAGAGCTCCTTCATATCACGGGGGATAAAAATCGGCAAGCAAAATTCAAATATACATAGATGGAAATCAGGGCTCGGAGGTAGAAAACATCCGCTTGTTAGGACTGCAAATCAATAACAAAAGTAATAATGTCATGGCGATTACCAAACTAAAGTCTACGTGCGAGCAAATCAGTAGGATGATTGGCATGGTGTCTGGCAAGCACGGTGGACTCATAGAAAAAGAGACATTACGCCTGGTGCAGGCTTTCGTCATTAGCCGAATAACATATGCTGTGCTCTACCGCGAACTGCGGCAGAGCGACAAGAAGGAATTAGACGCAATAGTCAGAGCGGCCATCAAGAAGGCGCTTGGTCTATCCCTCCAAGACGTCCACTGATCGCCTTCTCCACCTAGGAACGCATAACACGCTGGAAGAACTACTCGAAGCTCACCAAACAAGCCAAATAATGCGGCTATCCACGACCAAAGTTGGTAGACGAGTCCTCGAGGATTTGCATATAGCGCTACCAGCAGCAACAGAAGACAGAGGGGACATTCCCAAGGACTTGAGAGATAAACTGTTAGTTAAATCAATACCAAAAAACATGTATCCCGAGCACAATCAAGGTAGAAGAGAAGCCAGAGCTAGAGCTATAGAGAAGTATTATGGCAGCAAAAATGGCGCGTATTATGGCACGTACCAACCAGGCAAGGGAGCGGTGAATCTCTCCGCTCTCCTCTAAAACCCGCCCCAGTGCATCCAATAAAGTTTTACTACCACCAAGTAACTGCGGTTTATTTTCTGCAGTAAACGTTTTTCTCACTCACTCACTCACTCACTCACTCACTCACTCACTCACTAACTAACTAACTAACTAACTAACTAACTAACTAACTAACTAACTAACTAACTAACTAACTAACTAACTAACTAACTAACTAACTAACTAACTAACTAACTAACTAACTAACTAACTAACCAACTAACCAACTAACCAACTAACCAACTAAACTAACTAACTAACTAACTAACTAACTAACTAACTAACTAACTAACTAACTAACTAACTCACTCGCTCGCTCACTCACTCACTCACTCACTCACTCACTCACTCACTCACTCACTCACTCACTCACTCACTCACTCACTCACTCACTCACTCACTCACTCACTCACTCACTCACTCACTCACTCACTCACTCACTCACTCACTCACTCACTCACTCACTCACTCACTCACTCACTCACTCACTCACTCAGTCCAGTTCTTTCACTCTTGGCCAGCGTTTTTTTTTCTCTCTTCCTTCAGCCTCTGTCAGCAACAGGATCCATCTAATTTCGTCGCTGCCCCGTCATTCGTTATCGCATCTTTCTCTCCTGACCGCTTAGATCGGTGACCTTGGACGGGCTTCATCGTCACGACGGCTAGGGGTGTGCTCCGCATAGCGGCTCGCGCCGTGAAGCAAATCGTCCCAATAAAGTACCTGCCCTGCGACACGCGAGTCTAGGCAGAGTGCGCCGACTCACACGGGCGTTTTATTAAGTACCGATAAGACAATCAAAACGGACGAGAACAATAAGCATTGTATAAAATCACAAGGATCCCGGAAGGAATGCGTTTCGTGCCTTTTCGACTGGCTCACATAATCCCTACAGGAATGGGAGAAGCCGGGTCAACGCAAGCCGCTATCGCCAATCGTATACCATTTCTGGATCAACGAAATGCGAAGGCGCTCCGGCGCGAATGTGCCCGGCCACTCACGCCAAATTGGATTCGCTTTGTTAACGCTCGGCTGACCCACTACACATCCAAGCGGAGCGAGCGAGGCTTTATGAGGTAAACAAAACAAATATTCGCCCAAGAAAACAGTTTATTTTATTAGCGCGCAAGACAGCTGGGACTGCGAAGCTAGAGAAAAATAAAGAGAGCGGTAAAGGAAGCAACAATAAAAAATTTCTGCAGTGGCGTAAAGGCGATGCGCTATATGGCCTTTTGAGATATTGTGTAGCGAGCGTTAACCACTTCTCGGGTGTCTTAACCTAATTGATACTGACACCCACCCGGGACGTGGTAACGTAAAGGGTGCGAATGCGCTCAAAGGGAACGAAAGTTCCGGACTGCCGAGTTCTTGTTACGGCCGGTATGGGAGACAGCTGATATCTTCCAATGCATCACGCGCGAACAAGCCTGTCTTCGCTTTCAACTGGCCGAGCTTTTTTCACGTACTCTTGAGAAGACGAAGCTCAAACATCTACACCTGAGTTTAGGTTGCCAATGTCGCTAGACGACATGGAGGAGGGGAGGGGAGGAACGTCATGGTTCCTCAGTAGCTGCTATGAAAAGAGGAATCTGAACTCGTCTTTTTACCGCGGGAATTTTACCTACACGTTCCTGGGCTTCTCAGAAACTTCGAATTATTGTCCTGTGCGGCCGATTGCCCTAATTATATCGGATTAAACGTCCCGGCTCCCGCCTCTTTTTTTGAACTCAACGCGGTAGGTAGGCGGAGTCAACCAACGCGCGGAGTGCCTTTCAGCCAGTCCAGTGGCGGCTTTGCTTTCACTTTTATTTTGTTTTTAGGTTTCTGTGCATAAACAGTTTCGGTCGCAGACAATGTAGCCGCAAATTTGGCCCACGGAAATAAAATACACGTGGACTCTCTGATTTACGTATGACTCCGCCGATGGCAGAGCGACAAGCCGCCACGGGACTGGCTGACGGGTTGGTTGACTCCCACTACCAACCGCGTTGAGTTACAAAAAAAAAAAAAAGATGGGAGCCAGAAAGTTTAATCCGATTTAATTAGGGCAATGGGCCGCATAGTAGTATAATTCGAAGTTTAAAAGAATTATTGGAACATGTAGCTTGAGCTCCCGCGGAAAAAAGACGAGTTCAGATTCCTCTTTAGTGCACCTTTAAGGAAAAGCAAGTGATTTTAAAATGTTAGAATTGGAATGAACGAATGCTCTTCTGATGCAGCAGGACTGGTTAGAGAAAAACTTCTGGTGGCCATCAGGTTTTGACCATTATCTGCCGATTCTCGTTTCTCTATTGGCTGTTTTTAGCAGGTTCTTGTCTTCTTCGAGAAGGCAAACGAAGAGGTTGTTGGAAGCAGGGAATACAGTACTTGGTCGATGGTAACGCTCTCTTGATTGTAACGCGCCTGTTTTTCAGGTTCCGAATGAAAACAAAAAGTGCAATCACTTCGATTTTAACGCGCGCTAGATTTTCATGCTTCGATAATGGCACACGTTAGGGCGCACGATTGCCACTTGCCTCCGCACACAAGACCAGTTTAGTTTATAGCGTTGGCTTTTCTAAGCTCGTGCAGACCTTCGAGGCGCTCCGAGTAACATAATGGCGCATTTCTTTCGACGGGAGCTCTGGCGTCAGTGGCGCATGCTCGGAGAACTTGCCAGGACTCTCATGCGCCCTGGACAGGAGCGTCGGCGACGGGTGTGTGTTCGGCGCCAAGGATGCCCAGATGCGCCGGTTAATGCTGAAAGGCCTCCGCACTTAAGGTTGCCTGTCTTTTTAAAACCCAGAGTTGTAGTGAATTTGGCGCGTGTTCGCAACCAAGTTTTACATGTTAGCTCAAGTCCAGGTCGGCAGCACTTCGCTGAGGGGTCATTTCCGATGCTTGCGAGGGCTCTCGGTATCCAGGACTGCGGTAGGTGATATCGTTAATATTGATGCGCAAGAGGTACCAAGCCGCCATTTTTGTAATGCCGATTACGATAGGATCTTGCTGAAATGAAAATTGGTTTTTGAGGAAAGGAAAGGGCGCAGTAATTGTCTCACATCTCGGCCGACACCCCAACCGCGCCGTAAGGGAAGGGAGAAATGTGGGAGTGCAAGAAGAAAGGAAGAAAGAGGTGCCGTAGTGGAGGACTCCGGAATAATTTCGACCACCTGGGAATCTTTAACGTTCACTGGCATCGCACAGCACACGGACGCCTTTCCGTTTCGCCTCCATCGTAAAGGCGGCCGTGTGCTGTGCGATGTCAGTGCACGTTAAATGTCACCAGGGGGTCAAAATTATTCTGGCGCAGTTTCATTTGCATGCTCCATTCTCACGCGCATGCCATTTTTAGGAGATCTTTCTCAGAAAAAAAGGTGCACGTTAGAATTGAGTACATACGTATTGTCTAAACAACGTGTTGTGTCCGAGTAACAGGAAGTAACTGTTCACGCTGTGAGCGGTTTTCTGGAAAGCATGCGAGGGCTGCTTTTAGCTCGAATGGAGTCACCCTTCGGATATACGGGACGTACGTAAGAGCGTACGGACAGCATGCACTGGCATCGAATTGCGGCAGCTTTCAAGTCCTGTTATATTAATGTCGATACAAATGAACGTTAAGTATACAAGTAATACAGAAAAGTGCCCTGTTTTCAAATATCTTGGCTAAAGGATATGGGCTATTTCTTGAGCCTAATGCATCCTGGTCTCAGCATTCTATCATGTCATCGCATTTAGTCGATCTCCTCCGACGTCCCGTGCGCTTGACTTCCTTACGTCAGCAGGTCTCTACGTCGCAGTTAAACGTAAAATGAGTACACTGAAAGCCTAATAAATGTCTTCAAATATTTTGTGAACGATCAGAGGCCCTGTCAATAAAGAATTTTGAAGATCGTTTATGATCAGCATCCTTCGAAGCTCTGTAAAGTAACGAGAAATGGGCTCTTGACCACCAGCATCAACGTCTTCTCTTCGTTTTTTGTTTTCCCTGACTGATTCTTCCTCAGTGCTCATTACTGAGAATGCGTGCGCTGTGCTCTGAGGAAAAGCAAGATCAGAAAAAGAATCTCTTGCTGACACCTCGTGAAGGATGCGCTGCGCAGTGGACGACCAGTCCCTCGGCGCGGTGTCCCGCGATGCGAACACGAGCTACAAGGCGAGCGTCTCCCCTGACGGCGCACGTAATTCCCCGGGAGATGAGGATGTAAGAGGCTCTCTCGGGCCCATTGTCACGGCGGCGACGCTTACACGGACCGCATCTCGAGCAGTCCTCGCTCCTGCCGCCCGGCATCACGACGCGCTGCTCGGTGCAGACGGCTCTAATTGCGATTAATGCATATATGAACCCCGCGTCTGTAGCGAGGCCAATACCACGAATCGCTCTTCTGTTTCTTCGGGGGTCCACGTCAGCGCACGATATCGGGAGTGAAGATCCAGGGAATGGTTTCTTTGCCTATATCGCTGCCACGACGTGACAGCTGAGTGTCGCGCCCGTAGCGAAAAGTATGTTGGCGAAGTTCGACGCCCTGCGTGGCGGTCGCTTGCTTGGCGGTATACTGGTGTGATGACAGGAGACGGAGATAAGCGACACAAGATGCAGAAGTTATCCATCTATGTTGGTTCTCAAACACAGCTCTCGCATTTGATATAGAGGTGTGGTGCACTTACTTTTTCATCACACTTAACTAAACCAAAGGGCAAAACCTAAACAAGTACTTAAAAATAACAAGGAAAAAATGTAGGCCTTATTAGAACTTCAGGTAGCTTGCTGAAGCGATTGTAAAATGGATCTTGAGTTTGGGACTGCGAAAATGTTTTGTGATTGGGGCGGACCGTCCTTCTATATTCACATTTTTGATCCATTCGGAAAACTGAACAGTCGTTGGTGTCAAGGACAACTGGCGACAAGAGAAAAACGCTTAGACCTTTCAGTCTTAATCAGGCAAAAGGAACGATTCAGACCAACGTATTCCCCTGTCGACGTTAAAGGCAGTCAGTCTAAAACGGGAAGGACTGCGTGGTAAATTATTCAAGAGCAGTCTCCTCGTAGTATCCCTGAGCTGAGCTTCAGCAAATTTACTTAATGCCTTTGTGTTTGAATTTGAAGCAGCTATAATCACAATAATGTCATGCCTTCAGAGCCCTTGAACACGTCCTTTGGCGCACACACCAGGCCATTGTGGTCCAGGCGCTTGTCGAAGGTCAAGGAGAAAAGTGCACATCTCGCTTTTAGACCACTCGCATCGGCAGCTGTTGTCAGACGGGCTGAAAAAGTATGCATTTAAACACTGCACTGCAGAATTTTTATTCAAGATGAAGTGTCGGACTCCTCGCGCTCTAACGGGCGGAAAACGTGAGAGCGATTCCTGCACTGCACCCTTTCTCTGTATCCCTGTCAACATGTATGCAGGGGTCGCATTTATTGCAGTGTTGTGCATGAGTGCTGCGTTCAGCTTCGTATTCGCAGACGTCGTTTTTGCGTCGGCAGAGTATATTCATCACGAAGCGTAATGGAACACTACAAAAACCGCGACTACCGGATGGATTTCGTCAGCGACCAGGAAGCTGAAACTGAAGGCTATCCTTCAAAAACACTTTTCCCAAAGCAAGGCGCATTCAAACTACAACTTAAATCACGCGTAGGTCACTGAGGGCATGCCGTATGTGTACACCGGCGACCTATGTCACGTACGGGACCGACCGCAGCAATAGAGAATGACGCTCTCTCTCCTTTCTTTCGTTGTCTGTGCATGAAAAGCCCCACTGTCACTTGTTTCTCTTCGACGGTAGATAGATACCAAGTCGGCACACTGCGCAGGTTTTCCTTCACAAGCATTTAGCACCGAGGACAAGATCATAGGTGGGCAACCTCATGAGGTTTCGAAACCTCATGACGTTGACCTCAACCTCAAATTGACCTAAACCTCACGTCGTGAGGTGAGGTTGAGGTGAGGTCGGAGAGGGCTCGAAATTTTGTGAGTGAGATCAGCGAATCAGACCTCAACCTCACGCGTGAGTTTGAGGTTGAGTGAGGTCGTCATTCAGTGAGGTCGAAATTTTCTGGTCGAGACTTTTTGCAGTTGCCACGTCTTTACTCCGACGAGTGCCGATTCCGAAGTGGGATTTCAGCGCATGACCGCAGTGTTCATGCAATGACGCTTCGTGTTCAGTTTCCCCTGTTTGGACAACATGATGCCACAGTTCCCTCTTAGCTTCCTGTGCGGCGCCGTAATGTCCGTTCAGTCCAAGCCTACAGGAAGACGCACCCCTCTGGTCTTCCCGGAAGGAGTGTTACTGTCACAGCACGCCACTCTCCCTCCCCCTTGCCCCGCTGGCGTAGCGCCCGGCTGCCTGTCGGTCGGCTCAAACTCCCGGGAGCGCGCAAAGCACGTGACTCACGTTGACCCGCGGTAGCTTTGTTTGATGCCGCACACAAATAAGTTCAGTCCAACAAGCACGCAATAAATTCGTCGCAGCGCGTATGGCCCCAGGCAAGACTGCTTCGTGTTCATGCTCGTTGCCGGCGCTGACCTCATCGCTCTTGCCTTGCAGTCGAATAAAGGGGATCCTGCTGTACATTACAAGCTGACTTAACAGAAACTGGAGTAGTCGGCACAGGCGAGAGAATGTGATTCAGGTGGTTCCCAACATGGACACCTGCTGATTTGATTTAAAAAGCACGAAGCCAGAAAAACCTGCATAACACCGTCGAAGCTTTTGATCGGTGTCTTCCCCTTTCGAATCTAACACTAATTCTGTATATTCCCGTTCCGTAATGCAAGCAGATGCAAATATAATTTCACTTTTTATCCTTCTGAATAACCTCTCTTTTGGTCTCCGGTTCCTTGTTCCTTCTCGAAAATTCACGAGGTGAACGCACCAGCATAGCGGTGCTGCAGCGGCAAAAAATGCAAAACTAAAACGAATGTGTGGTGATGTGGTACATGATTCCTGTTCCTTTTTTTAATGAAGATGTGTAACTGGAACTGATTACATGCTCGCGCTGTGCTGCTTAGTCGCTGTTTCAAACCATCAATTACGACGATTAATGGGTGACACTTGTTTTTGGTGTGCGATTTTTGTTTGTATGTTTCAAATCATTCTCTTTTTTTTTTCGTTTCTCGTATGGGATCAGCTAGGTTGGCGGCCTGCCTTGCAGACGTCCAGGCACTACACGTTGTCTTTCCTTTAACCATTTTGCAGAGACTCATCGTTCACTTTAAACGGCTTCGCAGAATGATCGCGCGGTGCTCGTGGGTAAAAAACGTCGAGGTTGCTGGCGCACCATTGATTAGTTCTATTTTGAAGGAAAACAAGTGATTGACTTAAAGCAGCTTCTTTCAGACTGGTTGAAGAAAAGGTACCCATAATTATGTTGAGGCGCATGAGTGCTTAGGCTGTTTTTTCCCCCCGGGGTAGGAGGGGGGGGGGGGACAGAAAAAGATTTCGCTGCGGGGAAATTTGAGCGAGAGCCATGGTGCTCTTGATAGAGAGAGGGGTTCACGCTGCCTACTCTAAACCAATTGTTTTGACCTGTGTGATTTTAATAGTTGGCACAGTGTTCGAAGACGTAATCTAGCTCTATCTTTCAAAATTCCGCGGGTTCACCGAGTCATCGAAGAATTCCCAGGATTTCAAAACCATTACCATCGCCACCTGCAGGGAAGTGGCGGAAACGGGGGAGGGTCTTGACTTCCTAGGAACATCAACATCATCATCCTTAATTATTAGCTACAGGTATCCCTATTTTCCCGCACAATAACTGTCTTCGGTTGCTGGGTAATGTACAATATTTTATCAATATTCTGGCAATGTTTAATTTGGTAGCGGTATATCCGACTCCTCAGGGCTCATAAAGATACACTGTTAGCATCATCATCATCATCATCATTATCATCTCGAGAGTCAAAGGTATGTGCCGTTGCAGAATGTTTGCAGTATGTGATAAATAACAACTAACGCGTTTACCTGCTGGACAACCCGAACGTCATTAATAGGGACCGGGTTGTGGACACTCTTTGTAATGCGTCATGCGCGCATGTGTAGTGATGTGGGATCCAAATGGATCTTGAAGTGGGGGTGCAAGGGGGGTGGATGGGGTCCCGGTATGACGAGAAATCACATCGTTGTCGCGTGAGTAGGTGTGATGTCATATTACAACGTCGTCACGTGACTAGGTTTGATGGCACATTACTTCGCTGTCACGTGACCTGGTATGACGTCACACTTACATGATGTTACCACTAATTGTACTAATTAGTCCTAATTATGCCATTCAGTGCTAATTATGTGACGTCATCATCTTCGTCGCGTGACTCGTCGGCTCGTGACGTCACATGATGCCGTTTCTTGTGGGCACTTTTTTGCGGATATGACCTTGAAGGTGAGCCATTTAATGCTTTCGCACTAATAAAACAAGACGCTCGCTTCTACACAGACATAAACACAACGGGCCTCTGTTTTATATATTTATAAGGTTGCATAGCCGTCGCATTGAAAACTACATCGACGACCAATTTCTTTATATTCGGTAACTCTTTCTCAAGCCTGAAAAGTGTATCGTGAATACCTCCCTACTCCTCCCAATTTGTGGTAGATGGTGTAGAAGGTCCGTGTTTTGTCAATTGTCGGTTCGTGCGTGAATGAGCGAGAGGCTTCCAATACGAACAAGTATGCATGAAGCAGGTTGCCAAATACTGACGCATATAAAGAACTCACCGACGTACTGGTGGTAACCGAGTATGGGACACCCCTACCCGCAGGCCATATACTCTCTGAGGGTTCATTCCAGATTATAAGCTTCTCATATAGCGTGCGCATCAATAGAGTTTGTACACAGCTTATTAAATAGTACCATCATCATATTGCCTTTCCTGTGTCACAGGATTCTCAGAATTGTTTTTAAATGAAAAACTTCTTAATTGCTTTTTGTTTTTGTTTTTCGTTTTGTTTTCTGAGGTAGAGCAGCTGACCTAAACCTCACAATTTGAGGTTGAGGTGAGGTTGAGTGAGGTGAGCATTGGCCTCAGGGAAAGTGAGATGAGGGCGTCGAAGGAGACCTCAACCTCAATGGATGAGGTTGAGCGAGGTCGGCAAATTCTTTTTGAGGTTGAGGTGAGGTCCAGATTTTTGAGGTCAAATGCCCACCTCTGGACAATACACAAAGCAGGGGTGCGCAAGAAATGCGGGACCATTCACATGGTGCCTGAGCTAACGCTCTAAAAAAAAAAAAACCAGATCACGACTCACTGTCAATGGCGCAGTGATAACTCGTTTCTTATTTATATTATTTTTAGTTTCGAATAAAGAAAAGAGGAACGCTAAAGAGGGAGAGGAAACAGAAAAATATGAACCTGAACTGTGCCGCTCGCAGTTTCTTGGCAGCAGTAAGGCTATTAAGCAAGACTGATTGCGCGATGAAAGCTCCCAGCTATTATGCGTCGAGATCCCCAAAACACTTCCTCATCATTCTCTCCTCGTCTATGCTTGTCCCTCCTGCTTTTATTTACTTATTTTTTGTCCTTAGAACGATGCTCACACGCCTGTCAGTCTTTAACGCCCTTCATCTACACGCTCAATCGCTAGCTCCGGCAGAACAACCGCACAAAGCGTGGACGCCTCAGCCAGGGAAACAATAAACAACGGCGAGGATATCGAGAGAGGGGGGAAAGGGGACACCCCGAGCGAGGGCTGGGAACCATAACGGACAGACGAACGAAGCCTAGCAGACGAAGAGAAGGAAGAAACGGCGAGGGAAGCGCTTGCAGAATCGACAAGGACTTCGGAGGTCCTCGACCTGATGGAAATTGAGACAAACGATTGTTTGCGACGTGTCAAATGGGACTGCAGCCTTGGCGGGTGCGTGAGGCCTAGGCTGCGACGGTGGTCACAAGCAACCCTGCTCGCTTTCCCTCTCTCTCTCTTCGTTCCTGTGTTTCCGTCAGAAGCGGCTCGATGAGCAAATGTGTTCAGCTGACAAGAAAAGGACAACAGATAGAAAGAGATAAAGTTCGGTGAAGAAAAGAAAAAAAGGGCACTCGGAAATCCGTTCGTTATCAGCGCCACTTCTCCGTCTGCGTAACGCCTCTCAGTGCGCGTCCCGGGATCAACAGGAAGCGGGTTGACAGTGAGATGGGCGCACCAGAGCAAAAAACACCGGAGAGCGAATATACACACAGAAGGGGAGCAGACCTCAGCTCAGGGTCCTGCTGCACCCATCTCTGCGGTTGGAACAAGAACAATGGAAAGGTCAGGGAGAAGGCCCCCAAGGGGAATGACCACGGAATACTAATCTCCTTGGCCGCCTATTTTCAGCCACCGTATGGTCCAGGGAATGCGAGGGGCATTAAGTAAGACGGGAAGTGAATAAATAGAGCGCCCTAAGCACGGGCAGCAAGCCAATGCCAGTAGCACCTCGTGATGATTGTGGCTGACCAAATGCACTTTTCTTGTTCCGGCTTTGCGGGATTGTTGGATTTCTCACCTCTCTATACACCATTCGTCTCAACGCTCACTTATATGAGGCCTGGCTTAGGCTAACGAAGGAGCCGATCGGTTAGTTCTGCCTGCGGCGTGTTCTCTCTTCATTGTTTCTTTGAAGTCGCATATATGCTTCAAGCCATTAAGTTTCCTGCACGCGTCTTGCATACATATAAGAAAAACATTTTTTCGTTTGATTGCAGGACTTGAAATTTTAGGCCTTGCATTACGCCCGAAAAGCCAACGCAGATTTTTCGGCAAATGTGCTTTATGCCATCGTTTTTTTTTTTTTACCGTAGAGGGCTGAGAAAAAGTAAACGCTTTTTTATTACCGAGTATAGCCGGGAATGCCTCCAAAAGCGGTTATGTTCTTGGTGCACTTTGCTGCTTTAGACAACCCGCCGCGGTGGCTCAGTGGTTAGTGCGCTCGACTACTGATCCGGAGTTCCCGGGTTCGAACCCGACCGCGGCGGCTGCGTTTTTATGGAGGCAAAACGCTAAGGCGCCCATGTGCTGTGCGATGTCAGCGCACGTTAAAGATCCCCAGGTGGTCGAAATTATTCCGGAGCCCTCCACTACGGCACCCCTTCTGTCACTCTCTCCTTTATCCCTTCCCTTACGGCGCGGTTCAGGTGTCCAACGATAAATGAGACAGATACTGCGCCATTTCCTCTCCCCCAAAATAAATTTATTATTATTATTATTATTATTATTATTATTATTATTATTATTATTATTATTATTATTATTATTATTATTATTATGCTTTAGATTTGAGTGTTAGAATCGGATCATTTGATGAAGTTTAGCATTTAGGAAAGCGAAGCGTTCCCATTTATAAACCACTCAGCGCTGCTACTTCTGTCAAGTTTGTGCATAAGATTGAAGAAGTAACACTAAAAGGTTATGTTCAAAAAGCATGCATTTACTCCTCGGAAATTTGTATCACGCTCTCCCACGGTACTCTTAATAAGGTTTCAAGTGCTGTCTAATGGGAGTCTAAGCCTTTCCGAATGCTGCGAGAAGTTTTAGTCAGCTGCCGTTTGTCTCGTGAGACTGGTTGCGCATTACAACTGGCTGGGATACTCGAGCTCCATCTTAAAGGTATGACGCGGTGGAGTTAATGAATTATTGCCCATATATGCGGAATCGTTCATTCTGTACTCTACATTCATAAATCGCTGGGACTCGTCACGCCACTCCTGGCAGAGTGGCGCTGCGGTGAAGCGATGCACTACTGCTCTACGACCGCAGGTGCTGATCCACCGGAGAGGATTGTGCGGTCCAGGTTGCTCTTCTCGAACAAACCGCGCCGCCAGACAGGCGGCGAAATCGGTGAGAGGGGGTCTTAGTGATTTATCACTAAAAAAGTAAAGAAAAAGAGACGAAAGACAATTTATGTTTAGAGTACCGAATAAAAGAATCAGAAACGTCACTGTGGAGAAAACTACTTGGAGACACTGTCGCGTACAGCTAGTTAAATTATTCAGTGCACGCGAACACACTCATTTCGCCCGATGGAAGAAGTGCGAACAGCTACGGAGTATAAATTACAGCAAGCGGGAACAGGGCCTTCGACCTCACTATGTATTCATTCTTTTCTTTTCCTCGTTCTCTATGTTGTCTTTTCTTTCTATCTTCGTTCCCTATAATCCGTCCCCTTCTTTGCGTATGCAGACGCCCTGGAAAATAAATAGACGCGACGCCGTTCCGTCACCCCGGAGCCTGTTTACACGAGCACCAAACGATCAAATTTCTGCGCCTCGAGACATAGCGGCGGCCCCTGGTACGCGCTTGGAGGAACGTGCCTATCTGCGTCGGCGGCATCATCTCGCCGCCGCTGCAGCCACGCCAGCGGGGTATCGGCGTGCTGCTAAGTACCCTGTGTATATGCAGGCAGTGCAACTGCACGAGGAGGGCCAAGCGGCGGCGATGGCGATGACCATATCGCCCGGCGGCACACGTGCGAACGCTCGAGCGCCCCCCATCGGCCGCATCGGACACGCGCCATCCATCACACTCAAACGCGGCGGGAATGCGAGACGCGCCGCCGCTGAAGTGACCCAGGGAAAGCAGCAGCCACCCTACGAGAGGAAAAGAGAAAGGGGGGAGCGGGTGGCGGTGTCGATGGCGCTGGCTGGGAAGTGTGTACATGCGCAACGGCCCGGAGTGTTTGAAGGCACGGACAGATTTTCACATTTATTGGCCACTGGCCTTGTTTCAACGCCCATTCTTCGTGACGCCAATCTCTTTAGAAGCGGAGATCATATTTACTTATAAGTGTATCTTCCCTCACACTGTAATTGGCATAAGAGGAGGGGGGTGGGGGTGGGTTCCCCTCTAAGAAGGCGATGAGCTGTGGTACTGGTGGTAGTGGTGGTTAAAACTTTATTGCCACAGAAGGGAAGGGGCGTCCAGGGTGGTCACCAGTCGCCGGCGACCTCTTGCGCTCGCGTGATGAGGGCCAGCTGCGTAGTTTTTCTTGCACTGGCCAAGAGAGAGCTTGTCGCATTCCTCCGCCGAGGGAGCTGGCAAGAGTGGGCACACGCGAAGAATAATTTTTTTGTTTGTAAGTTATACTAGTATAGCTAGCGATATTTTCGCCTGTCCTGTTTTTTTTTTTAAATCTACATTCCATTCTCCTGATTAAAAACGCTTTAGCTCAAACACAACATTAGCTGTAGCGGCTGAGTGAGACATAATAGCGAAGCGATGGCTTTCGGTTCTTATAGCTGCAAGTTTCTGTTCATTGATTTATTGAAATCATTCGCTCAGATCGGCTGGCTCGAATGGCGCGCTGGCTTTCGGGAGCATCACGAAGATGGCTTTACTTCGCTTCTGAGATTTGAAAAATTCACAAAATCGGAGTAGCTTTTCAAGTGCAGCAACGTCACGAAGCGGGCAACTTAAAATTTGAAAATCTAGCAAAAATATCGGACGAGGTCAAATCTAACTGCCACCAATCATTTATGAGTCAGATCCTCTTCGTCCTTTTGTGTTGAGCTCGTTGCAGTGCAAGAAGCGCTCTGCTCTGTGGCCGACATAACTATGCTCCCTGTGGCCCGCGTTGTCATCAGCACTGACGCCCTTCAAGTTGTCCGGTCGCTACGACGTGTTAGCCACTGTCCAACGATATGCCAGGACATCCACCGGCTCGCGGCACGCATCCCGCAGCCAGTACGTATTTAGTGGGTCCCACGGTATCTGATCACCTCTCAAAGCCAGGCAGATTTAGCGACCCGCCTTGCGAATCCAAACTCACCACTGCCTCGGCTCCTTCATTTGGACAATTTTACCCTCCTTTCATAACGAAAGGAACTCCTCCGGCGCCGCACACGTGCTCTCATCCCCTCCGTGTGCGGTAACTCTCCCCCGCGGTCTTACCCGTGCAGAGGAGGTTGCGCTTAGGAGGATCCGGGTAGGGGTTCCCTCACACCTGCCAGAATTCGGAAGTGGCCTCAGTACCAAGATTTCTTTCCTCGGCCAGGCTGTCCGATATGTAAACACGAGGACATTGAAGCCGACATTCATCACTTACTGTGGGACTGCCCTGCTCTCAAGCCTACGGGGATCCGACACCTGAAGGCAGCGAGTTTTCATCAAGCAACCCTGCATCATATATTGCCTAGACGCAGGGACCGTATCATCGCTCTCTACTGGACTTAATAAAATCAGCTAGACTTTTTCCGTTAATTTAATCATTACTACATCTTTCATTACACCTTCGCCCATCGTTGAAGTCCCGAAGCAATAAATCCCGGTTAAAAAAAAACAAAACTGCTATGTCTTTTTGTCCGAACAAAGGTGCCTTGAGTTGCACTGTGTTCTTGAATTTTGTCATTTTTGTTAAGGTGGCCAGTGTTGAAATTGTGTCCTCAATTTTTGTCCTTTTCTCGTGTATTTGCTTTATACTCCAATAATATTGTTGTAATGCCCCTCCTACTAGGGCCAAAACATTGGCCTGCTGTATGGTTTAATATATATATATATATATATATATATATATATATATATATATATATATATATATATATATATATATATATATATATATATATATATATATATATATATATATATATATATATATATATATATATATATATAACTTAATAAATAAATAAATAAACTGAACGAAGTTAAAAAGAAATGAAAGAGCAGATCAGGAAGTGCCTTCGCGACGGCAGCAAAGCGACGGCTTTCTTAAAACGTGTGAACACAATTCCTTTTTTGTTTTATGAAGAAACAACAAGGAGGAAACGCAACTGGTTTAAACGTGCCCACTGGGCCGAACAACAGAAATAACGGAGGGCGATGACGTCAAGAGAGCTTCAAGTAAACGACTCTCCGAAGCACGTCTGCGAGGCCGGTTTCCATGACAACGCACCGGCAAGAGAAGTGAGGATTGAGAGGAAAGTGACCGGAGGAGAGATTGAGAAGAGCGCTCTGATGGCAGGGTGAGGTGGTGCTACTGAATACTCACGTACACAACGCTCGGGTTGCCTGGATGACGGAGTCTTACATCTGCAGTGATTTGTTCTTGCCTGAAACCTAGGGCCGTCAAGCTGATGCGTAGGATTACTCTTATGTGAAAACGTTGTGCTTTTCGCATTCTAGGAAAGTCTATACTTAGATGAATTCCGGTTATTCAATTATGGTGGTTCAGATGTATGCTAAGCAGATCAACACTGCCGGAAAGCGAAGTAGTTGTTGGAAGAAATCTTGTAAATAAAAGACAAAACAGAATATAACTAAATGCCTAATGCAGTTACGTTGTGGGAATCTTACAAATTTGTGTCAAATGTAAATGGTCACTGCTGTGTGCCGAAACATAGAACTTGTGAGAATCTGTGATCATGTGTTCCGCTGCGTACTCATAGTTAAAAACGTAAAAAAATTGATTAACTAAACAAATATTGTTCTGTCCGACACCTGATTAAGACGAGGTGCCCTGTTCAAGTGTATGTGACGTTTCCAGTCGGTTCGCCTTTGGTTTTTGTAACAGACAAACCTAAATAGGCAAAGAGAAGATGCAAGTTCTGGATCTTGTTCTCCTCTGTTTGTATTTAGTTTTTTGCTTTATCGCAATGGATTTTATTACGTCAACGGATTACTCTCTGAGTATGAGCTAACTTCGCAAACCTAACTTTTTTGATATAAAGTTGAATGGCGCAAGGGAACGAATATAGGCAGACACAGAGACAGAAAGAGCGCCTACTACCGAGTTTATTGCGGAAAACACCACCTTTATAAGCAAGTACATTATCACCATCAGTGCGCTATCATAGCCAAGACAAGCTAACAAGAAAGAGAATATATGTACAGAAAAAGATTACATTTGCGCATAAAAGCCAGAGAATTGCTACTCACAGAACAAGGCATAAAAATTTTACGAGCATAATAGCAAGATTAAATTGTGTTCGTTTCCTTGCGCCATTCAACTTTATGATGAACCAACTAGCCCAACAGCAAGTACTTCTATAACTTTTTTGCCTTGCTTTATATTCTGTGGGCATGATGCGTTCATTTCATTTTGTCGTTGCTCATTCATTTCAATCATTATAGGGTTGGGTAACGCGCCTTGATGTATCATTGTGGGCCACAAGAAGAGTATTCGAGTGGTGCTGCACATGTATTTCGAGGCGGAGGAATTCATCAACCCCATCGTTTCGTAGGATTGGGTTTCTTTCATGTTTCCGCTCGCTCAATACTGCGTTAATCAGCACACGAACATCATTGCCAGGGATGGGCGGCAAAAAGTAATTCTCAGGAACTGCACACGTTTTGCCCATTCATTGAGTGGGTCGACCCGACCATATGGCTTTCTGCTGACTGATGGGCTGACGAAAGAGTACATCGAAAACAGGATTCAGATTCTCCGCTTTATGGCAAAGCAAACTTGACAACCCTTGACTTAAGGCGAAAGCAGAAACGCTTAACGCTTTTCTGTTCCATCATGAATGATCTAGTCCTGATTGATAAACAACAGCATATAAAGGACTCCATTTCCCGAATAACACGCAGTAAGAATTCTGAGCATGCAGAAAAAAAAATATATTCAAAAGACTGCACGAATTTTTCTTTTTTCGCCCGAACAGCGCGAGACTAGAACACACTGCTAAATAATGTGGTATGTGGAGAGAGCTGTGAGGAATTCTCCTTAGGAATTCTCCTTAGTTTGGTGTTATGAGTGGACTGTTTACGTAACCACCCCACTCCTATCTAAATCCTGGAAAGGACTGATAGTATTGTAAATAAATAAATAAAACAAAAATCAATAAATTAATAACGGTCTCCATGTGCAGCACAAAAACTGCACCACTGTGCACTATGATAAGAGGTGGTCGATGCCCGCCGAAAAGCTAAGGGAACGAAAGCAAGGGCAATAGTCGCGATCGCACAGCTAGCAGGCCATGAGACACGCGACGACATTACATAAAAAAAAAGGTTGGAACTGGGGACAGCCTCCGCGCCTTTTTTGTGCAGATACCCCGCAGAGGTCGGAGCGTCACGCACTGAAGAGAAATGGGAAATGACATAAAGGCTCAAACGCCGGGAGAGCCGGTATGGCTTAAAGCCGATATCCTGCCCACGGTGCGACTGCGCTCGACAGTTGGCAGAACGAAAGGCTTATCAAAATGCGGACTCGAACTGAGACGGAAAAACAAAGGCATTTTTAGGGGCTCTAGGAACGCGTTGGAAGACTATAGTAGACACGCAACAACAAATGTACAAGATATGAACAACATATGTACAAGTGCTAATTCAGCAATTCATTTACGAGACAGGAGAATCCCTCACGGCTCTCTGCACATGCAATATTATTGAGCAGTTTATTCTTGTCTTCAAAGACAAGAAGACAAGACACAGATTCTTTTTCAAATAGCTAGAAAGTGAAAGGCCTGACAAAGCCTCAGTTTGGATATTGCAATTAATCCACGAGATCTTTTTCCCGTTTTTTGTAGACTAATTTTACAAGACCGAAACTATGACTGCAGCAAGTCGGGCCAGCTGTCAGGTTTCAATTTGAGTAAGTCTATATTTCTGCCAGCGTTACACAATGCTCAAGATTTAGCTTGGTTCCAGCACTGCGGCACCAGCTTCAAAGCCCCAGAGTACAAGAAAAAAAAATCCAGCATGAGAAAGCTGCAGACAGAAACGGTAACAGATAGATTGACCTCTACACTTAACACACTGACATTTTGTACGACAACCAAGAACGCTTTGCAAGCTTCCCAATCGAATCAGCTGTGCCCCAGCCTACACGACACTCTTTACGCTTCCCCTCACCGCTATTCATTCCGAAATTCGGAGGGAAAAAAGAAATTGAGTAAACTGACGAAAGAAACGACCCGACGCATGGGTGTCCGTCCGAGATGAGACGAGGATGTATATCCCTTCAACTCGCCTCCCTTTCGAAAAACAGCTCGTCCCTCTCCGGCACGTTTCGGGCCGTCGAATTGTGCTCGCGAGCAGTCAGGATCGGCGTGCTGATAGCGCCATCATCGCTTCCCGCAAACATCACCGCCATTGCCTCTTCCTTCCCGATATCCCGGATGCCGCGCGCTGCTATCCGACTACCCTTTGTGCCATTCTTTCCTCCGATCACCCTCTGGCCACTAGGTGGTCGAAGGAGATGCCGACTGGCCGAGGGTGAGAGGACGGGCGAAACTTGATCGAACGGTGAGCCCGAGGCGCGGACAGGGAAGGGAATGTGGGACAGGGGGTAGGACCCCGTCACGGAGAAAGAGTGATGCTCCACGGGGTTCCGACGCGGCTCCTAACGGCGTGCTTCTGAAAGGGCGCCTCGTTAATCTAGTTGTCGCCTTGGTCGTCGACATCTCTTCTTGTCTGACGGTCTGAACGTTCCTCCAGACCACGGGGCTTCTCGGCTTCCTTTCCCTTTCTGCCGTCTCCTCGTTGCTCGCAGCCTTCGTCCCCCGCATCCGCCGCCAGACCACGTCCCGTCACGCTCCCTCACTGTATTCGCCGCCGACCGACCAGCCACTGGCCGTCGTGTATGTCGACCTCATTCGGACATTTCATCCCGCCGCGGAATGTCCCTTCCCACTATTACCCCCACCCCCTCCTCCTTCGGCTCCTTCGGGCATCCTTGCGCAATGTGGCCGTCTGGATGCGGGTCGTCCATGGGACGCGTGCTTAGAACGCGCACAACACTTCCTCTCCTCTCTGCCATCCCTCTCTAACTCGCTTCTTGTCTCCCTCTCTTCGTAAGCGCACAGGCAGCTATAGACAGAACTGGGGAGTCACACTGCCTTTCTGTCCTGTTATGTGCAAGCTTGCCCCACCGCATAATAGCGCCTTGGAGTTTGGTTGCGCGTTACTGTTAGCTTCATTTTTTTTTCTAGTTCGGAGTGGGTGCGCGTGCCTTTGGGATGCGCGAAGGGAGTCTGTTTGCCGCCCGCAACAACTTTTATTGGCTTACTCCCGACAGACCTCGTTAGAGATGGCCGCCGCGCACTTGGCCTCTTCCTGGCATTCCCAGAGTGGAGCTAACGAGCGAAAGAATTGGGCAGCGTGGAAACCCGTAGCACTTTTTGCAGCAGCTTGCTCCTCGTCAGAAAGGGTCGAAGGACAGCAGCGCACAATAATAAGGTTGCGAGCAAAAATAAAAAAAGAGTTAAAGAAGAAGAAAAAGAAGTTGCACCTGTGAGGAAACACACATGCAAGTACACATACAAAGCGAAGTGAACAGTGCGTGTTGTAGAAAACTAACTGATTTAGCTTTCGTTTATTTTGACAGTAGACTGTTATCGTTTATGTAACTTCGTTTATTGCAAGAAACAAACTGTTCGTTAGGAGGGGAGCAAGAGCTCGAAAAATTACATGCTCATCGTTGGGGCTCCCCGCTCGTTCCGCCCTTTTCCCTTGCCCCTCCAGAGCTCTCTGCTGGTCTCAACCTTTGGCCCTCTCCCTCGGGTTCCCACAGTCCCGTCGCCCGAGGGGAGCCGCCGCCGGCCATAAACAAGCGAGAGGTGTCTGGGTTTCGTCTCATGAAGCGTATTTAAGAAAATCACATACAAAGGACACACAGGTTAAACACAAAAAGAAAACGAAGTTTCAACAGTGCGTTCAAGTAAAGGGAGTGAGAGGCGCCATTGAGTGATGATTTGAGAGGCTTGGCTGGTCATACGTTTGAAACACTCACTTTGCGAAAGTGATGAACCATGAATCAACACACACGCGCGCAGAAACCATGCAGGAGCACTACGTATGCTCTGTGTGTGTGTTGTTGCTGATAGGAAAAAAGGAAAGGAAAGTGCACGGGCCTGCCTACTGGCTCAAGCCGAGCCACGCTCGCTGCCGCGTGCTGAAAGTGGGAGATTTAAAGGATAGGAGAGCTACGTATGCAACCAAACAAAATTGTATAGTAAACTGAATACAAAAGAATACATTCAATATACTATAGTGATAACGTGCACACTGTGCGCAACGGTGAATAAAAAAAAAGAAAATTGGTGGTGGTGGTAGTGGTTTTTAATAATATAATAGCAAAAAGCAACGAAAAGATTTTTGCTAGCCCCGGCATCTGCCATCGATAGTGAAGCACCTGAGCTGGGGCAGCGGAAATAAAGGACAGCAGGCAGAATGGAGAAATGAAATGAAAGAGGTGAGGGGACAGGAAGAGAGGATAGGGAACAACTAATATATACAAACTATTTACACAATAAGAAATGTGTCCAGGTTGTGCGCGTGATTAGTTCATGTTAGAGGAATTAAAACGCGCACAGCACTTTGTTGGCTACAACTGGAGTGGGGCGTCCAGTTATTAATCGTTCAAGGTAGAACTCACGGAGCGTTCTGTCACTGCGTGTAACTACCTGACGGAGAACACACGGGACGTCAAGCCCGTGTGTTTGAGGAATGCACAGAGGCTCACCAAGGTTCGCTCACGAGTGCGCGCACTGCCCTGCGGCCACAATATCGTCTTGATGGAGTCTGGTAGTATGCCCGCCGCCCTATAGGCCGCGAGCATATCGCGACGAGCATCGGCGAACGCGGCACAGCGAAGGAGCAGGTGTTATGGTGTTTCCACTGCACCGCATCCGTCACACACATCACTCGTCGCGATTCCGTGACGCACCCGTCGTTCCCCGGGCCACACGCAGCCAATGCGTGCGCGGAGGATCATTGCACGTTGTGACCGTGTAAGTGCGCGACAGCCGGTGATACTGTCGATGCGCTCACCTCCTACGATGCGTGGGTCGGGGTGCTGCTTTCGGAGATGGTCGTGGATGGCCGCACGCACGTCCTCCAGCGCAAGGGGCAGATCGCTGGCAGGTAGTTGGTGCGCAGCGGTCGGAGGTCGTCAGCTTCTTCGTTGCCGGCGATGCCGCAGTGACCGGGCACCCACTGTGCACGCACGGCACATCCTCTCTGCGCTAGGCGCTCGATACGCGAGCGAATTTTCCGCACTAGTGGGGTACCACGGCCGTTAGATTGTAGGCGGCTGAGGGCGGCGCGGGAGTCGCACAGCAGAGCACTCCTGCTGTGTACATGTGTACATGTCCATATATGCAGACAACATAACTCTGTGGTGCCGGGGCCACCGGGCGAGCAGCTCCGCGTGCGGGGGTGCCTTCAGGGAGCTCTGACCGCAAAATGAAAATTGGAAAATTCCGGTGGCTCAGTGGTTAGGGCGCTCGACTACTGATCCGGAGTTCCCGGGTTCGAACCCGACCGCGGCGGCTGCGTTTTTATGGAGGAAAAACGCTAAGGCGCCCGTGTGCTGTGCGATGTCAGTGCACGTTAAAGATCCCCAGGTGGTCGAAATTATTCCGGAGCTCTCCACTATGGCACCTCTTTCTTCCTTTCTTCTTTCACTCCCTCCTTTATCTCTTCCCTTACGGCGCGGTTCAGGTGTCCAACGATATATGAGACAGATACTGCGCCTTTTCCTTTCCCCCAAAACCAATTATTATTAAAATGTGATTTTTGAGGAAAGGAAATGGCGCAGTATCTGTCTCTCATCTCGGCGGACACCTGAACCGTGCCGTAAGAGTAGGGTTAAAGGAGGGAGTGCGAGAAGAAAGGAAGAAAGAGGCGCCGTAGTGGAGGGCTCCGGCATAATTTCGGCCACCAGGGGACCTTTAACGTGCACTGACATCGCACAGCACGCGGCCGCCGTGGTCGGGTTCTAACCCCGGAACTCCGGCTCAGTATCGGTGAATATCTCATTGCAGGAATTTCGGATTGACGCCTGGGTGGTGGTGAAAAGCATTTATTAGGCTATATGTACAGAGTTTCTCGGGGAGAGGCCCCTAGTGGGCATCGCCTCTTACAATAGAAAGCGGAGTCCCTCATTCCGGGACCCCGTCGGTCCTGACCGCTGCGCAGGTCCGCCGAACCAGGGCCTGTTGGGACGATAGTTCCTTGCAGCCGAGCAGAGCCGCCTCCCAGTCCTCTCGGGTAGGGGACGGGGTGAAAAGGAGGGGAGAAATATTTTGCCTGCATGCCCAAACCATGTGAAAGGTGTCTGCCTCCTCCCCACAGAATGAGCAGCGGCTGTCAAAAGAAGAGTCAAAGTGCTTGAGAGCCGCCGGGCACAGCAGGGTGTTTGTAAAGAGCCTAAGGAGAGTTCGTTCGCCAGCTTTAACCCAGTCCCTTCATAGGAACGGGGTAACGCCGGTGTTCGGCACGATAGTGCTCAGTAATGTCCTTAAAAGAAAGAAGAGGGATTTGATCCGGGTTAAGGTCCTCCCAAAGAACGCCTGGTGCCCGGTAAGTGAGTGCGCGGGCTGCCTAATGGGCGGCTTCGTTACCTGGCATGCCTTGGTGGCCGGAGACCCATATGATTGAGCGGTGAGTTGGATCGCAGTCGCGAGTACTGTGATGAAGAATTTGTTGAGCAAGTAGAGTTATCCAACCGAACTCAAAGTTACGACAGGCTCCGCGAGAGTCTGTGAGGATGAATTTAGAGTCGGGATGGGAGGCTGCGAGGGCGATCGCTACCTCCTCCGCATGAGTTGAGCTGGGCGCCCTGAACGAGAGGCCGTCCACCTGTCTTCCCTCGTGTACGACTGCAGCCGTGTACAATTCCCCCCTGGAGTGGTGGTAGGGGCCTGCAATGTCGACGTAGAAGACGTGTTTCTTTGAGCCATAGTGGCGGTGCAGGGCATCCGCCCGCGCCTGGCGCCGGCTATTATGGTCCTCCTTGTTCATCTTAGTCGGAAGGGGTCGAACGTAGAGGGCGCGTCTCCACAGTTCGGGCACTCGAACCCATTCCATTGTATGATGGTCATGTTTGATGTGTAACCGGTCCAAGAGGCGGCGACCGGACACGGTCTGAGCGAGACGCGTGTATTGGTTAACGAGATGCGCCTCGCGAAGTTCCCTATAGGTGTTCACATCCCCAACGCAAGCAGTCGCGCGTTGGAAGTGGAGATCGGGAGGTCGAGGGCTCTCTTAAAAATTTTGCGGAGGACAGCCTCCAAGCAATCTTCGTCATGTTTCCGTAAGCGGAGGTAAGGAGTCGAGTACAGTTCTCGACTAGTTACGAAGACATGGGCGAGCCGCACCGCATCGTTGCTTCGCAACCCTCCTCGCTTGTTGGAGACGCGGCGAACCATTCGGCCCACCTGGTCGCCGACACTGCGGAGTTTGGCAAGGGTCGTGTCTGCCTTGCGATGCTGATTAATGAAGAGACCGAGTATTCGCAGCTCCTGCGCTTCACGGATGGGGCCGCTGGCGAGAGAGAGCTGAACGGAGATTTTGCATTTCGGAGAATGTCGAATATGCACAAATTCAGACTTGGACGGGGAGCACTGGAGGCCGCAGTGCGTAGCATAGTGGTCTACTATGCTCGCCGCTGCTTGCAGGCATTCCTCCATCTCTCCTATGTTTCCCGTAGTAGCCCAGATGGTGATGTCATCGGCGTGCAGTGCATGCTGAACACCGCCGACACCCGCCAGCTGCGCTGGGAGGTGCATCATGGCAATATTAAAGAGAAGCGGGGACAACACAGCACCCTGTGGTGTGCCCCGCGTTTCCATCTCAAACGGGCCGTACTCGGTCTCTTGTATGCGTATATAGGCCAAGCGGTCTGTTAAGAAATGTTTGATGTAGTTGAATGTACGAGGACCGCAGTTGGTCTCGCTAATATGTTTTAATATGACGCCGTGTTTAACGTTGTCAAACGCACCCTTCAGATCGAGTGCTAGGACTATCTTGTCATTGTGTGGGTGTTCTATGGGTTCGAGAACCTCGCGATGAAGCTGTAAAAGTATGTCTTGTGCGGACTTATGAGGTCGGAAGCCGAACATGGTGTCGGCGAAGGTGTTCTTCTTCTCGAGATATTCCGAGAGGCGGTCACGGACCATCGTTTCCATCAGTTTCCCTACGCATGAAGTGAGGGAGATGGGCCGGATGTTGTCTGTGTTTACCGGTTTCCCCGCATTCGGGATAAAGGTTACCAATGATGTCTTCCAATCAGGTGGCAACGAAGTGTCCCCGGTCCAAATGGCGTTTATATATTCAAGTAGGGTTTCGTATGCCCGATCGGGGAGGTTTGCCAACAGTTTGACTGTGACCTTATACCTCCCGGGCGCCGTCTGGGAGAGAGACAGAGAAATACGATTTATTAGCACCCATAAAAATTAATGTGAATTAGCCCCGCTAATCCAGGATATACAAAACGAAAGCGAAATTGAGGTCTCCATTGACCAACGGAGCCGGTTGTGCGCCTTTCCTTTCGTGAAAATGAACGGTCTTTGCAAAGTTGTCGACGCCAATGAACCATATGAACGCCGTCGGCTTACTTGTTTTGCTTGGTTTTGCGGAAAGGAAATGGCACAGTAACCGTCTCACATATCTCGGTGGACACCCGATCCGCGCCGTAAAGGAAGGGATAGAGGGAGGCAAAGAGGAAAGAGAAAACTGAAAATTGAAAGTTGGATTTTGAGGGAAGGCGCGGTGCGGCGCTGCGCGGCGGCGGAACACCTGTGGCTCAGTGCTACTAGTGCCGCATGCGCAATAGTGACTAGGGAGCGAGAGACAGAGAGAGAATATTAGCAGTGGCTTAGCTCGGCTATGCCAGGATATCCGTAGCGAAAGCTAAGGCATAGCATGGTTAGCCTTGGCTAATCTCGATTGCAAGTCCAGGTTAGTCTGGTTGTCTAGCTATGTTGTTGTCGCATTAAAGACGACACAACTGTAGTTGCGGCGCACGCGAGCTCTCCTTTTAAATCCTCCGACAAGTTATCAGGAATGCGGGGCCGCTGGCGAAGCGAGCGCAACGACGAGGAACGCGGTGTGACGTCATACCAAACTGCCGAGCGCCCTAACCACTGAGCCACCGCGGCGCGTGCTCTCTCCCTCATCTGTCGACCGGAATCTCCTGGATCTCAGCAGCTGTCAGACGAAACGGATGACTTCACGTTGTCCATTTTCTTCCTGTTCGAGAAGCAGTGCCTCCCAGGACTCATATGTTCCGTCAGGTCCTCCAAAGCTAGGACACGTCCATATCATTTGGATCATGGCCGCTATGCCCTCGCAACGCTTGAACCTGGGGATAAAAAGCTTCGGGTGCCACTTGCTGTATAGCTGGGGGTTTGGAAATACTCCGGTTTAAAGCTTACGCCACACAGCCTCTTCGCTTTTGATGAGCTGGTTACACGCTTTGGGGAGTACCGCTGTGCATAATTGTAATGGGTTAGGATTTCCTCATACGTATACTAAGATTGTCATCGAACTGTAGGGGCTCCTTATCCCGCGAGGGGGACGGGACTGAGATCCCGGAAGGTAGCTGACTACCAGGGCCAGTATGTGCGCTTTCTCGTTTCCCCTCAACCCTTGGTGCGCTAGTGTCCAAATGAGCGCGACCTGTTCCTTACAGTGGTGGGCCACCGGCCAACACTCGTGCTGCTACGGCCTGAAGTTCTGTTTTTGAGCAAAACCTATACTTCACGAACAAAGCTGCAAAATCCGGGCCATCTTTAAAGACTTGATCTTGACCTTGAATACATAAATAATTAAATATTGCCGCGACTGGGATTCGAACCCGCGGCGGTGCGAACAGATAAGCTTTGCTGGAATCTGCACGAGAGCGCTATGCTGTGGCTGCTTCTTTTTTATGAACATTGTATTTGCGCAGCTGATCACGCCTCGTGTTAAACTGCAACACACACTCGCGCTGTGCTTTCCGCACCGTCATCTTCATCAACTTCCACCTGCGGCGTGAGCTGATCAGATCAGCTTAACCTCGATCAAAGCTTAACCTGAGCATGATATCGTCGCCAGCCGTGTCGATGAGCCAGCAAAGCAAAACCATGAGCCAATTAGTCTAAACAAATGTTTTCGCACGTCTACTCCGTTTAACTACGTTGAAACTTTACCATTTTTTTTCGTGATACTCAATACGTTTAAACCTTCAAGAAGCTCGAAATAGTTATTAGAAGTTATTGAAGGTGGAAGTTTTAAAAAGCACGCTTGTTTCTGCGGTACTGAACACGCTGTGGACCTTCTTAACTCTGCTTACAGTTAACTGACAAATTTACACATTCGTCATTACTCTTAAGTATATCTCATGAATATAAAGTACGAACTCCATATTTAATGCTTCACACTTCATACTCTATACTTTATACTCTATACACTATACCTCATACTTCATATTTCATACATCAGACTACGGTTGACACGGGAGAGAATTGCCCTTTTGTACTCCACAGTTGAAAGACCTCTCATATCCCGCATTCTTCAAATCCTGTTGAATGCGCTGAAAAGAAGGATGTTTTTACACAATGCCAGAAGAAAAGACCTTGGCAGCCTGTTTAACCAAAGCGAATAACTGCATAAAAACAGCAGCGAGCGTAAGACGGCACCAGTTCATGTTGCTGCCACACTGCTGCCTGATCCAGAGTATGCGGTAAATCACAAAAAAATCATCCCGTGCTTTCGTAAGACAATGGACGCAGTCAAAAACACCTGGGCACCGTCCCGTGGACACGGGCCGCTTCGTGTGAGCGCCAAGGCGGAGGAGAGGGGCGGGGAACGTTTGACGCACACGACAATAAACTGGCCTTCGAAGTTTGTGACGAATAAGAGCCGATGGCTGTGTAATTGCACGTGTGGATCACGCACTTTCAACTTTTTAATGAAGACTGTAAGTCAAAATTTAATTAGGCGCAGCCTCGGTGGCTCTGGCAGCAAGCCCACTTGGAGAAGGCAATAATCGAAAGGACCGCGCGCCGACAATGCGGGGGGAAGTGGAGCTCGCTTAATCAAAGAGCCGAGGGGTCTGGAACTTTATTTTTTCATTACTTGGGATCCTCACCTCCACAGTATCCCAGCCATCGCCCGAATGGCTTTGCCGCGAGCCTTTGCTGTCAACGGCAGAGGCGGCTTTACAGAGCGTTGACCCTGCGTTGTTTTTTTGCATGTCAGCCTTCCTGAACTTCTACCTTACTCCCTCTACTTACAGATGCTTGGCTACAGCTTCGCACTGCAACGTCTATAACGCCTTTACTACTTAATCGCTTCAACGTCTAAAAAATAAAGTATTACGTAGAGCTCTTACATAGAATCCGATTAGCAGCCGCTCTCCGTGTGACACATGGTGAGAGGCAGGGGGGTGGGGGGGGGGGGGGTGGGGGGGGGGGAATTGATGAAGGTGCAGTAAGTGTCTCACTCACAGGGGCCACCTGAACCGCACTTTGAGGGAAGCGATGAAGAGAGAAATTAAAGTTGGGAACAAGAAAGAGTAACCGACGTGGAAGGCTCAGGATCAATGTCGACCACCCGGATTTGTTTTTAGTGCAGTGACATCGCGAAGAACAGCGTTAACCTGCCGAGGAATAACTTTCAGAGCCTCGAAACGTGGTGTGAATGTACCCTTCGGAAGCCTATCAGGCAACAACTGAAGCCTAAGTACTGCGAGCAGATGGCGCTACCCATGGATCCGCTGCCATGCTGTAAAAAGAGCCGCGATTAACTGGTAAACGAGAAGTGAGGTTGTAGTGATGTCTAAATCTGTCGGTTCCATGAGCTTCTGGATCCCTATTCCAGACCAAATTGTTTTCCCACAGTGGCACACGTCAACGTGCCTAACTATATTGTGGTTTTCATACGCATAATTTGCTATCAAAACTACTTATAACGGATCTTTTTGCTGCGCTGCAAGAAGATTGAAGGAAAAAGACAGCCGTGATAGGCATAAGTAGCAACAACGTTAAACCAGAAACTTATGTACAGAGAAACGGCAGAGGTATTACTTGTTATGGAGAGTGACTACACTGCAGAGCCAGCAAGCCCAGCCCTGACAACACGCCACTGCACCGCTTCACCACACTAACACGATAAATGAACTTTGCTTCTGCTCTGAGAAAAAAAGTGATGCGTTGTAATGAAATATTTTTGGAGTCAGCAGAGACAATCGCTTTTAACTGTCAGCGGCTTAGACCTCGTTTGTAAAGCTTCTTGCCCTGTTTGCTACGTTTTGCAGTCGGTAATCAATGCGCATAAAGCAATCGCCTGGTCGTCACACAGGTATACTTCGCAAGGGTAGAAACTTGGGTGAGTCGGTAACTGTGATCTATGGTATGTGAGTGAAGCGCAAAAGTTAGCGCCTGTGTTGTGTGCGTCTTTCTTTGTCCCTTGTCCCGTTTTGCACTACGCTCGCATACCATGGATCACAGGTTTACTGTTGACTGCACAGGAAAACTTAACCAAAAACACAAGCGCTGAAATCTGTATCCAGGAAGGAGGAGCAAGGTGTCTAAAGACAGGTCACTCTAGAGTCGCACAATTTGTACTAACAGCGCAAGTGGGCTCTACCAAAAATAGGAATGTTCTCTGAGCTTTACCCGCCGCGGTGGCTCAGGGGTTAAGGCGCTCGTCTACTGAGCTGGAGTACTCGGGTTCGAACACGACCGCGGCGGCCGCGTTTCGATGGAGGCGAAAGCCAAAAAGGCGCCCGTGTGCGGTGCGATGTCAGTGCACGTTAAAGATCCCCAGGTGGTCGAAATTAATACCAGAGACCTCCACTACGGCACCTCTTTCTTCCTTTATTCTTTCACTGCCTCCTTTATCTCTTCCCTTACGGCGTGGTTCGGGTGTCCACCGAGATATGTGAGACAGTTACTGCGTCATTTCCTTTCCCCATAAACCAAGTTTAATTTTTCCGAGCTTTCACTTTATTGTGTAAATAGTTTGTATATATTACTTCTCCCCCTATCCTCTCTTCCTGTCCCCTCACCTCTTTAATTTCACTTCTCCATTCTGCCTGCTATCCTTTATTTCCGCTGCCCCAGCTCAGGTGCTTCAGTATCGATGGCAGATGCCGGGGCTAGTAAAAATATTTTCCTTCCTTTGTACTATTATTTTAATAAAAAAAAAAACCACTACCACCACCGAGCTTTAACGAGCCCAAAATGATGGAACAAACTGCAAACGCCCTCTAAGAAGTCCAAAGACTTGCGACCAGCTTGATCAACGAGCCTGGAGTCGGGCACGAATCACGTAATCACCGCCGACCTTCCAGTATATAATCCTGAATATCCTGACTCTGCAACGGCGTCATCGTAGTTGTTTGTGAGACAAACGGCGCCAGCCTTCTAGTGCAGAACATGATGGCGAGCACTAACACCGCACCCTTCATCAACACCGCATGCACTACTACAAACGTCCGCACTGTGTGCTTTTTATGCCCCGCTAACAACGGATGTTCTAGGAGCGCTAGGCCCGCAGGCTTCTTCCACCCCTCAACCGCAGCCCTTCCACAGGAAACCTTTAGGCGAGGTAATATTGGTGCCACCCCGTCGTGCTGCTATGCCCTGCTGCGGCAAGCGAATACCAAGAGCCAGGAAGGTGGAGGAGGTGTGTGCGTGTGTGTGGGCGGGGGGTGGGGGTGTGGATGCGTGCGTGCGAGCATTTCATAGCCGGTTTTAAGAAATTACTACTTTATGTTCAGTTCTTTCCCTCGCACTTGCAATGATTAGAACACTCTCCCAGACGCCGCTGTATCAACATCTGCATTGAATGAAAACCTTCATCATATTGAGAAGGTCGTGTTTGCCGCTGAGACATAGCAGTAGGATTACACCGCATTCTATCAAGCGAACTGATGTCTTTGCGCCATTATGATCTTTAGTTATTTTGTTTTGTGGCCAGAGGTTGTATTTCCAAATTCCGTACGTGCTTTTTTATGTCGAAAATCTGCCCATCCTTGTATTTTATACCTACTATCATTCAAATTCGTCCTTTCCACTCCTGTAATAGTCCCTCTAGAACTGACAGTATGAATAAATGAAATGAAATTAAAGATGGCTGCTAGGCCTGAGAAAGTGGAAGCCGGTGTGTGAGGCGAGCTTTTTGGGTCTTGTGGTGAAAAAAAAACATTGAAGGACGCTTAAGCTTCGCCTTTAAGAGTGAAACGCGACAGCGTGTTGCAGCACTGCCAGGGAGTCGACGGAACGCCATCGCCCGTTCGGCGCGACGCCTTGCCCGTTGGACAAATCGCTCTGCTACGTACGGTGAAAAGGACGCGCGGAGCGGTAGACCACGTAGAAGCGCTGCCAGGCAGCCTTGCCGAAACGCGCGGGACCCAAGTTGCAGCCGTAGTTCGTCGGCACATCGTTCTCGACAAACCCGATGCCACGAACGCCAGCATAGCTTCCGCGACGAACGAACGGGCAGCAAGCCGCAAGCCTCGTGGTGAACGCGCTTTGGATGTGCGCTGCGTTGTTCGGCGCTCACCGCGTGATCCCTTTGTGCCCGCACGGCCCCACTGCGCCCGAACGAGACGGGCGGGAGGCGCTAGTGTTCCTATATATGCTCCCGCAGGGCAGGAACACTAGGAGGTGCTGCCGTCGCGCGCCATCTATTGGTGCAGTGGCGTACATTGCGAGGAGGAGGAGGAATTTTTCGCTCCCGGCCAACGCCGCCGACGCCGACGACCCCGGCTTTTCTGCGACACGGGGCCCTTAGCGCTGTCGCGTTATGAAGTGTTTGACTCTCCACTGATTATTAATCGTGAGCCGTCGAGCCGTTACACAAAGGGAAGTTTATTGACACACCAAAACCAAATCTACACAATCAAAGCACGTCTGTACATGACCACAACGAGTGTAACAAGCTAATCACCTAACATCGGGTAATCGAGCCGTTATACTCGCAGCAGCCATACCCCACGCGATCGAGCTCTCAGCGCCACCTACGATGGGCCTCTGTTCTTACTGTAGCTCTGCCGCCTGTCATTCTGCTCATTCGTCTTCATAATTCTAACCCCATATACAAAGATAAGAGAGAAGGGCAAACAAAAAACAGATCGAAAATGCTAGTAGCAACCATTAGCTAAAAGGTTATCATTTAATTATATATTTTATCTTGTGTTTCCGTGGAACTTTCTTCGTTTGATATTCGTAATTTTTCTTAGTCAGAAAAGAATAAAGCGAAACAGCACGAGCTTCATTCTAACACATGCTTTATTTTTATCATTTTACACACTTTGTTAACAAGTCTATAGTGGACTAGACAAGATTTTTTTTAGCTTCTCCGCTCCGGTAATTCTTTTTCTTTCTTGAACTGCGTGAGAGAGAGTGTGAGAGAAATAACTAATTCCGCACCCGTCAAAAATGACGGGGGAGAAGGCTTGAGCCTAAACCCCCATTCATTCCCTTAACCGTCGGCCGGAATCTCTTTGGACTAGGCGGCGGTCAAGGCGAGACCGGTGACTTTGCGTTGCTCTTCTGCTTCTTGGTTGAGTAACAAGGTGTCTCAGGATTCTACATTTCTATTCGGGTCGTTATAGGAAGGGCAGGTGACCGACCATGTGGACTAACATTTTTTGCTGTGGCAGAAGCCGCCGAAACGGTTTCCTTTTTTCTAGGGCTGCAGCCTGCGTTTTATTTTTCGCCCGACATATTTACATTCGTGGAGATTATCGCGATAGTATTTGCGTTCAGTTGTGGCCTCACTACTGTCGACTTCGCATTATTTTTTTTGCATTTCAGCGCAGGTCAGCGCATTTATTAAGCTTTTCTTTTAAATACGCAAAGAAGCAGGAGGAAAGGCACTCTAGGCAGGGCATTCACAAAAATGTGGGCTATAGTCTCAACACACCTGCACATGGCACATGCAGGGCTGTCAGCCATACCTATTAAGAAGGAGTAGTGCTTGGTGAAAGCTACACCAAGCCACAGGCGACACAACAAAGTTGCTTCACGTCATGGTAGGCCGGATGGAATCCGAAGCTTCAGACCTGGGTCCAAGGTTTTTAAACGCGAATGCGAGAATTGGCCTGAATTCCACGCGGCAAGCGCGATGCTCCGCGACAGTGGTCTAAGCCTACCCGCTGCGTCGCCTCTCTAAATGGGGATGGGCACACAATCGCCCTCATGGTGAGCAGTTCGCGCGGCCTCGTCCGCGCGGTGCTTGCCTGCGATGCCGCAGTGGCCTTCATAGGACCCATGACGAAGAGCATATTGTAACGCTTTAGGGCTGCCTTTGAAGCCGCGAAAACAGACCATTGCTGGGGTGTTTCTTCACTGATATGTTCAATAGCGACACGAATAGCATGTAAGTTCTGCACCAGTCGATGAAGTCCGGTGCGATGCTTTCACTTTCTTAACTATCGTCCTTACGGGGATGACCACGGAGCCCGAGGAACCGGAAGGGATCACTGAGCCATCGGTGTATACGGGCAGTCAGTGTCCGTGTTTCTCATGCAAATATTCTAGGGTTGTCTGTTTTAGTCCTGCCGTCGATAAATGAGCCTTCTGTTTGGTGCCCGGTATGGAAAGAAGCACACAAGGTTGGTGCAGACTTCATAATGGAGCAGACGGTCTAGAGGCTGGTGTAAATTGGGTTGGTAGGAAGTCGCGATGGACATAAATATTTACGCAAACAATGTACTCGGCCGGTTAGCGGGAAGACCAGCAAGATGGTGTGCGGGAGTCCGAGAGAGGTGACGAATATACGCTCTCACGGCTTCGATTGTGACATAGGCAGTCACTGGATTCTCCTGAATGATGAGTACTGTTGCGGCTGTAGACGTGCATTTTTGCAGTCCTAGGCACGTCCGCAGAGCTTGAGCCTGAACACTTTGCAGACACAGTATGTTCGTTTTGCTCAAGTTTCCTAGTGCAGGGGTACTGTACCGAAGGATTCCCATGAATAATGCGGTGTACAGCTGGAGCATCGACTGCACTGATGCTCCCCACGACTTTCCTCCGAGAGAGGAGAGAACGTGAACGATCGATGTCAGTCGCCTTTTCATGTACGAGGCATGTGGGCTCCATGTTAGATTACAATCGATGATTACTTCATGGAAGCGATGGCTTCTTTCGTAGGGTATTGTTGACCCTTTTATGCGTACGGGGTAATGGGACATGCTCTTGCGTGTAAAGGCAACAACGAAACATTTTTCAGTAGATATTCCCAGGCCTTGCAGGCGGAGGAATAGGCAAAGAAAGTGAGAAGAAAAAATTACTAGACACTTTGGCAACTAAAGGGTTGAGGCGAAAGCCGACCATTCTGTGAAAATGTTCACTATGCCGTGACGACTTCCGGTGGATGTGAGGTCACACCGTTCCCGTAGCTATATCGACATCCGCGCTATTTGGACGAAATTTTGACATTTTTGCCTATAATTAATTAGTTAATTAATTAATTAATTAATTATTCTACAGTCATCAAAGTTGTCTTCTAGGTTTATTTTTTCTCCTCTATCTGAAGCAACCATTCTTTTTCTATCTTTTTTAGTTGTCGAGTTAAACGTGTGGCACCCTCTGCGAACGGACAACGGACGACAGTATGAGCCATTAAAGGCTTTCGCCTTAAATAGACACGAAGAAACAGAAACAGCCCATAAAAGCACCGCTTATCAAGCGGGCCGTGGCTAGTAGTTAAAAAAGAAGAGTAGCATGCGATACAACGATTCAAGAAAATATTTTTTGGCAAAGAAGAAGTAAAGAAGGAAAAAGCTTTTCCCGGTTTCTTCATAAAATTCCTGTGATGAATTTCACCCCTGTCTTTATTCATATCCTTTAATTTTTCAGGTGTATATTTCGAATACAGAAGCCAGGACTGTTTGCAATGGAAGCGACGCCAGCGCTGTAATTGTGCTGCTCTGCCAGAGCTGAAGCGATGTGAAGAAAGCTAAATACTATGAAAAGAACAGCTCACACAAGCAGAGAGAAAAATAAATTGATGCAAGAAAAAGGACTTCAAAAGAAAAAAAAAGCTTCGGTGCGTAACTCCGGAGTGGGCCAATAACGGCGATGTTGGACAAGTCGATATGAGAATCTGGTTCTTGGCGCGTGCGCTAATGACCGCTCCTTCCTCTGGCGCGTAAAAGCAAACAGTGGCGTGTCACCTCGAAGGTCGTTACCAGCAGCCGCTTTCGGACTTCCCGGAGAAGCCACATTTCGAAGCTCCCACGATACTAGTTGTTTTTTTTTCGTTTGTGGAGTTAAGCGAAGCCTGTATTAGCGAGGGATTAAACTTTACTTACAGGCAAGAAACAAATATAACAGCCGAGCAAGATGACACGAATACGCCTAAACGGGAGTAAGAAGGGAGTAAGGTGTCCTTTTAGCGCACTCCCTCTTATAAAAGGCAGTACGCTACTCCCTTCTTACTCCTTTCCGCTTAGAGCGAAAGACAGACTGTTAGCGCAGAATGGCAGGGACTGCATAAATCGATGTGTTTGCCCTCATTTTGCATCCCGTCTATATCTTTCTAGACTGCCGGGAATTATCAACCGGAATTGTTTTGTAGTTTTGGCTCTTTGCTTTTCCTTTTATCATTATTTCTCTCTTGACATGTATTTCTCAGCAAAACCAACCATTTCTCATGGTCTAATAATAATGTTAAAAATTGAAGCAATAACAGCCGGCGGTGAACATAAAGCGCACAACAGAATAACATCAAGCGTAATGTTCGAAGCTTGGTTAAGAGGCTACGAAATACAGGTAGTAAAGAGATAGCAAAAAAGGAAAAAAGTTACAAGCGCATGTTGTTACGTCTCGCCTACGACGCGCGGTATAGCCGGCGCGGATGCAACGGACGCCGTGGCTTTGTTCAAAGCGGCGGTCATTTGGACCCGTTCATCGCTGCCGCAACGCCTCCCGCCAAGCGCGTCCGGGCAGGTTTCAGTGCCACGTGTCGTCGTGCGTGCGTGTGTGTGTGTGTGTGCATGTTGGTGCCCACGCTTGTCAAAGCGCGGCAGCCGGGGAGAGGAGCTCCCCAACTGGGAGGCGAGGAGGTCTGACCGGCGCCGGCCCGGCGGACGCGTCTCTCCACGTCTCGACATGTCCGTGCGTCGCCGTCTAGTGCGACTCATCCCGAGCGGTTCCTTCTTGCCCTCGACTCCGAGGGTATAAAAAAAGCCGCTGCCCCGGACGCCAAAGAGAGACTTCGATTTCGCCCTTCGAGTAACGTGGTCGCCCTGACCGGCTGCTCTTTTGAGATGCCAGAATAAACAAGTTGTTCTGTTGCCAGTCGACTCATCCTTTGCCGGGACCTTCGGATGTTTCCAGCTTTGCCCCAGGCCGCCAGGCCAACGCTACCCTTGGGGCTTGCAACCCAGATGCAACAACTGGTTGCCAGCGGTGAGATCGCGACAACGGAGGCCAGCAGCGAAGACATGCGGTCAACTGTATGCTGAGCAGCACAACGACCATCCGGGAGCAGTGCAACGAGCCCTGTGTGATGACTGGTTGCCTGCAGCGGAACGACTGCGCTGAATTCTTGGCTGCGAGGTTTGGTGAGTGCGGGACTTTCTTCTTCTGAGTTTTGCCAGGCTTTTGTTAGTGTCAGAAACAGAGCTGGTAATTGTGGTTGTCGTTGCTGCCGGGTTAGTTTGCGGCAAGGCAATAGTAGGCAGTAGAGAAAGCAGCATTCGGAGCAGCCATGGATTTGAAGTCGTTGCGCAAACCGAAATTGCTGGAGCTTGCAAGAGAGTTGGGTCTGGATGTCTCAGACAAACTCAGAAAACCAGAACTGCTAAGGGCTATTCTTGAGTTGGAGGCTGAGGATGACGAGCTGTCGGAATGCCTTGAGACCATTGAGGAGAGGGAACAAAAAGAGAAAGAGGAGCGCGAACGTAAAGAGCAAAAAGAGAAAGAAGAGCGCGCTTTGGAAATGAAGCGTCTCGAGGTAGAGATGGAACGCGCTCGTAATGGAAGTCAGGCACACGGTGCAGGAGAACGGGTATCGTTCAAAATGACTGACCTGATGCGGCCGTTTAAGCTTGGAGAGGACATTGGTTTGTTCCTGGTTAACTTTGAGCGAACGTGCGAGAAGCAGGGGTTCTCTCGGGAAACGTGGCCACAGCGCTTGCTCACTTTGTTACCCGGCGAGGCGGCCGACGTAGTCGCTCGCTTGAAGAGAGAGGAGGCAGAGGATTTCGACCAAGTGAAATCGAGTCTGCTAAAAAAGTACAGGCTGTCAGCGGAGGCGTTCCGTCGGAAGTTTCGGGAAAATGAAAAAGGCAGAAATGAGTCATATACAGAGTTTGCCTACAGGCTTATGTCAAACATGCAGGAGTGGCTCAAAGAAGAGAAAGCGTTTGGTGACCACGAGAAAATTCTGCAATGTTTCGGGCTGGAACAGTTTTATAGTCGGTTACCTGAGAACGTGCGGTACTGGGTCTTGGATAGGCCAGACGTTAGTACAGTGGCTAAAGCCGCCGAGCTAGCCGAGGAGTTTGTGACGCGTCGGGCTCGCGGAGCTAAGGACGGTCAAAAGGGTGAATTTGGCTCCAAGTCTGAGAGGCCGAAGTTCACACCCATGAGAGCAAGGGGGGACACGCGTAGTGCGGATGCGAGTGAAAGCAGTCCGACCGAACGTAAGGAGACGGCGGCAGCCGAAGCCGAACGCAGAAAGCGGTTCGAGAGGAGGCAAGCGCGCGTGTGTTATACGTGCCAGAAGCCGGGTCACTTTTCGGCGCAGTGTCCAGAAACAAAAAGAGAAGTCGTGTGTTTGTCATTATGTAGCACTGACGAGAACATGAAGCTTCTCGAGCCTTACATGCGAGACTTCCTCGTGAACGGGAAAGAGTGCCGAGTGCTTCGTGATTCCGCAGCTACAATGGATGTAGTTCACCCCTCTTACGTAGAACCCGATATGTTCACGGGCGAGTGCGCATGGATCAAGCAAGCCTTGGAAGCTCATAGCGTGTGTCTGCCCGTAGCAAAAGTGCTTATTGAAGGACCTTTCGGAGCACTTGAGACGGAGGCCGTAGTGTCATCTAGGCTGCCCCCCCAGTACCCGTACCTATTTTCGAACAGGTCCGATCACCTCCTGCGCGAGAAGGGGCTTTTGTTTGGTGAGGCTAGCGTTCAGGCCTTAACCAGATCGAGAGTTCGGGAGCTCGCTGCAAAGGCGGTAGTTGCGGGGCCGACGTTGTCGAACAATGAGAAAGGGTCGGAGGCGCAGCAAGCTGATATTCAGAGCACGTCCGAACTGAATAAAATTGAGCCTGTAGCGCTTAAGGCACCAGGTACTGGAGAGGAAACGCCCGACACGGGAAAGTTAGAAGAGCTATCTGCAGATTTGCTCATCGCGCCTACGTCCGATGGACTTAATAGGTTGCTAAAAGTCAGCCGGTCGGCTTTGATAGCCGAGCAAGAAAAGGATGGCAGCCTAGAAAACATGCGCTGCAATGTCAAGGAAGGTATCGCCAAGAAAAATGTTCGTTTTGTGGAAAGAGGTGGGGTCTTGTACCGGAAGTATCTAGACCGCAGGGGAGTCGAGTTCGATCAGCTGATCGTGCCTCAGTGCTACCGTCAGGATCTGTTGCGCTTGTCGCATGGCGGTTCGTGGTCCGGACACCTAGGAGTTAAGAAGACTAAGGACCGTCTCTTGCAAGAGTACTATTGGCCAGGGTGTTTTCGTGATGTAGAACACTTTGTGAGGACATGTGACACCTGTCAGCGGGTTGGCAAACCAGGGGACAAATCGAGGGCGCCGTTGAAGTTGGTGCCTATCATTACGGAGCCTTTTAGACGGCTCGTTATTGATACAGTGGGACCTCTGCCGGTAACAGCCACGGGGTACAGACACATTTTGACTGTGATCTGCCCAGCGACAAAGTTCCCTGAAGCAGTGCCGCTTAAAGAACTCAGCTCAGTTGAGATAGTCAATGCACTACTGTCCATATTTGCGCGAGTTGGTTTTCCTGCGGAAATCCAGTCAGATCAGGGCACAGTGTTTACTAGCGCTTTGACGACAGCCTTTCTCGAAAGGTGTGGGGTAAAGCTGTTACACAGCTCAGTGTACCACCCACAGTCGAATTCCGTTGAGAAGCTCCACTCCGTCATGAAGCGCGTGTTGAGAGCATTGTGTTTTGAGCAACAAAGTGATTGGGAGCTGTGTCTGCCTGGGGTGATGTTTGCATTAAGGACCGCGCCGCATGCGGCTACGGGGTTTTCGCCAGCTGAGCTGGTGTACGGTCGCTCGCTGCGGTCTCCGCTTCGCATGCTTCGAGACTCGTGGGAAGGCAGGGGCGACGACCCAGTCGTGGTCGAGTACGTGCTTAGTCTCCTCGAACGCTTAAGAAGGGCACGGGAGTTGTCAGGTGAAGCAATGACGAAGGCCCAGCAGAGGGCCAAGGTTTAATATGATCGGACAGCCAGGGCCCGTCGTTTTGAGGTGGGCGATGAGGTAATGGTATTGCGCACATCGCTAAAAAACAAACTCGACGTGCAGTGGGAGGGCCCAGCACGGATTGTTCAAAAACTGTCGGATGTTAACTACGTGGTGAGTCTGCCAGGAAAGCGGAAAGCACAGCAAGTTTACCACTGTAATCTGCTCAAACCCTATAGACAACGGGAAGCAGTGGTGTGTATGATGGTAAACGTTCCCGAAGAGCTTCCGGTCGAGCTTCCGGGACTAGGCTCAGTGACGAACAGGGAAGACACTGATCAGGTCATTAGTGACTTAATCATTAAAGCACCGCTGTCGCCTGAGCAGAAAACCGAACTACACCAACTCTTACAAGAGTTTCAAGGTCAGTTCTCTGAGAGGCCTGGTAGGACTTCTGTCCTTACTCATGATATAGAACTTACCTCCCCAGAGCCAGTACGATCCAAGGCGTACCGGGTGTCACCCCGCCAGCGCGATATTATGGAGGCTGAGGTAAAGAAAATGCTACAGCTCGGTGTTATTGAGGCGGGTGAGAGTGATTATACCTCCCCCTTGATTTTAGTTGAGGTACCGGGCAAGGAACCTCGTCCTTGCGTCGACTACCGCAGGCTTAATTCCATCACTAAGGATCAAATTTATCCGATCCCTAACATCGAGGAGCGCCTTGAGAAAGTTAGTAGCGCTCAGTTTATTTCCACCCTAGATCTTGTCAGGGGTTATTGGCAGGTTCCACTTACAGAAGAGGCTAGTAGGTATGCGGCGTTCATTTCACCAATGGGAACATTCCGTCCTAAAGTTTTGAGTTTTGGTTTGAAGAACGCGCCATACTGCTTTTCAAGCCTCATGGACAAAGTGTTGCGGGGACAGGAAGAATTTGCTTTACCGTATTTAGACGACATAGCGATATTCTCCGCATCCTGGTCTGAGCATATGGCACACTTGCGGGCAGTGCTAACCCGCCTGCGCGAAGCGGGCTTGACAGTCAAGGCTCCCAAGTGCCAATTAGCACAGGCCGAGGTTGTCTACCTCGGTCACGTGATTGGACAGGGTCGTCGCCGCCCCTCTGAAATAAAGGTGGCCGCTGTGCGAGACTTCCCGCAACCGCGCACGAAGACCGATATTCGGTCGTTCTTAGGTGTCGCCGGCTACTATCAGAGGTACATCCCCAGGTACTCCGATATCGCGGCTCCCCTGACGGATGCTCTAAGAAAAACAGAGCCCCAAACAGTCGTCTGGAGCGAGACCAAGGAAAGAGCTTTCAGCGCCCTAAAGAGCGCCCTAACAAGCCAGCCTGTGCTACGATCGCCAGACTACACGAAAGGGTTCGTTGTTCAGTGCGATGCTAGTGAGCGAGGCATGGGCGTTGTACTGTGCCAAAGGGACAATGGAGAAGTGGAACACCCCGTCCTGTATGCTAGTCGTAAGCTGACCTGTCGTGAGCAGGCATACAGCGCCACCGAGAAAGAGTGTGCGTGTCTCGTGTGGGCCATTCAGAAATTGTCATGCTACCTAGCCGGCTCGAGGTTTATCATTGAGACGGATCACTGCCCTCTCCAATGGCTGCAGACCATCTCTCCCAAAAATGGCCGCCTCCTGCGCTGGAGCCTCGCTTTGCAACAATATTCCTTTGAGGTGCGCTACAAAAACGGGAGTCTCAACGGTAACGCCGATGGCTTAAGTCGAAGCCCCTAACGTAGGAATCCGCCTCAAAGTTGTTGGTTACTGATGTTTTCTTCCTGAGGCAGGATTTTTAACATATTGCTTTTGTTTAGTGTTTCAAAGTGATTATGTGCTTTCTAGTGCAATTTTCCAATTTGTGGACGCGTTCTGAGTGCTGCTTGACTACTGTAAGGAACTAGGCAGTAGTATAAAAGGGGAAAGAGCCTGGCAGAGCTTAGTGAGGGTTGTCTCGTGCTTGCTGACTGAGCGGTTGCGTTTCGGCGTAGTTCTAACGCTTGCTGGGAACGAGCACAAAAATGGCAACTCTCCCGAAGTGACTTTGCAGTGTCCTATGTGATCCTGAACCCGAGAACGAGGCCTTCTCTGTGCGCTGCGCTCAAGCAACGTCGAGGGACGACCGGTTTCGATTACGAGCATCATCGAGCGACATCCCTCTGGACAGCGGATGCAGTCCCCTGACCATCGGGATCTCCTTCTCCCGGCGGGGCGGTCTGTTACGTCTCGCCTACGACGCGCGGTATAGCCGGCGCGGATGCAACGGACGCCGCGGCTTTGTTCAAAGCGGCGGTCATTTGGACCCGTTCATCGCTGCCGCAACGCCTCCCGCCAAGCGCGTCCGGGCAGGTTTCAGTGCCACGTGTCGTCGTGCGTGCGTGTGTGTGTGTGTGTGCATGTTGGTGCCCACGCTTGTCAAAGCGCGGCAGCCGGGGAGAGGAGCTCCCCAACTGGGAGGCGAGGAGGTCTGACCGGCGCCGGCCCGGCGGACGCGTCTCTCCACGTCTCGACATGTCCGTGCGTCGCCGTCTAGTGCGACTCATCCCGAGCGGTTCCTTCTTGCCCTCGACTCCGAGGGTATAAAAAAAGCCGCTGCCCCGGACGCCAAAGAGAGACTTCGATTTCGCCCTTCGAGTAACGTGGTCGCCCTGACCGGCTGCTCTTTTGAGATGTCAGAATAAACAAGTTGTTCTGTTGCCAGTCGACTCATCCTTTGCCGGGACCTTCGGATGTTTCCAGCTTTGCCCCAGGCCGCCAGGCCAACGCTACCCTTGGGGCTTGCAACCCAGATGCAACAATGTGTAGCTTGTCTACAGAAGTAGACTGTGGGCCTCGTTTTTGAGAAAAGCGTTGTTTAAAATGCCTGGAGACATAGATAAGACGCACGGTTTCCAACCCAACATTTTTTTGAACCGGGAATCATTGTAAGGGAAAAAAAAAGTATGAAGACAAGTCAGCGATTATGGCCGCTGAAGCCTGCCGATCAAGGTTTATTTTTTCCTCGCATATTTTCTCCCTATTGTCAAAGAACAGGGCCTAAGCAAACGCATTCTCCTTTTGAAGAAAAAAATAAAAAACGAGCGAAAAATACCATTATACTGCATTGATAGGCTTAAGGTGTCTGTACGCTCGCACGGATTACAGTGTCTGTTTTTATATAGACGTAATTTTCTTCTCTTACTGCAGGGATCTGGTCTAGTGCTCACATGGCAGCTTGTATGTATCTGCATTGTGGGGCTCTTTATTCGGGAGAGCCTGTTTTCTCTGCTCCATTTTCCTCCTTTTTCTCTCTTCCTCGATTGTTGCGTGACCTCCTTCCTCTCTTGTCTGAGGATGTTCCTCGTGCTTCCAGCTGCTGTTTACCATTGAACAAACGCGGTGCCTTCGCGCTCTTCTTAGTTTCTCTCCCCTTAACTTTGTTTTTTTTTTAATACTTCGGAAACACCAGCATTGTGGGCTATCTTGTCTGCCCTTCGAAGGCAATGGGGAACGCCATAGAAGGTGGAGGCCAGCCTAGAAGTGCGTCGGGATCCAAGGCCCGACGCCCCTGGCAGATAATGCGGAGGGATTCTTTTGTCAACAGTGGCACCTTCTCGGAAAGCCCTCACTTCGCTGTTCGAAAATATCTGCGGAAAAGCGGGACAGAAGAGCAAGACGCATACAGGACGTGGAGGGGAATTTTATTTGATATCTTTTATTTGTTGTGGTCCTTAACAGAGCCTTTTGTAAATTTATACAAATATTTAGCGCATAATTTTCTTCTCCAATAAGAAATTGATGGGATGCGTGAGTTACGGTTGTATGCTTTGCTCTGTAGACTGGCTTATAAGAAAAAAAGTGTGAAAGGACGCCAACGGAGAAGTTAGGCTGAATGAAAGCGCCTGAAAATATCGAAATAGGCTACAGGAGTACCTCTTGAAGTGCATTGAGTGACACGCTCAGAAGCATCCGCAAAGCGATAAAAATGAAGCCAACGGAAATTGATATAGCGAACCACAACACGATAAAAATTCTCATTTTGTTGATAAAAGTAAGCAGGGAGTCTAGATCTCAGTATAAGGCGCACATGAATTCGTGACAGATTATCGCATTCAAGGCTTTTCAGTTCAGCGCGGCATACATGAAGGAGGACTGTAAAAGATAGTTGTTAAACATGGTCGTGAAAAAAATTTTTTTTTGTAACAATCGAAAGCAACCGTCAATATAAGAATACAGTACGTCTGTGCACCCTGCTTGCGAATCAGCGAATTTCGCCGTTTAATGCAAGTGCAGGCGACTATGTATTAAGGCCTTTAAAATAATGAACGTGTCGCTGTGATGTCAACTACGCGCCTAGCATAGCCCATGTCAGCTGCGGGACCTCATACAACTTCTTTCCTACCTCTTCAGAGGGCATTACTTAAAAAGTTGGGCGAACAAAACGTGGGAAAAAATAAGCACAGACACATTTTATGCATGACTATTTGTCTAAAGAGACTTTTGCGTTGTGAATATCCGTATTTCTAAACTTGTTTTTCTGAAGTTTTCCTTTCTATGTCTTCTTTTTGTGACCAACTCGGGCCTGCACGGATGCTCCGACTGCCTACCCACCAGAATTTTCTTGCTTAAATGAGGCAGGGAACCTATTTATTTATTTATTATTTAATACACCTTCAGAGCCCGCAGGGCGTTATAGAGAGGGTGGGTAAAAAAGAAAGAAAAGCATAGTAAAAAGTGCAGGAAAAAAGGCAAAAAATTATGATGCAGACGCTTGTTCGATAACATACTTGACGATAAGTGGCTTGGAGGATGACGTGTCTTCATTGCAGGCGATATGGGGTCGAAGGTGGTTCCACTCAGTGCTAGTCTGCTGTAAGCAAGAATTAAAAAGCAAATTTATTTTACAAGAAGGGATGGCAACTTTATGCGGATGATCAACACGTGACGATACGTATGATGGTATAGAAAAAAAAGAAAAAAATCCTGTTTTAGTGTCTCACTATGAAAGAGAATGCTGTGTAAATGACTGAACATATGTTTCGCAAGAAAAGATTAACGCATGGTGTTATTTATTATTAATCACAGTGGAGAAACACAAAGATAAGGAAAACAACAATGACAAGAAGAACAAGTAAACGAAGGACAATACGAAAAGAATCTAAATGTTCCAGAGGGCACAGAAGCCTTCGGGTTCAATTCTAAGAGCTGTAAGCACGCAGAGAAAGCAGGGTGCGGGTCGTCGGACCTGCGCGGCACGCCAGACGTTCCAGCTTCTTTTCCGTGTCGCATTGAAGTAGACAGAGCGTGTACGTTTAGAGGTGACGCAATTTTCGGACGCGCAACCCTAGGCGAACGTGGCAGCGTGGGGAAGGTAAAGCTGGGAACAGCAGAGGGAGCAGACACGCGGCCGTGGGTTGCAAGCCCTGGCTTGGAGAAGGACAGCGGAGGAAGTAGGGGGATGTCGAAGCCACCTCTCCGGCCGAGCTGCTGCTGCTGCACAGTCGGTTATTTCGGGAGACCGCCCTGGGAGAGGGAGGCACGGGAAACAGCGTCACAGCCAGCAACTCGGACAACAAGCAAAGAGCGCCCAAGATCTCATAGGGGAGGGGGGGGGGGGGGAGACAGCACGCGGGCGCCAATTAGCCGCTTCTTCGCCGAGGCATTCGGCAGGAAGGAGACGCTGACAGGAGCGGTTCAACGCGCCAGGCACCCACGACCCACCACGCCGATGCCGAGGGGGGCTGGCTTGGACTAAGACCCGGACACGTGTCTGCTCGACTTTGCTGTCGACACTAGAAATGTGGAGCACTGCTCTACGTACCTCAAACAACTAGATTCATTTAGTCAAAGCTGATTCGGATGCAAGTCTAAGAGTTTTAGTGATTGAGCGCCAAAGCAAGGAGGAACAAAGCCAGTCTTCAGAGGACATCTCAACACTTCCATCCTGGACATCAGAAATGGCGTGCGTCCAATATTGGGTAGATATAGGCGCCGTAGGTCCTATTGTCACCGGACGCTAGCACCATTGCGAGTGTTCCAACATGTTAGACGTAGACACCACCACGGATGCGCTTTACGAAGCGTTTCTTAATATTACCTATGGAAGGAAAGCAGGCAGTGCTGCACTTCCCTCACCATGGAGAGAGACCCAGAAATAAAAGGAAGATGAGTTTCCTATTAGGCTTGCCTGTTGTTGGCCATAAATGAACATTCAGCCGTAACAATAAGAGTCTTCTTGGGGGAAAGCTCGAGGGAATGCTGTGAAAGTTTTCATATTAGCCTAACACTTGTGTTCAATTTCATGAAGTGAAAAAACGCACTATAAAAAAATTTTATCTGCACGAGCAGGACAGCATCGCGGCCCAGCTGCCGGTTCCGAGGCAGAATCCGCGTTCTCGGCCCGACACTAGCCTAGCCAGTAAGAAACCTCGGCTTCCTGGCATTCCCGCTGTGGATGGAGTTCTCTAGGAAACCCGCATAGACGGTGGCGAAAGTTCTTCCTCTTCGTAATAGTAAGAAACTCAACGGCTAGCACACGCGATTTGCTCGGCCATGCTACTGTGTCCATCATGCCGATATCAAGAACTTCCTAAAAAGCAAAGGCGACACAAAGCTGCTGACGCCGCCGTACCGCGTATTAACGACCTCCACTCCTGTTCGCGAATGTGTGTACCGTAAACGCCGCCGAAACGCGAAGCGCCGGGGCCGCCATTCCGAGATTACTTTTGTCTTCGGCCACTCTGCGAGGCACAGCGAAGAACGAGAAAAACAAATACCGTGTGGGGACCGCAGACTCTCACGTAAATAATTTATATCGTCGCTTCGCTCGTTTTCTCGCAGAGTGGCGTTAGCGTTCAACTGTACCTGCTGACATGATTTTATTGCTTATTGCTCCCCGAAGGAAGACACAAACAATCAATAGAATTAATTCGAACGGCAGAACTTACACACTTCAAAAGACATGCGCGGAAATGTCAGAGAGCTGCTTTCCTGTTTGGTACTCCAAATGTCTCCAGCACCGAAAACTTGAGAGAAGAAACTGGAACCTTGCAGTCGGAACACCCGATTAACGAAAACGGTTCGCACTTGTAGATAGTTAACTTAGGATTCCCTGAGTAACTGACAATGTTTCCGAGTTTCGTTTAAGCAGCAGTTGATTCTTGATAGTTTTGTTTTGCCCCGTCGCATGGAGTGCACCCATTTTACTCCCGACAGTACGACTAGTGCGTGCAATCATGCGACCTCGCAAGATGTGCGTTTGTTAGTTCCGTGCGTCCTGGATTATTTTTGGTCTTGGTCGTCCCGTTCTTCCCGCTGTTCGTTTGCCAAAAATATGAAGCTTCCCTGTTCACCAGCGTGGACTTTATCTTGAACATGCAAGTCGCGCCTTTGCCAGCCAGCATGAACGACAGTCGATTCGATTGGCAGTTCTTAAGCATGAGTAATCTTCCTTCTTTAGGCTTCTTGTTAAATTTTGTATGGCTCTCATAATTTCTGCTATGTTTACTTAGGTTGTATTTATCTCCCACTATGCCTTGTTGTGTCACTATATTTACCACCTTCCATTTCGTTATTTTCATTAGAAAAATCTTTTTGAACATTTATCAGTGTTCTAGTCAGCAGGTTATTTTGCTTCGAATCCTTGCGTTGAAGTTAATCTAATGCACTATTCAGTTACTAACAACCAAGAATATGCCATTTCATCACTGATTACTTCATTGGCCGGAATAATTACTGCGAGTTTATTTCAGCAATCTTATTTACATTTTATGTGACGTTTCAGATATTGCAGCATTCACTTGGGCTCGCATAAGCGCAGTGCAGCGTCCTTTTATGCTGGCTTCGAGCAGCGTTCTGACTCAGAGGCCATTTGCTCTGCTCAGTAATGACACTAGACATAACTGTGGAAAAGTGACATGCTTGAAGCGACTTTACTCGTTGCAGCAAGTCAGCAGGTCACCTTTGACGCGAACCTTCCCGCCTTGCTGCACAGTGTCCGTCTAAGCTCCCTTAGAACATACTGGTGCTTTGCGTACCTTCGTTCGCAGGCCTTATCGCGGCGTGTGAACCCGGCTAATTCTCTCAGCACCAGGCCTAGTGTCTAAGAAACGGCCGTACAGCGGCCCGTGACGAACCGAGGGGTCAGAGCAGCCCAGAACACGCACATTCTCTTAAACAGTTCGTCCCGTTTTCTTCCTGTTTTTCCGCTCCGCTTTGTCACAGAGCGCTGCACGACCGTTTGTTCGATACTGTTGTAATACCGTTAAAGAACTGGCACGGTGTACCTCCACTTAGGTAAGTTTTACCTCCATAAGAACAGCCGTACCGTGTGCTAACTGCCAACCGGAACGGAACTGGCTGCAGTCAAAGGCGATTGGTGATTGCGCTCCACACGTATGCAGCTCCTTGCGGCGGACGGAGAAACTATATAACTTCGCCGCATGGGGAAACAGGGGGCGGGGACGAGTAATCGTTGGGCCGAGAGGAACGACCAGTCGGCGCAGCCATGCAGGGTCGGGACAGTGGACACGTTTATACGGCTCCCGGGGCCGGTTGTCTCTCTCGGCCGAGAATAAAGTGTCTCCAATAACCTTCTCACCAACTCTCTCTCATTCTATCTCGGAGAACCGTTACAGTACAGCTCACCCACTGGGCCCACTTGCAGACGACACTGCCGGCGAATTTATAAATTCGGGTCCCTGGTCATTTCTTCGTCGATTCCTAGAAACCATTTTCTTTTTTTTATGTTTGGGTATCTTGAATGAGCTTCCGCGCGAATTTATGAATGTCTCGACGTCCCTTAGTCGCCATCATTGTCTTTCTCGCTGGCATCGTCCCCCCTCCGATTTTATAAAGACGCTTGCTTCGTCACGATGACGGCGGAGCAGCACCCGACAGCACTAGGGGCGCTTTTTATTTATCGTCCCAGACGGGGGAAGAAGACGGAGAGGGTTGCCCGGCGGGGTTTCATTTCGTTAAGTGACTCGACTCAGAAACACCATTACATGGGGCGCTGGAAACTTGATCCGCGTCGCCGTGATGTCGCTGCTTTCAGTGCGTCTTGAGCGCTGCCCTGCCACGCTGTTTTGAAGGAACGGTTCGAGTCTAGGCTGTCTATTTTGCTAGCCAACTTGACAAATGCGAAGTTTTGTTTGAGCTTAGGTCGGGACAGCGATAGTACGACAGCAAATAGCAAAAAAAAGAAAACATACCACTCGAGGTGTGCTCACGTAACTTGACACGAGTTTTACAGCAGCCGTACATGCAAAAGCAATAGGGATGCGGAGGTAGATGCGACACAAGAATGTGTTTGGGGTAACACTTGCGAGCTTATTTAACACTGAGTATGGCAAGTAAGTGGGTCACGTGACCTCGCTCTCTGGTGGCGAAAGTTCATGTGGACGAAGACTACAATATCCCGGTGAGGGGGCGGCTCTGGTTGCAATAGCTGACGCTGCAGCAGAACCCAATGTGTCTCCTAGAGAGTAGTTCTCGCGTTTTAACTCGAAGTGCCACGGTAGTGAAAAGACAGTTTTGTCTGGGGAAGCCGCGGATTACAAGTATACAAAAAAAATAAAACGCTTTACGCTCACCAGTCGGTTTCAAAACCGGAGCAGCGCTAACAGATCCGTTTTGTTGGCCACTGCATTAGACCGTGAACTGCACTATCACCGCGATTGTTGTCAGACGCACTATCTCTTGACTATCATCGCATTTTTTTTTATTTTACGGCATGTTGCAGCATGTACAGAAACAACCTAACCGCGTCGGTTGGTATGAAATGAAAAAATAAAAACTTTAGCGAGAACATCCATCCCTTCAATGACTTCACAGAAGCCTTGGTTCCTGAGGTTGTCCCGCAGCTTACATACATTCTCAACAAAACAACTGCACACGGGACGGGCACCGGTATCACAATTTCGGACTGCCAGTTGAGACCGCTAGATCACATGCAAGCCAAGAAGAAACAGCACATCATATGGAATCATCCCCTTGCTAACAGCGAGGAACTGAATACCTCTGGGTGTGAGCGGGTGGCCTTTTTTAAGGGTACGTTGCAGAACGTCCCAAAAGAATACTGGCGTCCCTTATCGGGAAATACATGTTCGACCCTCTCCTCTTTTCTACATAGGAGACAATTAGTCGCCCATGATAAAAACACGCCTCTCTCTTGTATCCAAGTTTGGAAGGCAACGTATTGGTATGCAGTTTGAAGAAAAATGTTTTGACTCCTTCTGAAACCACCATTTTCGCCGCAGCCGAACTCCCCGCATGCTAAACTGAAGGTCTCTCGCGCTGTGCTTAGAATGCCGCCGTCGTCATCCACTTCCATGCGCGCAGTGGGTCCTAAAGCCGAAACCGAAGTGAAAGACGAAGTGTTAGCGCACCGAATTCGCGTTAGGACTAAGTGCCTGGTTAGCGAAAATGCCGCCTTGTCTGGGGGATAATTAACGGAAGAGCCACCTGCCACAGTTGGTAGGAAAAATATAGCGAGGGAAATCTCTCATTCCATCTGTATGGGAGTGGTGGGGGAGGCGAAAGACTAAAATATAACGAAAAACCCGCATATAACCAACGTCGTTGATGTGCTGCTCATTACTGCTTAAGCGGATACGAAAGGGCACATATTTTCGCATTTTCTCGGCATCAATAAAATTGAGTGCCCTACCTTTAACCCCGCCAGCACAATCACCGAGATTAATGAATATACACAAAGTGAAGAAAAGTGACTGTGCTAGCGCACCTATACGTCGCATTTAGTTTAGCGAAGTAAATGGGGGTTAATTTTTTAAAACAAAATCGTTGTTAACGACTCGCTTATAAATTTTATGGAACAACTATCGGGCCGCTGCGGTGGCTGAGTGGTTATGGCGGTCGGCTACTGAACCGAAAGACGCGGGTTCGATCCCGGCCGCGGCGGTCGAATTTCGATGGAGACGAAATTCTAGAGACCCGTATCCTGTGAGATTGCAATGCACGTTAAAGAACCCCAGGTGGTTGAAATTTCTCGAGCCCGTCACTACGGCGTCCCTCATAGCCTGAGTCGCTTTGGGACGTTAAACCCCCATAAACCAAACCAAACAAATTCATTTGGTTACACACGTTACGTATATCTTCGCGAAAGGCCCAAACGCGCTCTCTCATTACTTTTGATAAATAAAGAGCAAAATGACTGTGAAGTGAAAAAGAACGTTAAGTACGCAGAGGATGAAGTTTTGAAACATCGATTCATTACCTTTCCTTCTGCCTTGCATGTATCTGTTGCTTATATATCCAGGAGATCAATTTCGCAGGGATGCTTAGAAGTGGTTCGCTGTTAGAGTGATCAGTACGATGATCTTTTGCAGCACTGGGCCGATAAGTTTGCGTTCCTCTGGGGTGTCTCTTCCCAAGTCATGCAGTATTATAATCAACGAGGTCTTTGGAGTGTATTCTCAGAAAGAGCTGTGTGGTAGCAGAAAGCTGCCGGAATAGATAAAACTCAGCAGAGATAAAAACGATTCAAACTCAGCAACCATCAACACTACATTTCAACGTGCCAAAGTCGCATTCATGAGATCGGGATTTCACTTCGCAAAACTAATGCTTTGTATCTGTCAATCTATCACTGAACATCTCATTATAGAATTGCCTTTCTGCGTACGTTGCCGCAAATGAAAGTAGCCAGCACTTCAAACTCTATAGCTGGTGCTGTATAACTAGGAGCCAATTTTCTTGTATTCGTATATTTTGCAATTCTTTTTACTCTACGACTAATTTTGTGGCGATTATCCTTACTAATGCGTCTGGCTCTGGGGGTATCCAAAATTACAATTAAATGAGTCGCTGTGGGGACCCAGCCATACTGCTTACACACGCAGTAGTTGGCCTATGCCATGTGACCGACCGTGACAACGGGCCACTGCACACTTAAGTTCCTGCTAATGCACGAAATTTCGACCACCTCTCAAGAAGAGGTGCCATTGCGTTCTTTCAAAAGCGTAAAGGCATAATTTCCGGCTATGTGCCATCAGCGAGTGGTACATAGTGTGGCTTAGTATTCTTTTTGACAGAAGAGTCTTACGGTATTCCTCAAAAGCTTATTAAGGTTCTCACTTCAATTGTATTTGAAAAACAAGATCGGCGAGTAGCCGAGTGCCCTACTGATCTGGAGTTCCCGGGTTCGAACCCGGCCGCGGCGACAGGTTTTTTTATGGAGACGAAACGAAAGGGCATGTGTGTGCTGTGCGATGTCAGTGCACGTTAAAGATTTCTAGGTGGTCGAAATTATTCCGGAGCCCCCCACTAGGGCACCTTTTTCTTCCTTCCGTCTTTCACTTCCTGTTTTATCCCTTCCCTCACGGCGTGGCTCGGGTGTCCACCGATATATGTGAGACAGTTACTGCGTCATTTCCTTTCCTGAAAACCAGTTTTCATTTTTATCACTAACGGATTCATTTCCTGGTTTGATCGTCCCGTTGTTCGGTCCATGATGGGCCTCTGGCACGCCAATGTCCCGGATAAGTAGCCAACTGCAGATCGGCCTCTGACGTGAGCAATCTTCGCTGAACATCACAGGAGCCCGCGTTTCTTCACGCTGTGTGCGTATGTCGTCAAGCGCGACGCTTTTCGAAAAAGAAGGTCTGTGCCAGAATCGGCGCTCACCCGCATGCACTCGGTTCGCCCCCGCCAGCGAACGCGTCGGCGGACCGCGCCCGTTGTTGAGGCAAGCATGAAGGCCACGGAACAAAGGGAGGGCGATGACTGGCGCTTGCTTGCTTTTCAATGGACGCGAGTCGGTGGCTCCCGAGACAACAGGCCGAAGCTCGGGGATCCGGGACGGCGTCGATAAATTGTGCCCGGCTTCCTTCTGACGGTTACAGCGCGAAAGTGGACAGCGGGAATTACGCGCATGACGTAAATTCCGATGAAATGCCGCTCGAGCCGTCGTAAAACATCCCCCTGTCCTCCACCTCCTCCCATCCGGCCACTCGTGCATCCCTTTCTCCCCTCTTCTCATCTCCATTTCCCTATTTTTTCCCGGGCAGGTCAACAACAAGGGGTCATATAACTCGGACAACGACGCTTGTTTTTGCCCTTTAGGAACGCCGAAACACGCCCGAGACACGACGCGAGCACTTGCGGAGCAACACAGCTCGCGCAAAGTCCGAGCGCAGGGAATGCAGTCATGGGAGCTGGCGCACAAAGTTCGCAGAATTCCGCAGCTTTGAAGGACGAGGACGGAAGGATGCGGGGGTTGAGTCTGTTCATTTTAGTACGAATCAAACTAAGGACACTTTGCGGAGATCCTAAATTCGATTTAAATATCGCAGTGATAGTATTACTTCATGTAGTAATCACAATTCTATATAAAACTGTGCGAATCTCACAAGTCTCTGAAGAAATTTCTTGATAGAAGCTTGCCAACGAAAATGCGCAACGAGAGAAAAATGAAAAAAAAACTAAATATATTTTATTAATTGGTAACACAGATGCAGCAAACAAATGATTGTTTGCGCCGCTGCAGAGCTGAGCAACAAAGCAGAGCAGAGGAAGGCTAAGTTGGAGGAAAAGAGGGATGCAAGAGAGTGCTGTCTGTTTTTTATTTTATCCTGAACTGCGTGGGCTTTCCAGGAATCTCAATAAAAATGTGTTTCTAACAGCAGTCACTGCATGGAGCGCTGTGATGTGCCGCTGTTCAGTCAATCAGCTGATGCTGCCCAGTCTCCTTACTGTACTGTACTGTACTGCTGCTGCCAGGAAAATAGAAAGGAAAGTGCACGGGCCTGCCTACTGGCTCAAGCCGAGCCACGCTCGCTGCCGCGTGCCGATAGTAGGAGAGTTAAAGGATAGGAGAGGAAAGATAGAATAAAAGACGCCGCGCGCTAATAGGCCCATAGGCTCCGGGTCGATCCCGGAGGCAGTGCAATACCTGGCCGACTCGTGCCAGAGTGCGTCGAGTACTCCGCCATATTCCAAAAATAAGTTTAATATCTTGGGTCCAAGGACCAGCAGCAGATTTTTATTTATTTATTTATTTATTTATTTATTTATTTATTTATTTATTTATTTATTTATTTATTTATTTATTTATTTATTTATTTATTTATTTATTTATTTATACTGCAATCCCAGGAAGGGATTTTCGCAGGGTGAGCATACAGAAAATAGGTAAGTACAAATATTAAGAAAAACAAAGTACAAAGGCCACAAATTAATAATAAGCAACAAAACACAACAGAAAAAATGAAAGGCTCAATGACGTAACACAACAAAAAAGTACACTAAGGTTTGGGGCGTATAAATACACTACTATCAAGTCATCAGTGAACATGGTCAACAGGGAATTAATTAAATGAAGAAAGAGCACCAAAACGATCACAATATTAAATTCAGTTCAAAAATGGGAACCGGGAATGCATGACAGGGGACATTATTGTGCACTGAGGCTGCCGATGAATGATGTTACAGATAGTTGTAAGACTTCGTCGTTAGTAAGTTAAAGTAGTTTAAAGCAGTTATTACGCTGGGTGAAAGGGGTGATTGTAAGATTGTGACGTTGTCTTGTAGAATAACCTGAAGAGAAAGATATTAGTCCATCAATGTTAATTTTAAAATGACCTTTGACCAATTGGTATAAGAACTTTAGTCGAGAAACGCGATTCCTTTCGGTTATAGATATTAAAGCAGCCCTGTTTAAGAGGTCACTTACTGATGTGCGTCCATAGCTATTGTAAACAAAACGTACTGCTTTCTTTTGTATTTTTTCAATTTTATTTACGTTTGTTCTGATGAATGGATCCCAAATTATTGCCGCATAATCTAATATTGGAAGGACAATCGATTTATACGCTAGAAGCCGAACTCGGGGTGTGGAAAGTCTCAATGCACGCCTAAGAAAAAAAAGTTTACGGTTTGCATTATTTACAGTTTGATCAATGTGTTTAGTCCAGTCAAGGTTGTTAGTAATCCATAGCTCTAGATATTTGTAGTGTGAGACTTCGGAAAGAATATTGTTGTCAAATGAATATTGGAACATCAGTGGACTTTTCTTGTGAGTGATTCTCATATAGACGGTTTTTTGAAAGTTGATAGGCATCTGCCATGCATCACACCATTCACTAATTTTCTGAAAAGCCTCATTAAGTTTTACCTGATCTGACATATTTTTAATTTCGGAGTATAGCACACAGTCATCCGCGTATAGTTTAATATTAACTGGAATGTCTTTCACGATGCCGTTAATGTAAATGATAAACAAGAGTGGCCCAAGCACTGAGCCCTGAGGGACGCCAGAGTCAACAAAAACAGTTTGAGAGGAATGTTCCCAAAAGAGACATATTGCTGACGGTTATTCAAATATGCTGAAATCCAATTAATGATTTTGTTATTTCTGAGTGTGCTATTAATTTTGGAAAGCAGCTTTTTTTTGAGAGACCTTATCAAATGCTTTGGCGAAATCCATAAAAATGGCATCTGTTTGGCTACCATTGTTAATAGTTTTCGCAAAATCGTGTATAGTCTAAACTAATTGGGTACAAGTAGAATAACCTTTCCGGAATCCGTGTTGGAAATTTGTAATAAAATTGTGTTGTTCAAGAAAATGGGAAATGTGGGTGTGTATTATGTGTTCCATAATTTTGCAAGCTGTCGATGTTAATGAAATCGGTCGGTAATTATTTATGTACTGTTTGTTTCCATTTTTATGAAGTGGTTGGACTCTGGCCGTCCTCCAGTCGCTCGGAACCTGTCCTTCGTTTAGAGACCTAGAAAAAATTATAAACAAATACTTGGACACCCATTCTGCATACCTCGTTAGGAATGCATTGGGTATTTTATCAGGCCCAAGGGATTTTTTTTACGTTAAGATTCAAAAGCATTTTAGTTATACCCTGTTCACTGATGACAAGATCAGGCATCGGAGGTAAGCATGTTTCGGACACAGGTTGTATGCCATTATCATTAGTAAAAACGGATTTGAAGTATTCGTTAAAGGCGGTTGATATTACTTTTCCGTCCTGTGTTAATGTGCCATTGATTTCAAATGCATGGGAATCCCTAGATACTGGTGAGATTGTACGCCAAAATTTTTCAGGTGAGCTAGTTATAAAATTAGGCAACAAATCGCCAAAATAATTCTCTTTATCAAGTGCTACTTGTCCTCGTAGTTGACTTGACAGAGCGGAAATTTTATCCAGCAGGCCTCCAGGATGGACAACTGCTTGCCTTTTCTTTTTCAACTTTTTTAATTTTCTGCGCATTTGTATTGAAGTGCGGGAAATCCAGGGATTGCCACGTTTTGTCTTTTTAACAATGATTGGCACAAAACGGCTAATACACATCATAACCAGATCCTTGAAAGAAATCCACAGATCGTCTATATTTGCGGTAGACCTCGAAAAGCTATCAAAATGAAAGGATAAGGTATCGATTATTGATGTGTCATCAGCGCGTGAGAAGTTGGGAAAACATGACTGCTTTGGATGCCTGTCAATAGCGGCATCAGATAAGGTAAGGAACACGGCCTGGTGATCGGAGATTCCTGGGATTATTTCGCATTTTGTTTTAGTACTAATAGATCCGCTTACGAAGAAAAGGTCCAGTATAGATTTAGCGCTGTCGTGAACCTGGTGTACTCGTCAACAAGTTGGGATAAATCAAATGCTAATGCTATGTCCAACATGGCATCACCTGTTTTGTCGTTATGGTTTTTGAGGGACATCGTGCGCCAGTCAATATTAGGCAGATTAAGGTCGCCAGCTAGAATTATCCGATCGCCAGGTTTTAAATATGTGTTCATGTAAGTTTTCAAATCATTTAAAACCGATATGGAAGAAGAAGGGGGCCTGTACAACACACCTATAATGTACCTGATTGTACCACAATATGTTTTACTGAAAATGCACTCTACATTAGGCACGTCAGGCATCCTTAAAACTCGTAATTATTTCTTGTATATCATGCAGACGCCGCCACCTCTTCTAGTACGGTCTTTCCGGAGTACATTGTAACCAGTAGGCACGAATTCACTGTCGAAAATTGCATCATGTAACCATGTTTCGGTTAGCACAGCAATGCCTGAATTGTTAGTAAAAAGGAGCCCTTCAAGCTCGGTTACTTTATTGATTACACTTCTGCAGTTAATGTTTAAGATTTTCAAGGATGTAGGATCATGCTTTTTCTGTCAGTTATTTTTCTTATTGACCAATCTGACACGCTCTCCTTTCTGGGCATCCCAAACAAACATAACACTATCAATGCTAACTTTATCAAAGACCAGCTTTACCTTAGCGCCATTTGCTTTTTCTTCCGCTGCGCTGTCCCACAAAAGTTTACGCAAGTCACGCACGCGCTTTGAGAAGTCTTCCGAGATAGAGTACGACGATCCTTTTAGTTTGTAGGCTGCTTGTAAAATGGATGCCTTTTCCCGATAGTCAAGAAATTTTACGATAACCGGTCTAGATTTGTCACTGGATTTACGCCCAAGCCTATGAAGTCTTTCTATACCTGTAGGTGGTATACCTATCTTCTTTATTATTATGTCGTCTTTCACTTTGTTTTCAAGTTCTTCAAGCGTCTCGTTTTCTGACTCTTCTAAACCGTAAATTATAAGATTATTGCGACGGCTTCTGTTTTCTAAGTCGTCCACCTTATTCATCAGAAAGGACAACTGGCTGTCAAAATCTGCTATTGTTTTTTCTATTTCGCTTACTTGTTTTGTCAGCGTGCCTAGCTTGGACAACTGCTGTTCAATGCCATCTATTCTGTTGTTTAGTGTAACCATTTGCTCTTTTATTTCATTCTGACCGTCGATTATTCCTTCAATAGTTCCTTGCACTTTCTTTTGGCCGTCTAGCAGTTCCGACAGCAATTGCTTCTCAGTTGGTCCCGGGTTTGTCTCAATATCGCCCGAAAGAAGTAGGTTAGTAGGCAATAAAGCAATGTGTGCCAGAATACATTTGAAACACTGTGGGCAGGGCAGCAGCAACAGAAACCGGTTGTCACTACGATAACAGTACATGGAAACGTTTTTACTAACCTGTAGAGCAAGACAAAAATGGTTGCTGAGCATGTTGCCGATACTGCTGCTGGCCTGCCCACTGAAGAAAGTCGATGTTGCTCGCTCTTTTAAAGGGGCTTGCTGAGCCATGTGATGTGACGTCACAGTTGTCGAGATGAAGCGATGCGCTGTCAGTTGCGGAACGGAAAGCAATGTAATCGCCGGGCACCTGGCACGAGCCAGATTTTCCGATGCCGGCTCACCGAACACATCCACGTCGATTGCCCTTGATGCGCAGGCGCTGGGCCACCGTTCTTTCCCGCGATGCAAGGGCTCGTTGACCAGGTCAAACGACGTAGCCACTGGGTCGCAGCCACGCGGTGGAAGTGGTCCGCACAGAAGGGCCGCCAAAACCTGTAGAGCAAGACAAAAATGGTTGCTGAGCATGTTGCCGATACTGCTGCTGGCCTGCCCACAGATATTAAATAAGGTATCAGATATCCCAGTCTCCTTCATTTTGGACCGACAGGACTTTGTCAGATGTCGGAAAACTTCCTCACTACCGTCTCCAGTTTGCGTACACGTTTATAAAGACAAAATTAGAAAAAAATATTAATATTTACTTTAAAATAACGCGTCGGACTATTATAAATACAGAGAGCATGCGACGTATGACATCGAAAAATTGATCTGAAGGGGGGGGGGGGGGGGGAGTACAGGATATTGGCCACTCCGTCACAGTGAATGGGAGCCATTTTTCCACTGAACGGCAACGACAGCTTGTGCACTGGCACAATGTTGTTCCGGAGCATGGCATAATCTCTGTCTCGATCAAAGCTGACTACTGCAACAATGAAATTACAAACAGGCTGAAGGCTAAGCGCGTGATGCCTTTTCTCGCCGACTCCTTCAGACCGAGCACTGACGCTCTTCCGGAAAGAAATCTCCAATGTTCGAAAACCAACCTTGTCCTGGACTATCTGCAGGTCAAGTGGCTGCGCCAGATGAGCTAGCTCGGCGTTTTCCCTCTCTCCTTTCGGTTTCATGTCTTTACGTCTCAACCACACAGGGACATAAGCACTGTATGTGTTTCCGGGGCTTCAGTAGCGGCAGAATTAATTGGCACGATTCCCACTCATTGATTCAAAGAAGGAGCAGTTGCCTCCATTTAATCTGCTGCTTCCCGGGGGAGCGGCCTCACGCAGGAACCAAGCGTGTTCGCACGCAGGCGGTGGAGAGAGGGTGGAAGGTGACGAGAGAAGGAAAGGAAGCAGCAGTGGAGGCACAGAAAAGGATTGAAAGCGGTGGCTTCAGCGATCGTAATTAGGATGCACTGAAAAACGGTGCGATCTACCCTAAAAAGACAGCGTGCAACAAAAAGAAGAGAAGCGCAGAAGGAAGAGAGATGCGGTTATACCTTTGCTTCTCCCACCTACATTCACGAACTGGATGCGAGATAAATTTCGTGAATACGAACGCAAAAGTTTCTCGTGCGATTTCTCACACATAATAAACGGGGTGTAGTGGCATGGTGCGCACAGGGCCTTTCAATAGCCTAACGCAACCAAGAACGGAACGCCACAAAATTATTTCGCTTCTAAAATCCCGAGTAACTTTTGTTTCTTGAGCAGACCTGTTTACGCTGCTCGTGCTTGCACACATTTTGCACTGTAAGACAGTTAGTTGCCTGTAAACTTGTAATTATTTTATGCGAGCAACATTCGTTGCTTTTCTTGTACTATTTGCTATACCTTCATCCGACAACGAAGCTTGGGGCAAACATAAACATCTTCTGAAATTGCATTAATTCCGGACTAGACTTAGAACTGGTCCTCGCGTGTAGAGTACTTCTAGTAGGGTTCCCCGCAGCCGACTTGTTATAGATGCCGTCGTTCTTCAAAATGTTGGCAGCAGCAGACTTGACCCGACCGGACTTTAACCACACGGCAGTCCCGGAAATAAATGCTTCCATTCTGAATCTATTTCACCCAGCCGACTTTATCCCGCATGCTGATGAAAACGCCGAGACCAAATTTTCCCAGCCCAGAGCCACCCCCCCCCCCCCCCAAAAAAAAAAAAAAGAAAAACGCCCCAGTTGAGGCTGCAGTCCGACGGTTAAACGCACGCATTACTTTATCATGCGTGTGACATTTATCTTTCGCGTCCCGTTTTTTATGGTGACGTATGTGTGAGCAGTATATGTGTTTTTTCTTTTATTTTTAGCTTTCTTATCTTTTCCGGGACGCAGTACTGCCCGTATTTCGGGCTCCCGCCACTAAACGTCACGCGTCATGCGCCTAGCGATCGGTTATTCGTTACGCGCGCTTCGTCGTCATCATCGGGTGAACGGCCGACCGAATGAAACGAGCTGCTGCTGATGCAAAGACCAGAGAAGAAGCAAAGCTAAACAAACGGGATAAAGAGGAAAGAAAGAGAGCCTGAGCCTTTGCCTACCAAATCAATATTTCGTGGCAGCAGGAGGGGAGGTGGGGACACCCGGCCAATATCCGAGTCTTCGTCCGTAGCGCCGGCCCGGCTGCTGTGGGACGGCGGCCGTCGGCGCCTGTTCCAGATGGAGAGCCGCGATTTCTGCTGTTGAGGAAATGCGGCCGCAACGGCACTTCACGCATATGCTGTTCAAGGAAACGGACGAGCTGCCACGGTGGATGAAAGTGCAGTGGCGACGCGCTGCAGCTGCTGTGATTGTCTGCATCAAATTGTTTACTCCGTTGACACAATTTGTTGCCTTTTCAGGCACTGCCAACCGACATACCCATTGGATAGAAGTACACTATCATTCCCTCAAGCATTCGTGATAGGCACGCGGTATCCGCATGGTAGAATTTCTTCAGATCCGTCGAAGGAGAGGTCAAGGCTGAAGGGAAATAGACACGCATTTTAGTCATTTATGCAAACCAACAAAATGCAAAGCAGGTTTGTGCAGCAGGACAAACGCAGATATCTTGCTCTATATGTACTTCCAAATTGCAACTTGGAGACAGTTTTATTTCTGTTCACCTCGTTTATGTACAAAAACTTGAATATTCGCCAAGGTGTTCTGGAAGGTAAAAGTTCCTACTGCTGAGCCCAAACAAATACAGGCTCTGTTCTGCGAACTCTTTTCTGTAAAAGTGCAGATATTCGAGATTTCTTATCGGGACCATGCGAGCTCCTTCCTTTCAATCGCTTCTGCAGCCAGCTTCTCTTTCCAAGCAAATAACGTTAGGCGGCCGCGTTCGACTCGCGAGCTGGTTGAGCGCTTCCTGCGGACTGCTCTTCCGTACGCCGCGTGTCCGAAGTTCGCGATAGCTGAGAGTTTCGCCACAGAACTTGTCCAGCAAAGGTGCAGCCAACGGACGGGGCTAACGCACGCCACGCCGCGGCCACTGCGACGGTGGCATGTACAAAGGAAGCCGAGACCGGAACCGTGGACAGGGAATGACGTTAGGGAATAAAAGAGGATGCAGTGAGGCAGGGAGACGTTTTCGCAAAAAGGGTGTCTTCCCTTTCCCTCACTTTCTTTTTCCTGCCGAACGCCTTAAAGGGAAAGCCGGAAACGCGAGTTGTCCCCAAGGCACTCGCAGCGCCCTTCCTATTTTTTTTCGTTACCACAGCAAGAAGAATAATCAAGTGGCTCAGCCCCGACCCCAGGGAACAACAAATCAAAACCTCCACCGGAGAGTGTTTGTAATTTTCTTGCTTTACATTATGCTATTTCTTTTTCTTGCCCGATGCTGCCCCGCGGAGCGGCACCTCGGAGTGCTTGCTTCATATCCGGCGCCGCTGTTGCTTGTCGCCGCGTCGCGTTCTTTGCACCAAACGTCAGGAAATGCCGGAGCGTTCTCAGCATCGATTTTTTCTCGAAAAAAGAAAGATCTAGAAACCGCACCGACACTTCCGTATTTCATTCGTGACGTGCTCCGCCAGAATTTTTGCGTGCCTGCAGATTATGCCCAACTTATTTGGTTCTAAAAAAAAAGAAACTAAATTTTTGTTAGTTGTTCGTTTACTGTAAGCATTCAGTACGCGTCAGAAAAGAAGAAAGAGCCAAGACGTTGAACAACCGGAGCCGAGGCGCGAAGAAAAAATAACAAAGAAGACGAAGCACAACGCGTTGCAGAGAGAGCCAGGCTCGTTTCCATAATCATGCATGTTTTTAAGCAAACGCATTTTGATTTCACTGCAACCAAAAAAAGATATCAGTCGATTTGGGTAATTAGGCCAATTGCGATATGTGCGCTAGCAAGATGTCAATTCTCGTTTGGATCTACTACCTACTAGGTAGTAGCAGGCTACGGCCTAATTACCACCCCAAATACTTTTTCCGTTTAGCTATTGCGCAAGCATCATTCGATGCACGTTCTCCTCCTAGCCACTGCTGCTCATTCTGCTTAACTCGGTGCGCAGAGGGGCGGTGCCGCCTAATCAGCGCCCCAAGTTCCTGCCTGGTTACCTCCGGCTACACCTTGGCCGGTGGTCAGGTGAGCAGTGGCGTAGTGGCACAAGGCAGGTGTCGCCATCGGTGGGACTTGGGTTTCTTGGGTTGGGTTGCGACGCAGGTTGCTATTCCCGAGCAGCCTCTCACGTTTAAATGGGCTGCCGCCTGACACGATGGGCAGGGTGAGCAGCCTGCCGCAAAACCGGCTACAGACAGAAAACTACACAACGCCCAAATGCGGGGAATCGGCACTATAAGTGCTAGCGTGCTAAAATTAACGGGCACTATAGTTTAGGTGGTGCGCGTGGGGGTCGGTCTGAATTTCGTCATTTATTTATGATTTTCTTTCATATGAAAAAACATGTGTAAAAAGCAATCTAACCACGTCTAAGAAAGTAAAAAAATAAAAATAAATTTGTAGCCATATGTGATACGCTATAGCCGTTTTATGAAGTGGACCCACAAAAGAATACATTTGTGGCCGTGATCAGCAAAGCGCGGTTTTTTTTTCTTTTTGCTTTACTTTGGGGTCTGTGCAACCATATCCCCCGGAATGCAAGTATGATGGCCGAATGCCTACTATTCGTCTATCGGAGTCTCCGCCTAATGCCGGAGCCGGCGATCACTATTCGTATTGAAAGCCCTTTCGCCTGCTCAAATCGTAAAACCTGACCTCATCAGTTACCCTCAACGTCACTCGAACTTATTTTCACAAAGAGCCTGTAGATAGTAAAGCGTGTTTTCGTCGGTTACATGAAATGAAAAAAATGGGTACAATATATGGCGTTGACGGTTCATGCCACTTAACGGTAGGCAATAATAGTAGTGAAACGCCTCATTTCAGAGCCCAAGTAAAGGGCTTAAAGCGTGCCACATCGGGCTGAGCTAATATTGATCACAAGAAGAAGGTGGCCGGGTATGCAAGCAGAGGACTCGGGTTGAAGGAGGAGGAGAGCTAGAAAGGGGACTGAAGAGTGACCGGTCAGTAGCAAAGAAAGCGTGCAGTCTAGGGCCATTGGGACTGGAGGGGTAAGAGCGGAAGTGGCATAAAAAATGAATGTGGATCAGCTCAGCTAATCCAGGATATACGAAGCGAAAGCGGTCGGCGTTGATTGTGTCATTGGCGTGAGCGTTGACAACGTTCTAGACGCCGGTGACCTTGAGGAAAGGAATGGCGCATGCGCTGTGCTCTTAGCGACTGCGCAGCGGCGGAGGATATAAGCCAAGGAGCGGCCGCTCGCCTTGAGAGAAGGAACAATGGAAGAAGAAGAAATTAAATCGCATAAAAATAAACAACCAGTAAATGAAAGCTATTTTATTTCGAGCCAGAAACAAAAAAAATTCATTCTAGATAATTTTTTAATGATTCAAGATAAAAATATTGACCTTGTCGAAACTCACAAAATTCTCGGTGTCTATTTTTCTTGCCATTTCAGTTGGGACACTCATGCCAACTATGTTGCAAAAAAAATACCCTTACAGTGACTGGATCTATGCCGCGATGTAGTACTGTTCTGCCGAAAAAAGTTAAACTTCAGTTATATAACGCATTATTTGCTCCGCACACGAGCTACGGCAGTTTGGTGTGGGCAAGTACCACAAGAGCATATACCGAAAAGATAATAGTTCTGCAAAAAAAGGTACATTCGCTACATAGCTAATATCAATCGTCAGTCTACGACAAGACATCTCTTTGCAATCTGCAATATTATTAGTTTTGACCGTCAATATGAACACCGCTTGTTACATGTTTTCTATTTTGCTCAGCATGACAGCGAAGGTTTCTTTCGTTCGATGGCATTGCTGCAACCTAAAGCTACTCCTTCTTTAACTCGAATTTCCGAACACTGGCTAGTCCCATACTTTCGCACTCAGTACAAATTGCAATCATTAAAACACAGTCTGCCAGTCTTATTAAATAAACACGAACAGGTACCCTTCCAATCAGCAAAAGAGCTACGAGTACACTTTTCCCGGTTGTAATTGATAAGAATCGATTGTTGTGATAAATCTTTCAGCAGGTATATTTTCTGATGCCTTCTACTACACAGTGTTGTAATTGATGTTGCCGTACTCTGTCATCGATGTCTGCTGCCGTTTTGTAAACGGCTCCAGGGCCCATTCAAGTTGTAGGCAGCAACTTTTAGCCCTAGACACCATCCAGTATTCTGGTAAATAAATAAATGAATTGAATTAAATTTGACTCTTTGTTTTCACATTAAATGTACACGACGCCAACAAAAATTTAATTGTAGTGGATGTTGATCTGCGAATGAGAGCAATTTTTTATAGGAATATATGTTTCTCCAGGCTCATTTGAGCAACATTTTGCGGCAGAGCTAGCGTTCTCAAATTTATTTAAGTAAACACCACGTATATACCACACAAAATAAACAAGCAGAAGCTTAATATTGTTTAGAGCAGTAATATTTTGATAAAAAAAGTTTATAAAAGAAGACAAACAGTAAGTCACAGCGCACACCTGGCAAAAAGTACAAAAGCAGCTCTGTAATTAAGAGCGCCGGCATTGTTCAGGAAAAATTTTGTGGCTTATTTCTGGTTTTCATCTTCGTTAGGTTGACAAAGTTAGGCATTGTGCTAATACCAGATAAATAAAAATTATGCCGATTATTCGCCCACATAGTGAAGTGTTCTGTTCAGGTTATCGAGGAATAAAGATTACAGAACAGACGAGGACACAAATTCAAGAAAAAACACTACCACGGTGGGCTTTTTACTTCCTTGCAAGCCGCTGTATGGACCACGTTGGTTGTCCCTGGAAAGCGGAAAAGTGTGGAGAAGAGCACGCTTCTCCTGTGCTTGTTTTGCACTTATACGTCTCAGTTGTTCGCATTTAGGCTTGCATTCCATTGCCACTTTATGTAATTGTTGCAGAAAGCGGCTAATCCTTTTCTTTGTTTGCTTATTTCTGCAGTGATTTTCTCTTGTCCTGTCGCAGTCGTTTTCTGGGGCGTGCACTGCATGCAGGTAAAATGTAACTTATGTAAAAAAGTGTTCAGGCAAAATAATAAGTGTGCGAGAAATACTTAAAATGCTTGGAGTGCATAAGTAAAAAAAAAAAGCAGTCCCCCAGCGCTGACTCAAATCTAAAGTTTTTTGGGAACAAGAAAAAGCTAAGGACGACGGAACGTACTCTAGACAGCAAAAGTTTGCGTCATACGTGTTCACAGAAAAAAAAAATTGTAGCTCTGTATCAGAACCCAGTAGCGTGGAATATTTACCAGAGGATAGAACATACACGTCCCCTCATACATTAAGACGTATCAAACGACGGTGAAATACTTCCAAGCATTGCACTCCAGTTAAGCCGAGCACCAGACGTAAGGAAAGCTTGTACCCCTTGTATCAGCGTCGGGTTCCTGTGGGCACTGAGAATCGAACCTAGCACCTACCGAATGCAAGTATGATATATGAATAGCTTCTATATGACAACTCTAGCCTGTCGCTGCTGACGATGAGATAAAATCACGAGGTTCTTTAAATCCCGTTCTCCTCTCCATGTTGCAGCGTGATGCCGAGAGGACCAAGAATGTATAATCGTTTTTGTCATACCTTTTCTGCTTGTTCGATGCGCACAGTTATGTAGTCTGTGCTTTTCCGACTGCTCGGCCTACTGTTTATATTGTTTATATTGTTTGTTCCCGTTCTGCGTCCATGTACTTTTAACTCTGTTCTTTTCTTACAATCTGCTTCGTACAACTCTCCCGTCTAACAATCCCTTTGTCCAGAATGCACAGTACACAGGGCACGCCACCAAACATTGAAAGAGCCCCCGGACTCCTTTGCATTCGTCCTGCTTTCGTGCTTGTGTCGCCAGTAATGAGCTTCTCTGTCAGGTATAGCCCTTATTTTCAGCAAAGCTACCCACATGCACATTTACAGAGCACCGCCCTTTGATTACCGCCTGTGTTATGGCTACTAGTGCCCAAACCTTTCCCTTTTTCTTGGCGTTAACAGCGAAAAACAGCACAATTTGAAAATGTTTGCTTACCTTTTACTTTCATGTGTGCCACAGCAATGCGCCCAATCTCATTTCCTTTCGTATAGCACCCCCTCCCAACAAGTCTGTGTCCGCTCAGCCTCGACGCGATCGAGCCCTAACCAAAGAGGATTACAATGCAGCACAGTGGGGCTAACTACCCTCTAAGCGTGGAAGCAAGCACACAGTGGCACGCTTCGCAAAATATTCTTTGCTTTGTTTTGCTAGCCTAATTCGTGGCCGCGGCAGTGAAACGGCGGAGTACAGCAGCTCCCTCTACCGAGCACGCACATACCCTTAAGCTATACCAGCTCGATAAGCATTGAAGGACGGCAACTAAAGACGAAGGACCGCGCTCCGGTGAGACCCAGAGGAGCGACATGAACATGTACTTGCCAGCCGAGACGCAGGAAACAACGGGTGAGCGGTTTAAACAAAGAAACAAACAGCGTACACTAACTACGAGCAGCAAGGAGACACAGGCCTCGGGGCTCGCCGCAGTAAGTGCGACGGTGGAGATGGGAGATGGGGGAGGAGGTGAAGTCGTTGAGTACCCGGCCGAGTTATCTCGGCCGGGCCAGAGAGGTTAAAACGCGAAAGTTTGCCGTAGTCGTGTTACGCTTGACGGCGTCCCAAAACGCCTGCAGCGCGACAACGTAAACAAAGCCTATCGCGCCGACCTCAAGCGCGTCACGGGAGAGCATGGAGCCGGGTTGAGGGCAACGAAAAGGGGCAATTTTTCAGCCACATGATAGTCCAAGCTGTCCAGTTACCCCCTGGGCCTGAGCACCGGCTGATGGACTCATAGAAGACAAACGCTATAGTGTGCGCGAAGGGAATACGTATAAAAACAAAGTATGCAGAAAAAAAGTTAAGACTTCTGGGCAGAAGTGGTGCTTTGAAAAAAAGAGAAAAGGAAGATGAAAAATTTTGGCGCTAAAGAAATAATGAAGCGATTGCTCCGCACGTAACAGGGACATGTCGTGTTCGTTGGTAACGCCCTGTGCGCGTTAGAAAGAAAGTACGAAAAAGCAGTGCCGGCCTGATCGAAAATGTCCCCCAGGGGTAATCATTGTGCTGCGGCAAAGTAAGGACAGACACGAGTAAAAAAAGTTCGTAACCGGACTTTCCTCGTGTTTCCTTATCAACGCTTCCGCCTTTCTGAGTTCGCTATCTTTCTCTTTTTTCTAATCTTTCTTTCGCTTGGTAATCCTAGCGTGATCATGAAATGACTGCATACTCAATTCCGTGGCACAGAAAGGGGCAGGCGGACGATAATATAGGCCCTACCCATCTCATGCACGGTTTTTTCTGCCCGTCTGCTGTCCCCGCCTCCGGCCTCTTCTATTTCGGGCCAGCACAGAGTGGCGTCCTATCCCCCACATTATCAACACCTTCCCCCCCATGTGCCCCGGGCTGTGCGCGGATATCTGGCAGCCTGATGCGAAAGTGAGCGTATAGCGTCATTCAGAAGCGACAACGCACCTGGTAAGGCGTTGTCGAAATGAAAAACACGTATACTGGCTGAAGCGGCCAGCATGGCTTCCAAAAAGTAACCCAGAGCAAGTCTGGGTGCGTTGTACGCTTTCAAACAGTGGCTAAGGAATATTGAGATCGCTGTGATATGAAGAATGGCAGTGAGCCGCTTCTCTGCTTTAGTGACGAGCACGTCGCTGGTCGCGTCGGACAAAAACAATTAAGCAGAGCTTAACCTAGCGTTTGTTTTCCTCGCCTTAAGAGATGCACTCAGAAAAAAAAAAGGGAGATGCATTTGCTGATCGCTAGATAATAATAAACAGCAACGAGAAAAGTGTCCCAGGTGACCCTCGAGGGCACTAAATTTCGTCATAAACTAAAAACAAAACTAAACCCGAAAAACATAACTCACCTTGAAGAAGTTAGTGAAAGCGTGTTTATTGACTGGGATGGTTCCGATTTCTGACACCAAAGAAAAAATAATTCATTGAAAGAAACCAACAGCAACACACGACACTCTTTAGTAACAAGTGATAAAGAAAAGTGCTGACACGTTAAGTGAACGAAGAGAAGCAAGGGTGGAGTAAGACATTTCTATTACACGCCCGTAATGACGTGTCGTCAAATCTGGCATTACAACCGGTGGCGCCAGTGCGTGTGCCCAATTCGATTGTCGCTCGGCCGAGACAAGCGCTGGCTTTCTCAGTAGAATATTGCATAAGGAGCGCTCTTACTGAACTTAAATTAAGTCACAGCTGGAAAATCGTGCTTTTATTTTTTTTGCTTCAAAAGTGGGATGTGAAGAGATTACTGCAAATGTGATTTTGAACAGAGCAAAATATATCTTTGCGAAAATATCTGTCAACCAGCGACTGAAACAAGGAACAAATGAGAAAAAGTGAATGTTTCATTTCACACGTAGACTACACCCATAAAATTCTGAAGGTTTCTTTTTTTTTGCCAGGGTTAAACATTCAGAATACCTTCAGGATCGAAAAAGCCGTAGCAATATCATGGTTTCGTCTCTTATTTTAACACTTTTAAAGACGCCAACTCTAAACTAAATCACATTCCTGGTTTCTTTCGCGAAGGAGTTCTTGCGGAAACGAGGAGAATGCGAAAAAAATATCGAAGCAAAAAAAAAACGGAGAAGGAAAACTAGAAAGGGTAACAGCCACCGTGCATGAATGACACGCTTATAACGGTTACCATAAACTTCGTAACGTTCAGTAAGGCTGTCATGTAACGCTGTCAAGAAACGGTGCGGATTCTCAAACGCATGTGAACATCAACCAAAAGCGCAGCTTCCTTCGGACATAGCGTGGGCCGAGAAATGTAACAGGTGCGGGCCTGGTTGCTATCATGGTGAAAAATGCTTTCGTGGTTTCGAAAACCAAATATTAAAAACCTTAACAGCCGCTTGAAAGACGCAGATGGGATGTCTCACTTCAATTCTATTCCTCGCGCGACGCCTGTAATGGCTGCCGAAAGTCATTCGTTCACCAGATTCGAGGAACTTGGCACAGTAGTTCGTCTTAGTTAACAACCGTGAAATTCTCGTCTTGGATTCGCAAGGAGAAAGTTGGAAGGGACGGGGATTAGTTTCTGACGAAGAGCCTTAAAAAAACGACAGCGAAGGATACGCCAAGTTTCGTTGAACGCTGAATGCTTGGCAGACGCCATGCAGTAAAGAAAATAATCAAAGGCAAAATAAAAAGTGAGGGGATTTTGCAAAGCTGCAGTCCGCCGAAAAGTCGGCACGCTGCCTACGCAGTGGTGGCGGCTCACAGAGGCGCCTGCATTTTACGAGCGGAACCAGTGAGTTGAGCGAGCAGGCAAGCGAGACGACCCGGACATTCGGAGCAGTTCTGACACTAGGAGATTCAGAAATAAGGATAAAAACATGTACGCCGAGCTGTGTAGTTTAGACGGCTGTGCAGCTGTTGTGGGCGCTATCTACGAACATTATTAGCCACGCGACGCTAGGCCGGAGCGCAGAAGAACGCCGGAAGAGCTGCGCTCGGTGTGTGTATAATATTCCTTCTCTTCCCAAGAAAGCTTTTTCCCCCGCCCCTGATTCGCTGCAAAAGGTTGCCTCGAGGGATACCGGGATGGAAAAAGGTAGAGGGTGCATGAGATCTGGGAGGAGAAAATGCAAAGGGAAGTTTCCTTCTGTGCAAGAGCAGCCCCTGCAGTGAGAAAACCGGGGTCTTTTGAGCCAAGCGTTATAGCATTCAGCTCTGGGTGTAGATCACGAGTAGCTGCAGCGTTCTCCTGAAACGCATGTAGGTATCGGAGCGTGAAGTAAGGTGAGAGATGGTGAGATAACGTAGACGGATGGCGCATAGCGGCAAACGTCTCCTCTCAACAAGAGAGCATGCGCAAGGCAGCGGACTTGGCTCTACGGACGAAACAGCAAGGGAAAGAAAAGCAGGAGGAAGCATGGCCTTGCATCAAAGGGACCTTCCTGCGCTTCCTACGGGAGGGGTGTCTTGGGGCACTCAGCATACAAAGTGCCGTTTGTTTACGAATCGATTTACTTTCCCTAGCCACGTGGCGGCAGATGCCATGCGATGTTCGTTTATTCTACCTTTGTTTATAGTCCAGTCTATTTTGCATAGGCCCAGGGAAGTTCACTCTTGTAGCTCTATCGATATTGATATTGCGGAACGCATACGAAAGCAGATAAGTAATGCCATCGTACGACGTAGTTATATATATATATATATATATATATATATATATATATATATATATATATATATATATATATATATATATATATATATATATATATAAGCACACGTTCTCGCGAACCGATCGAAGCACGTAGCAAGCAGAACAGAAGGGCGCACTGTTAAACGTGACGTACTGAAAAGAAGAGGTAGAAAAAACAATACAGACAGAAAGTAGAAGAAAAGACGAGAAGTAAACTAAAAATGAAAAAGAGGAGATCTATCGCATGTGCAAAGCGAACGAAGAGTCAGACATGAAATCCGAAACTGGAGGCACGTCGCAGAAGGCAATGCACGCTCACGCGTCGAAATAAATCGCGTTACGTCGGGGAAGGGAAAACAAGCGCTGCTTAAACCATAACGACAAAGCAAGACTATCCGCGCACACGCGAGACTGATTCGAGCTCGAAGGAACAGGCTCGTGCACACGACAGGCCCTCAGGACGGCAGTGAACAAAAAGCGGGATAACTGCACAGGGGAAAACAAAGAACTCTGAGAGACAACGGGCACTTCTAGACGAACGTTCGAGGGACTACGAAAGAAGCATGGATGCGACTTGTGCAAAGAGTGGCGTTCGATGCCGGTGTAAGAGAGAGAAAAACTGGCTACGTGGGACAGGCGTGATTCCTTCCACATGAGTGCGTCGGAGCCTGAAAGTCCCCGAAGGCTGCGAAACATCCAGAAAACGTTGCTTCCCTTCTTTCTTTCTTTCTTTCTTTCTTTCTTTCTTTCTTTCTTTCTTTCTTTCTTTCTTTCTTTCTTTCTTTCTTTCTTTCTTTCTTTCTTTCTTTCTTTCTTTCTTTCTTTCTTTTTTCTTTCTTTCTTTCTTTCTTTCTTTCTTTCTTTCTTTCTCTTTTTCTTTTTTCTGCACCTGCGCGTTCCTTTATGCCAGCTAGCCTCGAGTACAAGGCGAAGCTCGTAATTAATCCAGTAATCGGTGCGTGCAATGATTAAAAGAAGAGGGTAGTGCGGACGACCGTTCCGCTTGTCACGGCTGGTGACTCGTGCCGCTCTTGCGTGAATGCGCCAGGCAGCGCGAACACCATGCAACCAAACTGCGTTTTCTGAGGCTGTGGACGTTATGGCTGCCGTATAATTGCCTTTGCTGTGGCTGATTAAAAGATTACTGCGAACATTGTTCGCATACCACCTAAACAAGAGACGGAAACACTCAACCGGTCGTAAATTTTATCATTCATGTTCGGAGAAGAACGCGAACACTGTTTCTTCGGCATGTCCAGAATGTGTTATGAATGTCTCGCATTCACGGAACGTCCGAAAGCCGCACCACATGTGGCGTTATGGCCGTTATTGCACAGAAGATAATTAGTTCGAGCGTGTAATAAGGACGCATACCTGCATTAGAGTGAGATCGTCTTGAGTTCTTCAAGACTATCTTATCCTTGATTGAGGCTCTTCTGTATAACATTCTGTGTCCACAATGTTATACAGAAACATCGCTGTACTGCCCGTCAAGGGGTTACACAACACGTGTAAACGGCCAAACAGTTTTTTTAAATGTCACTGTCCTGCAAGTCAAGGGGTTATAAACATGTGGCAATAGGCAATCAAGATTTATAATTGGTTTTGGGGGGACAGGAAATAGCGCAGTATCTGTCTCATATATCGTTGGACACCTGAACCGCGCCGTAAGGGAAGGGATAAAGGCGGGAGTGAAAGGAAGAGAGAGGTGCCGTAGTGGAGGGCTCCGGAATAATTTCGACCACCTGGGGATCTTTAACGTGCACTGACATTGCACAGCACACGGGCGCCTTAGTGTTTTTCCTTCACAAAAACGCAGCCGCCGCGGTCGCGTTTTTATGGAGGACAACTTCTGCTTTTCTTATCTTAAACGCTTCTGCGAGCTCTGGGGTTGTTTTATCTCCGCACCTGAATAAGATGACAATCCCACCCAGAAATGGCGAACACCTTTGGCATGAATTGCAATGCTCAGCTAGGTTTCTGAAAGGTCGACTTGAGAGGGAACAGAAATGCTCCCGTAGTCGCTTTTTGAGGCAACGACCCGTCTGGCATATGTATGTTCTTCAGCACGACAGCGGTATGCTATAGACTACACCTATGGAACATGTTACACATTTAAACTGGGGCCGAATACTACATTTTCACTTTTGTTGACAGCGTTTGCTAAATCTTGATTGACCATTGCAACATTTTGTGTCGCCGCTTGACTTGCAGTGACAATTAAAAAAGTTTTTGACCGTTTCAACGTGTTGTGTAACCCCTTGACGTGCAAAACAGCGATGTTTAAAAGTTTTTTTTTTTCTGAATAAGCCTCCCAGCGCCTTGTTGCATGTCCTCTCCTTTCTTGCCGATTGTCGTTGAGCGATGCTCCGTAACAAGTTTCCTGTGGAGCTTATTCAATACGTTAACACCATTTCAGTGTCCCTTTGAACAAAAAAGAGATTTCACGCGCTGCATCCATCTCTTCAACGCATTACGTCCTTGTGTCATATGCAACCAAAGTGATGAGGTCGCTGAATAGACTAAGTCACTGTGCCGCTTCATTTTCTTCACTCGTTCATCGAATGAGGTACTCTGCAAAATCACGCGCGCTTAAGTTTCGCGGGCATCACCGGACCCAATACCTTAAGCTTAATTCCATTCAGCTGGATTCCTACAACAGGGGAGGTTTGTCTATAATTAGGGGTTGGACTTCTAGGTTTTTATTTATTTGAAAAATCGGCTAACTTTTTTTCGGTTATTTCAGAACGCTAGACAGGATTTCTTTCGGCGAATAATATTTTCAACGAATGAAACACTGACTTTTTTTCGGTGATATAATGTAGCAATTCTGTTTGGGAAAGGGTCACTCAAAACCTATCCCGGTGTTTTTGTCATTTTAAACCATTTATTTACCTGTAATTAGCGTGCAAATGGTATAGTCCTTGGAGCTGTGCTTCAAGAAGAAATTGCGGTCTTCATTAAAAGTGTAACTGAAGTTAAAGCCGGTAGACAAAAACGTAAGTGGAAGTTAATTTCTAAGACCAAGGTTTACATGTTATTGTTGGGCTGTCGCGTGATGTTGAGCGCGAGTGCGGGCCATTACGTGATCAGCGTGTTGATGGCAGCGATGAATTAAGCTCCCGCTCAATCTTCGCGGTAGCCAGAACACACTTTTTCATGACGCCCACGCGTGGTTTCGTGTCAATGACCTGCAGTTGGTCAACCTACTTAACCGACTAATTGTGCTAAGCAGGCGATGATAGCAGCGGCGAGAAGGTGATTGATGCTTCCTGGCCTGCAGAGGCGTGTAAGGTAACGAAGCAATACCTCAAATCGCACAACTGCTCTGCTTATCCAGCGATACCACCATCGCAGTATGCCCCTGGGTACGGCGTACTTTACTCGTGTTATTTTTTTTTTCTGTTCAAACCGAAACGTCCAACCTCTATTTAAACTCCCGAGGCATGTTTATCACAGAGGATGTTTACCTTCCGTGAGCTTATAACTCTGAAAGTGCCTGCCTTAATCAACTAAAGCTTGGCGTCAGCTTAAAAACAAAAATGCAAAAAATAACCTTAGAAATTTTAACTGTATTGCTGACCTGAAAACCCATAGACCTCGGTACAACGCGAAATTCAGACTTGGTCTGTTCCTTACCCACGTTTTAATTATCGTCACCAAATGTGCCACCTATTTTTTATGTTATCCATTGTAATACTGAAGTGTCTAATGTTCTGTAACAAAATTGTATGAATATGTTTTAGCGCTTTTGACTGCGTTCTGTTCTAGCCGTGTTCTGTGACAAGGTGCAATACGTTTCTTCTGACCATCTCGCTTTTTTTCCGAGCTAGAATTGTTTAGTTTTTTATAACTTGAATTGCAATGCTTTATTATCACTTTTTATTTCAAAAGCGGTCACTTCGTCCTGCGGCAGCCATTGTAATGGAGGACTGCCAAGCTACCCCTAAGCGGCTTTTTTCTCTTTGTTCCTGACAACGTTCTACCACCTTGTTTGTGGAAAAATATAAAATAAAATGAAATTACAATTAACAGAAAAAGTCCGCTCACCAGTGCAAAGGCAATGCTGAGAGCTGCCGCGAAACAAAAAAAAAATAAAGCACTTTTCGCATGTTACTCTGCCAGCAAAAGATAAAATACGACTCAGAAAGGGAAACAAACAATTTAGCTCCGTGTGGAAACGAGGTTGTAGTTTCCACGCTAGGAAAGCGATAAGCGTGAGCAAACCAAGAAGCATTGCGACCTGCCGAATGACGTCATGAAAACGTCAGCGGCCAGTTCAATGAACGCTCGAGGAAAGCGCGCATCGACGCGGCATTGAAAGCGATCTCGCTCTACGTCAAAGTCTGCTAAGTCAAGAAAACAATGCAAAGGGAGGAACGAAGCTGTGCGCGGCCGCATATTGGTGCGCCGAGCACATAACTTTTAAGCTTCACTGTTTCTCGAAGCCGACGCGGGATCGAAGCGCTGTTGTCGGGTTACCCCAAGGCGACAGGCAATGCTGTTCAGCATTCCCCGAGTGAGATGCTCTTTCTTTTCTCGTCTCGCATACCAGCCTCTTTCCAGTTCCAAGAACGATGAGCAGCGGATTCGGTGCCTGCTGCTTCAATTTTTCTAGGCCTCGCACGCCATACGCTGATATGCGAGACACAGGTAGCGCAGTGCAGCTCGCCTTATTCGCTCTATTCACTGCTCCTTCTCTCTTGCTTCCCTTCCCCCTCTCTTGTAATTCGCTCCTCTCTTCTTCTCCTGCTGAAGACGGTGCTGCTGCTTTTTTTTTTTTCACTGAAACCTGTAAAACGACAAAATGGGTTTGCCATTCCTGACCTCTCAGCCGCTAATGCCAAACGATTTTCGTCGATTAATGCGCAAAGCCGGTAAGATTAGATCTAATAATATTCTGTTTAACGGCTCCTCATTTCTATCCCGTTACTTTTTTTAAATCGGTGATAGCACTTCCTCTGATAAGAAAAGCTCTACGTACGACTATTCGTGTATTGGTTACTGATAACAGGCTGATCTCGCTGACAAGCCAAAAATAAGCTCAAAGTTACTTTTTACCGCACAGGAGTAGCACTTTTATTACCGAAAAAAAAAGAACAGGTAATTAACGCGCACAAAATCCGGTGGGCATGTTGCCACTTTCCACGGTGAGCAGGTTGTGATGACATCGCGAGATCACGTGACCTAGGTGGCAGGTTGGTCACTTGCTTTTTCACTCTCAATGCCGCGGACGACAACGACACCGACGACGACTCCGGATTTTCTGCCGCTTAGTAGCCTTAACGCTAGCGCATTATTTCGAAGTACAATGAAATATCCACGGTCAGTTTTCGGTGTAGCCAGCACACTGGGAAGCGCAATAGCCCGTGACAGCTTGTCGACTGCTATGCAGATTTAGGAACTGCATCACGCATAAGACAGACTGCAAGCCGCCTGAGTGATAATCTACCGATCTGATTCAGTCACTGTGATGGCGTTTATGAGCCCAGGACCGCTGCGTGCTCGGAGGCAAGGCGAGGCCTAACGACACTCGCCGGTGGGGCCGTGTAGCCGGAGCCGGCAGTGCTTCTCAGGTGGACGCTGAAGCGTGGCGGCAGGGGGAGAGAAGGTCTGCTGTAGAGCGGGGCTGATGCCCCGAGCAAAAGGCAAGCTCCGGCATAATGATTGTGATGACTTCAGGCCTTGTGGCACATACCCACCAAGGGTGCACTACGCATACAAACGCCCTCGTGGGCAGGGAGTGTAGTCATAGGATAATTTTGTGTCCTAGGCTTGAATACGGATTAAAAAAAGAAAAAAAAAAGAAACGGAAATGAAAAACCAGTGAATTCACATTCTTTTATTATGTGCACTTCAACTCTCCCTTCTACTACTAGTCCTTCCACACACCCAATGTGGCTTATTATCCACCCCATTACAGTCACAGTATTGCAGTCGCCTCGACACCTCAGACAAACCACGCCACATGCATAGAGCGCAGTGCGCGACCGGCGAGTGGAATCCAAACATGTGCCGCCTCGAGGAGAAACCGGCGGCGCGGGGTGGCAGAAAGGCTGTCCTCGCCCTGAAATCGGAGTCGCGGGCTGGCTTCGAGGCACGCCCACAGCGACAGCGTGGCAAGCATACCGAATTCCCTCAGTCCCAGACACTACTGGCACGACTGAGACAACACACCCGTGGCGCCATGGGGAGAAGGAGAATGAAACTAAAAATGAAATTAGAATTAAAAAAAGGGAAAAAATATGGCTCTTAAGTGAGAATCAAGCTTTCAGCGTATGAGGAAGTTGTCAGTCGAAGAGCAGTACGCAGTTCAAGCGGCAGTATTCCATGCACTAGCTTTCCTCCGGCTTCTCTTTAGCAGAGAGATTGATGTGCACACAGTTGGCAAGTTGAGAAACGCTGAAAGAGTTAGAAATACATATTTGTATTTATTTATACATTGCACAAAATGTCATGAGCCGGCGTGTCGGGCACGGCAGTTTGGACATCAAAAATAAACATTTTTCAACCAAAGCGGCTGAAAACAAGCAAAAAGTAGAGTCTTCGGAAAGAAAAGGAATATCACGTATCAGGGAAAAACACGCACACACAAGGCACTGCTCACGCTTCGTTGATGTCGTTGAGCAGTGAGCTGGGAAGGCTGACGAGAGAGATGTGAATTGCAAATTGCACGAGTGGGGTAGCCACGGATAGAACTTGAAAGGTCTCTCTCTCTCGTTCTGTCGCTGACGACTGTGCTGCACGCTACTAAACGACACGATCGGTGCAGGCGGCGCGTACAGAGGAGGAGGTACTACGTGTAGAAAGAATATACTGCCATGCAGAGTGCGCGCAAGAGAAGGTTAGAAAGAAAGAGAGAGAAAAAAAGAAAAAGAAAGAAAGGAAAGAAGGAAGGAAGGAAATAAATAAATAAATAAATAAATAAATAAATAAATAAATAAATAAATAAATAAATAAATAAATAAATAAATAAAGGTTTGCCTAGCCAGAGCTACAGCTGCAACTACTAAGGGTCGGCGTCTCGAGTCGTTCACGGAACTAGAAAATCACATCATCCGAGAAGGAAGTTTGACTGTCCTCCGTTTATAATCGGTGCATTTGACGACATCCCTCAGGTATACCAACTCCTTTTTCCTTCTTTGGGAGTCCTTTGCGTGTGCGCATGGATGAACGAGTGCGTGCGAAACGCAGAGATCATTGCGGACGCTCGCAGGGAGGGATCCTGCACCCCCGACGTCATGTATGGAGGAAAGTACACTCTTGAGCATGAGCGCAGGCTCGCTGCTCGTGTCACCCATTCGCCGTCGATTACGAGTGGCGGGTGAGAAGGCGCGACAAAGAAGGCAAGGCAAGAAGAACAGCCAGCTTGAGTCACCGAAGATTCAATCCAGGGCTTACCTGAATGAGGCGAATGTTTTCGCACGTGTGTTCGGGTAATTAGAAGCATTCGTATCGTGTTAGAAGGTATTCCTAAGACAGCCGAAGGCATATCCCGCAGGTTGTACAAGGCATCAAAATATAACAACAGTATTAATGACTGCATTTTTACGCGCCAAAGTCGATGAAAGAGGCGTCTATGAAGCATACGCTCTAGTTACGTAGGCACGCTTCGAATTCCGCCCGCCACTGGTCCCATAACGTTCGCCGAGAGTTCGGTACAGGGTAAGGTCATCATGTCGTCTTTATATATGTGCTGACACATGGGCCGAAATCGAAACTGAACGTCATCTACAGCAGCGTTTGTTATCACGCAGCCGTTGTCAAGAGTGCAACGCATTGGTAATGCGACAGCATTGAAGGTGTTATGTTCAGAGGGTTGACAAGCAACCCTGTCCTCACTTCTTTTTTTGTTTTTCTTCACCGTGGAGACGACCTTTCTGTCTGTTTTTTTTTATAACCCTCTACACTCTAGTGTTCATTCTTTATTCTTGATGAGTATAGACAGTGACAAAACCTGAGACGCGCACGATGCTTTCACTTGCGGAAGCGAACCCTGCAACAATCAGGACGTTACTTTCGGCGTTGGCCAGCTAGGGTCCGAATTCATTAATGGTGCGCAAAAATGGCTCTCGATGAATATTAACGTACTTTGCACCCGAAAACCAAAGTGGGTTACCAGGGACTCGAGGCCCTTTGTCTCCGAACATGTTTGTCAACCTTTGGTCCTGACCTGCAACTCAGCTCTTAGTATATGCACGAATACTCTTTCACATTTCTCCTTCATTGAAGCGCGGCTGCCGTGGTGAGGGATCGAGTCGGTCATCTTTGTGCTCAGCACTGGCACTGTGGTTCTTAATATTGGACTGTGGTTTATACATTTCCAGCTTCGTCAATGTTTGAGCCAAAGTCACGCTCCCTCTTCTGCTGCTACTATTGGCCATGTGGGAAAGCGGTAGATCAGAATGAAATGAAATCACAGGAGAAGCGTGGAAAATAAACATATCGAAGATTTTAAAGTCCTAAAATCTCTTCCCTCAGGAGAACCATGTCTGATTGACCCCTCCTGCCTTTGACGTCAGTGACGACGCGTTGATAATGTAACGCAGCCGAAGTTCCAGTTTATCGCGAACTGTTTTAACGTGTGAATAACTATTAGAATTTGACTCCAGATACCCTAACGCCAGCAGACGCTCTCACATCTCTACAGCATTTTATGGAGGAGCAGCGTACAGTGGTGAGCAATGTCAGAGAGAACAAACTTTTTCAGAAAAAAAATGAGGAATTTACTGGTTATTTCTGTGCTAAATTTGAGAATTGCTTTTGTATATCATACGCCAAGATAAACTCTAGGTACCAAACAAAAAATATTTTGCTTGTCATGAACATAATTATAAAGTAATGAGTGAATGAATGCGCGACTTCTTTCCTCTCTCATATCACTTGAGACTCTACATTGCGAGACACTAAGAGCAAACAGAACAACAGGGATTTCTAATTTATAAGTCACGTTTGCTCATAGTTCATATTTAGCCAAAAAAGCTGCTCCTGACGGGTGCATGCTACGGGAGTTTCGTCCAAATGGGGGCCGAACTGCGTAAAACGATACAATGGAGCTCGTACGAAAGAACGGCGATCATTATTGAAGAGAGGCCGCGGTGTACGTGGACGGACTGGGCCCCATTTAACGATGAAAAGAGGCCGAAATAAGAACGACCATACCTAAGTCTTGCGTGAGGAACGCTACACAAACACTTCGAGGGAATCTGTGAGGAAGGGGACCTGCGCAAGCCTTACACTAAGTTGGACGTAAATAGGACAACTGTGTTTGTGCTGGGGGGAAGCTGAGAAACGAGAAGAAACTGACGGATGTGCACTATATGTTTTCGTTTCATTTGTTACCACATGAGTCTGATAAAGTAGTGGCCATAAATTCGCCTATGCTGAAGGGGGACAAAGCCCGGTTGTTCAAAATCAGCAGTGCCGGAGCCTATACACATTCTCCCACCGCGATGACGAGCAGAATAAACGCGTGCTGCTCGTCACAGTCAACAGCGTCCCGCCCGACTCAAAGCCGATAAGGGAAACATTACTTCTCGCGAATGTCGATCTTGGCAAAGTAAGGATCGATCGCTCATCCCGCTCGCTAATTGCTTTATAAGTCGCGCGGAGAATTGCATCGTCATCGATTAGCCCTCCTTAGAGCACGAGAAGGGGCTAATCCTATTGCGCCCTAATGAATGGAGGAAGAACCCCCTCCTCCCTTGTTTCTCCGTCCGGTAAATAATGTATGCAAATGAACCTTCAGGGTTCACTGGCTTGGCGAGGTGGCCCTGGCACTCTTCGCGCGTATGACCTGAGCCCTTCGGGACACCCTTCCTCTGCGCAGGTCGGATTAGTTTCGCTCTTTGATCGCAGCCATTTTGAGTTACTGAGGCTCGCCGCTCGATGCACAGGTGGTATGCACGAGCGCAAAAATTGCGACAGGCGCCTGTTTCACTTGCATACATCAAGCCGCGCTGCAACCGTATGCAGACGTAATAGCCGCCCGTGGCCATCGCTGTGGGGAGAAAGATCAAAGAACGCGCCAGGGGATGAACCTGGCAAAACTGTCGTAGCCAAGTCTACCCATGCAGAAAGTGGTAATAGGAACCAAAGATTCAGGCTGAAATGAGCATGTAAAAGAAGAAAAAAACTCCTAAATTCGTGCAATTCATCTTCCTTCCTCAACAGTGCTCTAGCGGCCTTTAGAGCCAATTAACGAACGGTACCCGGCCGTGGTCCCAGGGCCTCGACTTCCGTAAACTGCCTCGAATGCAGTCGACACAGCGCAGCACAGATAGCGATGTTACGGAGGAGGTATACTCTTCCCGTATTTCCCCTCTAAAGCGTTGCTCATCATAAGTCGCGAGGAACATTAGTGCAGCCGAACATGCGGCTGCCAGCTAAGCAGGCACGGTGCGGCAAATGATGAAAAATTGCGAACAAAAACAGCTTAAAGGGACAAGCTGTCTATATCTTGCCTACGAACGCATTCTGTGTTCTGTTTTTCTTGCGCTCAAATATGGTTTCTTTCTATTTTAGGAGATGGTAATCTCTTAAGTTAGAACAATCTTCCTAATTAGGCTACATTTGGTGCAATCAGCAGCACCATTTTTGCATCTACAGCACTCTTATACGTATGCGTTAAGAACAATGGCATGCTGCAATCAACTGACAACAAGCTGACCTCATGCACACGGATCCACAAGCATAGGCAGTCGGCGCTGACGGACCAGCAGCCGGCGCCATAGAGGACGAAGAAAACTGGCTCGAAGTTCCGACCCTCGCGCTTGCTTTGGCTGGCCTTCCACACTATCATCATAGAAAGAAAAAAAAACTGTGCAAGAAAATACCTGAATGAGCGGCCATGGCCACAGCGTAAAGTAAGCTCACGACCCGCGGGGATTGAAGAGTACCGATTACGCTTACACCGCCGTCTCCAATATAACCGAAGCGACTCCCAAGCAAGAGCGAAGAACCCTTCGGGACGGCAAGAAAGCGCTTGCATAATGAAGGAAGCGCTCGACGAAGCATGGAGTGGCGCCGTTGTCGGCGGTCTACAGCGGGTGCGCCCAGTATTGACGGACAGTGCCGAATCAGACGGCCTGCAAGCAGCCGTGGTCGCGCACAGCTCGCTTCAACATGATGAGGAATAATCATGCGCACATGGAGAATTTCGCCTCATGACACGCATGTGCCTTGGCTCTGGAAGGCAGCGTAAATGAAATTCAAAAAAGCAGAAGAAGAAACATTCGGATGCAAAGGCTAAACACGAGGTACAACTGCTGCAGAAATGCAGTATACCACCAAGCGCCAGCTGGCAACAGATTCTGGTGAACCCTCTCGTACGGCACGCATGCTTCTTGATATGGATCGCGTCTCTTACAATCTTCTTGGCCGTTCTCAGCGTGTCCGAATTTGCGGGGTCCGCAAGGCTCAGTTCTGGGGCCCACAAGCTTTCTTGCAGATGTGCTAAATGACGTCCCACCGCCCGAATTTTGTCAACCCGTTTAGTGCGATGACAACTCAACCATTATCGTTCATATCACCCTCCCCCTTCAGCATGAAGCATCCAATGCTTTCTCAACGGGACCGAGCATTGGGGCAGGCAGTAACTACCTTCCTAGCAATCATTGTAAAAGGGCCGTGGTGCGCGCAGCGCCCAACCGGTCGCCCTGCCGTCCCGCATACGCGTTCTCAGCTTACTGACGGCCTTCTCTGAAATTCCATGCATGTTAAACATTTGCGCAGCAGACAGCAGCCAGTTATGCTAGCTTACAATCCTATCGCAACCCTGCGGGCTAAGCAAATTATTTTCGTGCGAAAGCACTGCTTCACGCGGTCAAACCCAACCAAGAATCCTGTGGCATCCTGACCTTGATAACTATTGCCGCGACTGGATTGCGAACCCGCGGCGGCGCGAGCAGGTCACCCACGCTGGCACGAGAGCACTATGCTATCGCCGCAGAAAGTCACGCCTCGTGTTAAACTGCAACGCACTCTCGCGCTGTGCAGGCAAGTTGCACAGCGCGAGAGTGCGTTGCAGTTCAACACGCTCTTGTAACCTATGATGAGATTTTATAGCATTACAGAATAGGCTGATGTATTTACCCTACCGAAGACAACAGCCTCCCCAGGCGAGAGGCAGCTGTACTGTGGCGAAAACTGCAGACCAGAGATTTCCCTAATCCGTGGCTGTACAGCAAACTATATCCGACCTTAGTCTCCCCACGGTGCAAAGACTGTTATCAGACTGCCACACTACTTCAGGTGATGTGCACATGTCGCAGTTACACAGACGACTCACAAACACGGGCGAGTCCCCCCTGCGCACCCCCGATCCAGCTCAGCAGCGCTGGGTTGTCCAGCTCGCAACGGAGGCCGCAGCGTCCGAAGGGATCCCTGCCGACATCCCCTAAAGCTGTGCAATGTACTTTGGTGTTGGTTCCCCTCTTTGGGTGTAATAATGATTCACTCATAATCATCATCATTACGCGGCGAATAGATCAGATCAGCTTAACCTCGATTAGAGCTTTACCTGAGTCTACAATATGGTCGCCAGACGTGCCGACGACACAGCAAATCGAACTGACTATAAGCCAATCAGCCTAAACGTAGGCGTTCGCTCGTCTAATCGGTTTGACTGCGTTAAAACCCTACCACATTCTTGTGCACCGACTTTGCCCCTATGTCTATTGTATATATTTATTTCTGTTAATGTGCACTCAAGCATTCGTAACTTCGTAGCATAACATGAGTGCACATCCAAACGACATACCTCGGCTAACTGCGTCTCTCTTTGAAAGAACGAACCTACACACTGCCAGTGTTCCTCCGTGGCGTGTTACACGTCTGAAAACGCGGTAACGCGGCCGTGCACGACCCAAGTATGGATCGGCCGCGAGGGAGAAGCTCGTTTATCCGACACTGGATCTCGGCCTGACCCCGGCTGCCGATGCAGGAAACAACGACAGCGACGCAAGAGTCGCGCCGCCGACAAGACAATGGTGCCGGGTCAGCTGTGCGAGAACGGGGAACGCCTGGAAAGTACGGCGCTGCGGCTGTAGAGCGCAGTTTGTGCGCTGACAAGTTTTAAGACAGGCTATTTTTCTACAGAGTGTAGCCGTGCCTTCTTACACCCTCTCTCTTGCTGGTTCCATTTTACTCGAGAATGAGCTAACCAACTGTGCGGCAAATCAACTGCAACCAAATACGTTTACATACCACATCTCTTGCACTGCTCCGATACTGTACTACCTCCGATGGTAACGCGTAGAATGCTGACGCATAAAAACTACTCCCGAATTGTTTAGAAGACAGTGGCGTTTTGAGCGAGTGTTATCATATGTTTTACCGATTTGATACGCGACGGAAACGGAAAAAATACCGAATTTTCAGTGAACAAGGCTAATCCCGCATCGCTCGTAAACGCCTCCGCTAACGCCATCTGGCTTCTCGTACTTCGCACAATTTGCTATGGCGTTACGAAAACCACATGCGAGGATACAGGATCGAAACGTTAGGCAGTGACAAAAGTTGCTTACTCGAACGACTTATTCCGGCGCCTGATTAGGGGCAAAGGTAAAAGCTGATGACGCGGCGATTGGGATATCTGAAAGCGAATTGGCACTATGCATGCGCACAGAAAACAAACCAAAAATACTTCGTAACGAAGTGAAGTGCGCGACAGTGTTCTAAGGAAGGGGCAGTGCTCGACGCAGAGCTTTGCTGGCGTGTAAGGTCACCAAAAGCTATAAAATTCACAGCGCAGAAAAATAGAATTCGTATCGGCCAGATATTAAACGCTCTTATGCCAACATATCGTGCGAAGATAGCGCCCTTTTAAGCACCGCGCCACGTTACAGAGCGTCGAATCGGAACTTTTAAGTAATGACATTCTTCCTCTGTTTTTTTTTTTTACAAGCGTTTTCGACGCGATAAAGGTTTTAAAGAATATTTGCAAAACGGGTCTCCAATACACGGCGAACAGTCTCTCCACTTTATGCAGCCGACGTCAATAGGGCCAGCACGATGACGGCTAAAGTCGATCTGGAAGCAGCCAACGTGTGACGCTATCTCAGGGCTACAAGTGTAGCCTTGGTATCAAGCCTGTCGTACAAAGCTTAGTAAACAAACACAGAAAGTAGCGCCTGAAACCTCGACAAGAAACCAAGTGAAGGAAGCACAAAATTCTTCAGGTGTCCTTTCTGCACTAATTTATAAGAGGTAAAACAGTTTGCGCACCGCTGCTGTAGGAACAGCACCACAACAGACAGTGACCGAGTTCGACGGCTTTCTCGACCACGTGGACGCCAGCAGGGCAACAACGATTGCTTTCAGCTCTTGGTCGAGCAGCTGGGGACGCGATCGACTGCAGCTGTCGGCCAGAAAAAAATCTTTTTCACGCCCACGCGAAGCGTATCACACTCTCTATATTATAAAGCAAGGCGATTTTTTAATCTCGGTTTCACGATGTTTTCGACAGCCTGCCCGGACGTTTCCTGTATTTCAGTCTTGATCGCTACATTCAGCTTATGGCGCTGACAACAGTTAAAAAGATTTTTTCATCGCTTCGGACCAATTTCTGATGCCTTCACACGCTCATCACGTCCGCTGCAGGTGCTCCTAAAGAGCAGTACCACAAGCAGAAAATAACACGTCCATACGTACAGATACACCGTCCGACGCATCTCCATGTGTAGCGTATTTTGCGACAGGAAGTCTCGTTACTCACGGATAAATTTTCGTCAGCGAAGCAGGCTGCCATATAGAAGCACGCGTGGACTAGCTAGAAACCGCGGGACAAAGGACCGAAGCAGCTCATGCGTCTAAAGGCGCCACTGCGCGCAGCACGGAGGCAGAGCAAACGTGCACAGGCCGAGAATAAGAGAGGGGGGGGAGGAGAAGAAAACCAAACAGATCGAAGTAAACAACCACAGGACATTCGACGCATAGATCCCGAGAACGACGCGGAATACAGCTGACACTAACTCTGGGAGAGGGAAACAAACTGCCGCGGCAGAATGAGGGCAGTGGATAGCAAAGAGACTAAATAGAGAGAGGAAAAACCATGTAAATGTAACAGAAAGGGAACGTTTGGAAAGAAAAGGATAACCAGGGACGAGTGCAAAAACGCGTAAAGTTCCGAGGATGTGGGAAAAACACTCCGGCTGCCTGACTCCGTGCAGCGCCAAGACCGCCAAGCTCCTTGCTTCTTCCCGACGTTCTCTTTCTCTCAACCTTTCATCTGAGAACAGGCGTATACATCGCCGTGGATCGACATAAGGATTGCACGCGGCCAAAGTGGGGGACGTCGCCTTAACGCTGCTCCAGGGACACACGCAGTGTTCGTGACCACAACCATACGCAACAAAACGCGTCGCCGTCGATCGGCGTCATCCCTCGGGAGAAAAGACGGCATGAACACTCCTTCCCGTCTCCCTGATCGCATCCCTTCTCTCCTGCAAAACGCTCGCACGTGCCCGGCAGTGCGACGCCCTCCGATCGCGACAGAGGATATGTGCTCCCTCTATCTCTCACCCTGCGTCCCTGTGTGGCGCGGGGAGAGAAGGGGCGCTCTCCGACGCTCTCGTCTCAGCCAGCCAGCCATTGCGCATGCTCGGAATCAAAGGACAGAGTTGCTTCGCTGAACGGCAGTAACAGCGCTGTACTATCCTCACTAACCACCGCGCTCTACCCGTTGCTTACCCTCTCTCCGCTTTCTACGAAGCTCTTCTAACGCAGTGTGCTGGCACCCTCTTGATCTATGTTGTTTACGGCTTGCAGGCTGGGCAGGGACGACTCTGGCGCAAAGCTCTTTAGGGAAACGAAATACAAATACTTTTTTTCTTATTGGTTCTGGAGTCCTGCTCCCGCGCAGCGAGGGACCGTGAAATATTTCTATAACGGGCGTTGCTCTCCACTAGGAACAAGGACTTGGACGATCGACGGCCACCGTACTCTAAAGAGTACAGTGCGACAGTATTACAGATCCTGTTGTCAGGGTGGAACCAGCGGAACACAGACGCAGGACAAGAAAAGGAGGTACGCACACCACACCGCTGGCTTGCAACTGATTTATTTCGAAGAAAACCACCACATTTAAAGGATTCCCTGCGCAAGCGCACACTCTGGATGAAGGGAACAACTGTATTAAGATAAAAGAAAGTTATATTCTTTATCCGTGATAAAAACCGAGGGATCGCTGACACACTTTTCCTTGTTTTTCCTGATTAGAAACGCTTCAAGAATTTCACGCTCTCGTCTTGTTCTCCCCCGACCGATAATGCTCGTGCGGTGAAGCAAAGGAGAACATCCCTCGCATACCTTAACATGCAAGGCTAAATTGCTGCCAGTGCCTGAATTGAACGTTGTTCGGTGCCGCCTCAGACGTTCATTGATGCACCCTCCGGTTTGCCCGATGTAGGTTTTCCCACAGGACAATGGGATGCAATATACCACCCCTACTTCACACGAAGTGAACCTCGTCTGGTGCTTGGTTTTACAGGTCCCCTTTTTCTGCGGACCACCAGACATACGGGCGCACAAACCAGATAGTTTGCGGGGGGCAGAAAAAACCGCAGTGACACCGAATTTTTGTGCCACTTTTTTTAGACCATGAAATTCGGTGTCACTGCGGTTTTTTCTGCCCCCCGCAAACTATCTGGTTTGTGCGCCCGTATGTCTGGTGGTCCGCAGAAAAAGGGGACCTGTAAAACCAAGCACCAGACGAGGTTCACTTCGTGTGAAGTAGGGGTGGTATATTGCATCCCATTGTCCTGTGGGAAAACCTACATCGGGCAAACCGGAGGGTGCATCAATGAACGTCTGAGGCGGCACCGAACAACGTTCAATTCAGGCACTGGCAGCAATTTAGCCTTGCATGTTAAGGTATGCGAGGGATGTTCTCCTTTGCTTCACCGCACGAGCATTATCGGTCGGGGGAGAACAAGACGAGAGCGTGAAATTCTTGAAGCGTTTCTAATCAGGAAAAACAAGGAAAAGTGTGTCAGCGATCCCTCGGTTTTTATCACGGATAAAGAATATAACTTTCTTTTATCTTAATACAGTTGTTCCCTTCATCCAGAGTGTGCGCTTGCGCAGGGAATCCTTTAAATGTGGTGGTTTTCTTCGAAATAAATCAGTTGCAAGTCCAGCGGTGTGGTGTGTGTACCTCCTTTTCTTGTCCTGCGTCTGTGTTCCGCTGGTTCCACCCTGACAACATTATGAACCAACTAGCCCCGCAATTTACGCTCCTGTCCTATTACAGATCCCTACCGCGCCAGTACTCCTCCTCTTTCATAGAACTATAGATCACGAGGAGTCCTTATACCACTACTGGCGCCGTGGAGCCGTGGTTAAGCAATGCGCCACTACCCCCTGCAGGTGACTGCTCCAAGCACAACAACAGGTGAATCTTGTGCGCCCAAGGTTGCTCTGCTCCCGAAAGGCTCTTTTTTGCACAGACAGCTCTTCGGGATCCATCTGTCCACCAATGGGCTGATGCTCAATGCCAAGGTAGGCAGGTGGCAATTCTTTTGAATTTGTTTGAATTAATTTCATTGCTACCTGCCCGTGGCAGGTGGACCACATGCTTTTTCGAGACATGGGTGAACGCCGGTTTTTCTCATGAGCGGGACCTCTCATACTTTCGGCTTAAAGAATTTTATGACATTTTTCGGCAATGTCGCCGCTGGCACCTACATGCTCCTGCTAAAAGAGCCACGCGAGCTGTGCTGCCTTTTACATGCAGTTTCGTAACGCGTAGAAAGAAATCCATGCTTCGATATTGACCATCATCGCCGTGACGTTTCTCCCAAGGGTCTTCACTACGGCTCCTTCTCTCTCTTCCTCAAACGCGTCTCTTTCTGCACTCAGTGAGTGTCAGTCAGCTCCTCAAGGCACCCTTTTTTATGCAGGTGTATTCCTTTACAGACACACTTGCCTCTTCCAGGAGACAAACGAGCTAAAAAAAAGACACATCTCAGTCACTTCGTTGAGGTTTCAGATCTGTATGAAGTAACTTCGCAGTCCGGACCTTAGGAATGTAAGGCTTACACCAAAACAAAGAGATACTTTTTTTTTCGCGCGTACCTTGCGTCAGCTCGATGCGCCGTTGAGCGTACTCAGGACGATATATGAGCAGGAATGTGCAGCATTTCTGGCATAACCTCAGGCGTTTCAGACAGGTTGCGTAACAGTCTGAACTGGGTAAACTTTATTTCCACACCCGTCGAGTCATGTGCAGTACGAATTGGCGGCTGTTCTGTGCGAGAACTGGGCACTAAAACTCAGGTGAGCACTCAAGACTTGTGTTCGCAATTCCTTCTAGCGTTCGGAGACAAAAAGAAAAAATGAGTGTTTTTAATACCAGTCCCGCACATCACGCTGTCATCCTGAAATAATTTTTAAGCGCTCACAATGTTTCCTGGACGTACGTCAATGACATTCGTAGTGGGCGTGGCAGGCTGTAATTAAAAGCCCCCGGCGCAATGCTAACAACGAAATGACAGGTCGCTGACCACACTGAAAAAAAAAATGAGATGGCATAGTGCAATGGCATAGGGAGCCTCCTTGATTTAAAAAAAAAGGCAAAAAAATGCTTCCTGTGAGATATGTTTCCGAAGCACGCCACGCCAGCGTAAATCTTCGAGCCCGGTCATTAGTTGACGACATTAGGCATCGCCAAATGGCAGCTCTCACAACAGAAAGGCATATGTCTCGTCAGTAATGAATTTGCAGTACCGAAAATGTTGGCACCGTAGTCGATATTTAATCACGGTGCGCTTCACAGGCGACGCTCTCGCTTCGTTGCTCCTCTGTTGCACTGAGTGAGGAGAGTGGAATTGTGGTGACCTCTGGTGACACTTGGATTATCGAGAAGTCTGCCTTCGATGGCATGTTTGGGAATCATTTCGAACTCCGTTTTTATACACTGCCGTGCAGCAAAATATTTGGGTCGCGGAAGCCTTTGCGTTTCAACTCGGTCGTCTAGCATTCACGGCGAGGAGGCCTCGAGTGTCCTACATCATGGTCTTCAGGATCCCATGTTATGCGGAAAAAAGCCTGGACAGCTCAACGAGCGAGTTTTGCCATATTACTAGAGTGGCACGTGAAAATGTCAGCTTCAGTATCAGCGTTTCTTTATTTTTTAAGCAGCGAACATTTATGTTTTTTCCCTAATTAACTCGCAAGCACATCAATTCAAGCTAAAAGCAACCGAAAAAATAACAAACGAAGTTAGCAGCAATAGTTGACAAAATTATCGAGAAACGTCGAACACAGTTGAGAGTAGATAGAAGAATTAATTGGGAGAGTCAAAGGGAGAGCACGAACCAGGAAGAAAGTAATTGTAACTGAAAAAAGCATATTCATAGAGCAGTACTATGATGAGATAATAAATTCACCTAAATGCATCTGTGAAGTTCCGGGCACGTTTACCGCTTCGTAAGTGTACTACAACTGTGTACAATGAGCGACTTTTATGCAGAAAATTGAGGTGCGGCAAGGTGAAACTCTAATTGAGGGCAGGGCAGAAATTAAATAAAAAATACTGAATGTCGTCCACTGATCATAGCCAGGGCTACAAAATGTAATGGTTATTTGCCTTCATGAAAATTCACAAATACATTTCATTGATTTCATTTATTATACCCCCCCCCCCCCCCCCAGGGCCAACGGAATTACAGAGAAGGAGTGGTAAAAACAAATAATGAAGAAAACACAGTAGTCTCATAGATAATTATACAGCACCTGAGAGTGTAACCCAAAGTAAACGAAACTTCTCGAACAAATTCTCTACAGCACCCACTTTAATGCGCCAGGAAAGCTCCTCGAAGACGGTCATTTTTTAATTAGCTATATCATCAAAAACTTTCGCAATTCAGAAACTTAGCACAAATTCTTTTTCAATAGAATCCGAGGCGGTCATAGATAGCCTGGGACATCCAGCATGTAATGAGCACTCAAGTAACACTTGTAGCGGGGCTAGTTGGTGCACAGTTCTATGTACAAATGTTAGCGCAAAAATAAGAGACAATCACAAGAAAGGTGGATAAGTCAACGCGCTTGTCTTGTCCACCTTTCTTGTGATTGTCTCTTATTTTTGCGCTAACATTTGTACATGTAATGAGCAAGAAGAATTTACTTGCGGCTCACACATAGCCGTAATGGCAGAAGCTCAGCTTTCGATAGCTGCGTCCAACTTTAGCAAAGTGTGGTAACCAGAGAATCATTTGTTCTCACTGGTTAACTAAAAGAACCGGAATGATATAAAAGCGTTTGGTAAAGGACAACAATAAGCGATTAGGCGACTCGACTGGGGCGGTCACAGAGTTCAAAGAAGAGCATGAAAATCGGCGTTACAAAGTGCGTCGCGAACTGTTTTAGTCAGCGCTAAACTACAGACAGAGTCGTTAAAGCATAGGAATCAAGGCACAAACACCGGTGCTTTCTCGATTTATCACCGCGACCCAAGTGGAGAGAAAAAAGTAGAAGTTAGTGTCAAGACTAAAAGCGTGCCAGTACGACGAGGACGACTGGCCTCACGCAAGCGTTGCGGTCTCAATTGGCCTAAACGGAGCTAGCGCAGGTTAGGTTGCGCCGTAGGGCGCTCCTCCGTTAGGCGCCGACCCCGTTGGCTTAATTTGATTACAAAGGCCCGAAGTGCCCGGGTACGCGCTCCCAAACTCGGACAATCAAGGCAACGCGCCTTTCCATTCGGCGCACTTTGCTCTTGGTTACTGCGGTCTCGTCCGACGAGCAGCGCCAGCGGCGCATGCAAGATTCCCCCTCCTGCCACCCGTGGCTGGGACGTTAATCCGTCTGCAAACTCTGCGATCTCGCCTAATCGGCTCGTAAAAGGGGCAGTAAGCACGTAGCTGTCTACTCAACTGCAGCAAATTGAGTCTCGCACTGCGCATATAACCGAGGACTGGCTCTGACGAGGCAGTATTGACTCCGTCTGCATAAGGGTATGCGAAGCCTCATTTGACGAGACCTGTACGACGGAGGAATCGCTAAATACGTCGGAGAACAGAATAGCCAGACTCCACGTGTGTGCATCGCATGTAGACGACGGCATGCGAGATAGCTCGTACGATTGGCTGCATTCGTGTGTATAGCGTCCACTGCTTCGTTCCATAGAGGATGAAACTGACTTTTGCTTGCCTAGTGCGCACAAGATAATTTTTATTAGGTTAATAATAAGTTAAGGATAACTACCTTGTCGGCCTCTACAAACACAGCAAGAGGGTCAAAACATTGTTGAGCGGGAAAATGAACCGCGAAGCTGCGTAATTTGGGAGATAAAAACTAGAAGGCGCTTTGGGACCAACTGTTCACCTCTGTAAATAAAGGTATCTAGACAGCTTGCTGTTGCAAAATGCACCTGATCATTTTTCTTTTTTATCTTCGACAACAGGCTGGTCTACACGCACTTCTCTGTCCTCTTTTGAAAGTAAGCCGACCAGTGGAAGCAAATCGTTTCCAATGACAAGAGAAGCGATGCTGAAGCAGCAGAACCTGGATAATCTGGTCGCGGATCGAAGCGCAGAGAAAAGGAGCACTCACATAAGGCTTTTGGACCTGTTATGTACACGCTGTTGATGTGTTGCTGTCTGCACCAGTTCCACTGCGTCGTTAACCTGTTTCAAGGTAATTGAGGTAAATGTTTAAATCGCAGAACTGCAAAGCCAGTTTGGAAAGATTACCAAGGTGACAATGCTATACGGGGGAGCGTGATCGAAGCACGGCGTGTAGTTTGTGGAGTGGTAAGCAGATGTTAGAAATTCCGGAAATACGGGCTCGCCTGCACTGTTCCAAGGTTGATAGATAGAAAAAAAAATTTAGAAGAACGAAAGTTTGGGCAAATTGGTGCTGCTTCATTATTTGGCAACAGCGCAACACAACGTGGACCAGAGCGAGAAGTCACTTCCGTCTCTGTCCCTGTGTCGCCGTCTTTGCGTCACTTCTCGGTCTTGTCCTCGTTGTGTTGCGCTGTTGCAAAGTTATGAAAAAAAAATTCACCTTGCGTCCAGGTTTGCAGGTAGCAGTCTGCGAAAGAGAAAAGTCACCAAAGTGGATGTTGAATATAAGCACTCAAAAGCTAGTGTGAATGCTGTACAGGTCAATGCGTTGCTCAAAGAGCCTCATAAGGTACTTCTCTCTGCTAATCCGCTGCCTCGCTCTCTCTGAAATTTCGCGCAGAGGTGGAATTTGTCAGTAAGATTTTTTCTTTATACGTTTGGCTCGTGTACTAGCCTGATTCAGTGCGCAGCAATGAGAATTACACATCGTGTGTGGTGATGCCAAACCAGAAAAGACTCACAAAATCTGTGCCGTTGTGGCCTCTCTCATCACCGCCGCAGGGTTGGGGAGCACTATTTGTTCCTTGCCTCGTGTTCATGTACTCTCATCATTCTGTCGCCGGTATCAGCTGCCACTGCTAGTAAGGTTGTTTCGAAAGCGTCTTTCTTAGTCCCCAATCGCCGTATACAAGGCGGATTTCCGATTGACAAGTAACCCTCTGCCTCCCAAAATATTCCGCAAAAATATAAGAAAGACCGACTCTTTGTATTGCTTCATTTGAGTCTATGAGGAAAGTAAAAGATAGACACATAGATTAACTGAATTTTATTCATGCAGAAAACAATAAAATGGATTTTGCAAATGCATCAAAAAAGTTAGGCTTGTCTGGAGATCATTTGGGGCAGTTCGGTTTCACTGCACATCTTTTTCGGAAGTTCCTGGTTGTGCCTAAATGCTCGCCCCAAATGGTCGCACTTACACGTTGTTATCGCCAAAAAATGTGGTTGGAAGTAATAAGTTCTGTGAAAGAGCTGGTCCGGCAGGTAAAGGGTTGCATTGGTGTGGTACTCTCAAAGTAGGTACCGCGCACTGCCTCGCACTGCAGTCTTCGCACCAAGTCCACGTTTCTTTTGAGATGCTTTTCGTTTTGAGGTCCTCTGGCTGGTTGAAGCGACAAAGCAGCTACACGTGTAGGTACCGCGTAAGGTTATACCCAAACACCTGGCGCTAAATTGTCAGCCACACTTCGTGTTATTTGTAAGCTGCGAGGCTGAAAGTTTTCAGCCCTCCGAATCTGCAGTGTACGCCCAACCTGAAGTCCAGATGAGTCGTCTTCCCCGCTCTAAATGGCATCGTTCCTACTATTTGTATTGATATTAGTTGCGGCTTCTGAATCTGAGCAAGCATCGACACACCATAGTTTTCGGCTCGTTATTTGGGAAGACTCGTCCGGTCGGGAATTGTCTCCACCGCAGGCTGCCATATCTGGTTGCCTGTTTTTGCGTTCAAATTATTTTCGGCCGGATTTCCACACCTTCTCAAGCTTTGATTTTTCTGTAGTGTGATGTGGTAATGAGAGCGTATGCCCGAAGCTTTGGGACAACCAAGCTCGTGATTACCATAAGGAATGGTTAACCAGTTATTTGGCTGTTTACCGAATCGGTGGCCTTGTGGAAGAGCCACCGCCTCGTATTCGGGAGGAGATGGGTTCGATCCCCAGTGCCGCCGAGACCCACCGGTTTTCTAATAGGTACAAGGTTTCCCCCGGCCTGGTGCTCGGCTTTTCTGATGTGAACTGCTTTGGAAAAGGTTCTTGGAGCGACGGCGTGTCTGGCTCGTCTTCGGAGCTAGCGATGCAGACAGCGTTTCCGCACCCAAATCGTCTTCTCTAGCAAAAGGGTTAAGACCCAAACATGGTACAGAACATTAATCACCGCCAAACTTCCACCTCTGTCCGAACTTTTCGCGCGAGCAAGATGCATTCTAGGGGTCGTCCTGAGTAAAAGCCGAGTAGCGTTCTCTTTTTACTGTCGGACCAAGAGCGCGCGAGTTTACATTTGCTGCAATGTGTAGTGGGTTCTCATTGTAACCGTCAATCACAAATCTTACTTATGTCACGAGGCTTAAGTCCTCAGCTAAATTGCATTTATCTTTTAGGGGCTTCCTTTCTAACTACCTCGCCATGCAATTACACCGCAATTACCGACAATATGGCCACCTAGTGCATCTAAAATAAAAAGGAACGTCACTGGGGGTTAATCTGGAGATCCAGTGCCCGGCTGCTGCCCTATATTTTTATGCAGTGCAGAAGCTACGAATTTTAGAATGGCTGTGAGGAAAAAGGACCATAAAAGAGATGTTAATTCGAGTCGACACAACATGCATCATGTCATGTCCTTCTAAACGCACCGCTGCATCATGTGAGATAGAGCCCTCGAAAACATTGCTTTCGCTGCGAGGGCTGCGTCTCGACAGTCCTTAATTACCACCGGAGATTTATTGCGAAACTGTGACAAGCGCGGACTGTCAGCACCTTAGGAGTCTGCCGCAGGGATAGGTCGTAAAGTGTCGTGCTTTACGGCCTGCCTGTCTGCGTGGAGCCCTGTGAAGAATGCCGGTGTCGAAAAGGGGGGAACAGAAAGGCACACTTGCGAACGAACACGAAGAGGCAAACATGCCAGGAAGAAAGGAAGGAAGGAGAAATAGAAAGGATGGCAAGAAGGCCGCTAAAGAGGAGGCCGCCAGACAACCTTCGGAGTCGGTTGAGACAAAACGCACGGCCGGCAAAGCGGTCCCTAGATAGTCCGGGGGAGAAAATAGATCAGCCTCAGTGTTTGAGGTGGAACGACGCGAAGGAAACCTGCAGCCGCTGGGAGGTGCAGCCTTGGTTGACAGTCTCCAGGTCGTGTGGTTAGGACTTCAACCATGCAGTGGACGCCTCTTAAGCGCCAAAGTTTCGTAAGGAGAGGAAAACCCTCGCCCACATCTTTAGAGACCCTTCAGTCATATTTGAACAGCGCAATAAAACAACGGGACACAACGAAGAAAGGACACCACAAGCGCTGACTCGCAACTAGATTTTTAATTCACGTCCAAGCATCTTAAATACTAAGAACGCCAAACACAAACAAGAGGGAAAAAACCAAAAGAAAAACCGACACAAAGCTGCTAATCATGCCCACAAAGGTGACAATCAGCACGAGCGCGAGACTACACATCTTGGCCGGATAAAAACATCATCTCTTTATCAGTTAGTGTGACAGAAGGATCACTAATGCAGCTATCAGGTTCCAAGCGGATGTGAAAAGCCTCCAAAATTTCCCGCGTTAGGCTGTCATTATGTTTTCCTAGGATGACGGTGTTAGACAACAGAGGAGTGCAAGTACCTTCTCTCCAGTGGCGGGCAAGGTTACAAGAAGACCCATTATCTCGGGACCTGTGGTGCTCACTAAGACGAGCGTTGATGCAACGTCCTGTCTGGCCAATATAACTCAACCCGCAAGTGCACGGAATCCTGTAGACAACCCCCACATTACAGGGCACAAAAGGGCTCTTATGGTTGGTCTGACAACCCCCAGTCTTTTTCTTCGCGGTTGTTGCCTTAGCCTTCTCTTCCACCTGCCTGCAAACACCTCTAAGTTTTTTAGGCGCTGAAAAGACCACATCAACATCGTATCTCGCCGCAACATTCTTCAAACCATGTCCCACACCATGCGTGTACGGCACCACCACAAACTTCTTTTTTTCCCTTTTTGGCTTATCCCCGCTTCAGTCATTAGCCGTTCCGGAAGTGTTCCTCTATGAGGCTCAAAAGCGAACCATGCGGCTTGACGACTTCCCCCTGATGCTGTGCATATGACTGAGTGCTCGCACAGTGCATAGCTGTGTAGCCAAGTCGGTGACTCCAAGGTCGCTCCATCAGCGCCTGGTCACATGGCGGGGTGAGTCTGGGCAACCAGCTTGTTAAAGTCGTGGGACTCTTTTGGTGGAATCATGTGGGCATTGCTTTTGTCACATACAGCTGAAGCTTTGCTGTATATATTGTTTCTTCTTCTGTGTATACCAGAAAATAAAGTCAGTTAAACAGCAGAAGGAGGGGGGGGGGGGGGAACGTGTGACTCCCTTTAGCTTGGTGCGCGCTGCCTCACCACAATGCCGTTGTGCGACAGTAAAAGGGCATCAGTTTTACAAGCACCACATCTGGTGTCTACATGGAAGCCGATTGGTAAGCGACATGTGCAAAGGAAATTATATATCTGCGATCGTTTTTGCATCAAAAAAACCTTCTCTATGCATGTCTCTTGTAAATGAAGTATAGTATCACTCTTCGGCGAGGCGTAAGCTCAGACCAGGGGCGCTATTCAGGATGCCCCGAGTTCGGCGAAACTCGGAGTGCCCCCCCCCCCCCCCCCCCCCCCCGAGCTCTGGTGACGCCCTCAGCTCAGATAAATGAACTAATGGCGTCAATGTCAATACATAAAATCCATCCCTCGGCACACCTCCAGTTTCATTCTGTTATGTACAGTCACTGTGGATTTGTCACTACTTAGGCGCCACCTCATGTGGCACTTTATGGTACTCGATAAGCATTTTAAACTCTGCAAGATGCGCGCTGCGTGCGCTTTAGAATAATTTGCAGTCCATTACACTTCCGCTTGTGCCGTGAGGGAACGCTATGGTCCTGGCATCAGCTGTGATGGCTTTGATCTCACGCGAAAATTCTACGGAGGACGTAGGTTCTTGTAGTCAGGTGACTTAGCAGACGGCGCGCGGGATTTCAATGGGGCAGTGGTTCTACAGGTTAGCTTCTCACAGTCATGCGTGAACAAATGGGACGCAGCAGTTACGGAGGCAGCGGAGGAGCGTGAAAACTTGTCTGTTTCCGTGCAACTCATTGCTCATTCTTTCGTTTTAGCAAAATCAACGCTGATGTTCCGTATTTTGTCAACAACGACCACTTCTGCAACCTGCATGGGTGAGAGATAAATATATTTATGGGAAATCGATGAATTAGCACTGTGAAGTATCCACGCATCTCTTGATTTCACCATTCCTATTCTAAATGTCACGATACGTTCGTTAATGTGCGGTCATCCCGCTCACTAATTTTTCGCCGCTTCTTTCTCCTTATGGGCCAAGATCGGGATCTTACGTCTCGTACATTTCAATAAAGAAGGTGAGCTAACGCAGTTTATCACTATCAAGTACAGACATAGCATTCTTAGATGGGCCCTGACAGGCACTCCATCGGCCTTGATGCATGCGTGGCCTAGTTCTCTTTGTCGCTACCTCGTGTCCAATTTCTTAGCGTTTGTACCTTGTTCCGTACTGTTGGAGACCCTAATAAGTCTACTGTCACAAAATAAATTGAGTTGGAAGTTCAGCGTTTTGTGTGCGCGTGTTTATGTACTTCTCTTCCTGTCTTCTTGGCGCATTTTATATATGCTGAAGGAGGAAAACCGGTTTCGCAGCAGCTGCAGCCAGGTGGAAAGGACGAAACCCGTGCACGCCAGCTATATACAGCCAAGTGGCACGGAGGGTAGCGCGCCTGCGGCAGCCAAGTGGAAAGGAGGTAAACCGATTTCACGGCTGCGGCAGCCAAGTGGAAAGACAGAAACGGCTTGGCGCCATTTGCCGCTCACATTGCCCGCACAACCGCCACGAGTAACCTGTGTGAAGGGTCCATACATATTGTGCTTGAGCACCTACGCAGCATTTAGTTTGACGAAGTAAATCGGGGCTTAATTTACCTGCAAGATATATACTTTTAGCTCAGAGGCACGCCGTAAAGTGAAGGGCTCCGGATTAATTTCCATTGCTTGAGGGCCCTGGAAGTGCACCAAGATCTCATTACGCAAATGCTTTTTACGTCTGCCATGCGTTTTAGGCCGCTGTGGCCGAAAGCGCAGAGCTAGGCTCGTGTCTAGTAGTCGGACCTCATAGCCACAGATCCACGGTGGTAATAAATCATTGTTGTGCCGGGAAATACGTGACAGTCATGTTCTCTTGATAAAAATGCGCAGGAATCGGGCGACCCGGGAAATGCTCTAGATTACCCGGCGAGACAACTGTGCCTTAATTGGTAGACCGTAATTTGTTATCTACGTGTATAGCTGCGCTACAACAATTACCGGCAATTAGTTGGCAAGGCTAGTCCTGCCAGAAATTTTTCGAGCAGTCTCAACCACTGTGCCGGGTTACGGCGGAGGGAATGAAGAGGGCACGCAGAAATCCACGTGGTATAGCGGTACTTGACTAATTACTGCGAGCTTCGCAGTGTGTCTCATATGACGGGGTTACAGGCCACCTACAAAGCACCGCTAACCGGCTCCGCTTCGGGGCTCCACCTGACTGCAGTGCCATCTGTCGGTGCGCGAATCATTCAGCGCGCCCGACCTGGGCGGCCGTGGCGCGCGTGCCTCGTCGACGTCTGATCGGCGGCGTCTGCTGGAGCGTGTGAGCAGACAGCTATGCTGGTTCTTCTTGCGGTCAGCGCACCTTCCGGGTCGCGAAGGAGAGGGGCGTTACTACACTACGGGGGCCACTTCTGGCGAGAGTGCACTTACTACTACGGCGAAACGCCACGACGTGCCCCGGCGCGCCGAAGTCCCATTCATCCCACCGCCAGATCGATAGCAAGCGGAGGCAGAGAGACGAATAAGGGGAGCAGACTTCCAGGTGTCTTCTTCTTCTGCCCTGTGCCGCAAAGAGAGGACGGAGAGAGACCTCCTGTAGGGTTGCCCGAGGGACAGGTTGACGGCCGACGGTTTCTCCGTTCGGGATTATTGTGGCTGTAAAGACCCTTTGTTTCGTTCTTTTATCGCTTTTTTACTTGCATATGTTAACGTCATATAGATATCCTTTGCTCTTTTAGGACTTTTTCACCCTACGAGTCCTTGTCTCTTTGAATACTGACACCCCAAATATAGAGACTGGGCTGTGAGCTATAGTAGAAGCCATAGTAGAAGGTTCCTGGTTGACTTTGACCACCTCTACTTTTGGTTTCATTTTTTTCTAACGAATGCCGAGCACTTGTGGGTGGCGGGAGTGTGTGAAGTTATTCCGCTAACCACAAGCTTCTTCGGGGACCAAGAGCAAAAACTGCATTTTCATGCTCAGCTGGTGCTAGGAATTCTTAGGCGCCAACCCGTGCGCAGAGAGAGGAGCGCTGTGTCTGGCCGGCTACTAACTATTCATCTAAGCTTTTCACACACCTGACTTGCGTGTAAATCAACAAAGGAGGTTATAGCCACTATTCAGTAAATGACTGCGGATTTATTTCAACGACATACGGTTCCATATTATGTATCTCACGTATAGATTTGGTAAAGCTGAAGTCACAATCACTGCATAAATTAAAGAACATCCCTTTCGAGCCGTTTAGACCACTTGTTCTGCATAACAATGTTGCACATTCATGCCAATGACTTCCTGAAAAGACCTCATATGTGGTACGCATCCGTATCGCAGTCCTTTCGATGTACAAAGCGCAGTAACATTGAAAACTGAGTTGATATTGTTACGTGGCGGGCAGCCGAAGAATGAGACGAGATGACTGATGGCAAAGTGATTTATTGGCCGCTGGCCTAGCGCCAATCGCAAGAGTGTCCTGAATTCCTTGAAGACCTCCGATCGCAGGGGCCACAGTGCAGAACAGGGTCCGTCCTTCGTCATCAAACGCAGGGAATTCACAGAGCTGCAGACGGCCCAACATGCAGCAATGGCGCTTCACGTCGCGATATATATAGGGTGCGTGAAAGCTCACTGTGCCCGCTATTGAAGAACTGCGAGGACCTGGCTGAGCACGTCCAGCGCCTACAGTGCATTTCGTGCCACCGGCGTGTGCAGGCTAGCGAGCAGCACACGCATGGTGTTGATAACAGTCTTCAGTATTTCAGTAACTTTCTCGTCTTGGGCATGGATGACATCCTGACGTTGAGCTTGGTGAGGAATAGGCTCAAGTGGTAACCGCTCCATCACTGAAGGTGTGCGTGGCGTCCGTAACGATGGTCAAGTCGCCTGCAGTCTCAGGCTTGGAACAGAACTTGACCTTGGTTTCGAATAGCAACAGGCTGGGGGCATTCAGAGCGCCGAACCTGCTTGGTCGCTACGGGTGTGCATGTCTTTGGTAGATGGCCAAGTCACGTCTGCAGGAACCATTCCGCCTTCGGTCATCAGACTCCCATCCTTTGCAGCTGCAAATGGAAAGGGGAGGACAAGTCGCAGAATAACGTGGGGAATGGTACATAATGACCACTGCACTCTCTGTGACCTTCAACGAGACTAGCGGCCTCTTTGTGTGTTTAATAGCCACCTGTGATTTCTTTAATTAAGCACCGTTGCTCCTTCTTCAGGTGGGGATCGTTCAGGGCAAACTGTGTAAAATGTTAGTACATGAACTTTTCTTTTGCATTTCGCCTCCATTGAAATGCGCCCATCGCCCACGTCCTTTTTAATTACTTCATGATTTAATTTGCTTCCTATATTGCAATAGTTGCGGGTCATCAGTGCGGAGAAGCCCGTATAAAGTTTCAGCGCTTCAATACTTTCGTGTATCACATGTCCACAGCAGTATGAGCGCATATGCAAACTTTTTATTTTCTTTTTTCGTCTCATCCACAGTAAATAGGAAGCTTCTGTGCTGTTCGTGCATTACCTCCATGCCTTTTTGGGGTGGCGTCGAGGCAGGTTCTTTCCTTTCTTATCGTGTTTTTCCCTTCTTCTTAGGTTTGTGGCGGGTTAGGCGATATTTCGGATCATATGGAGCTTCCTTGAAAACATAACATTCGTCGGCTATTCTGCAGTGGCTGTGGAGCATTAAACGATGATGCTTTTTGACGAACAGATCTGTATGTTCCGCCGAAAGCGTTACTGAGCTAATGGCAATTGAGCTCTCGAAGCAGAGGACGCGGTACGAAATAAACTTGACTGAACAGAAAAAAAGCAGATGTAAAATACTCTAGCAGTGTGCACACGCAGGTGCTAAGGAAAAATGTATTGCTGTCAGACTCGCTTACGGTGCTCCCGACAAGCGAGGCGTAACCTCCTTTAGAGTAACACAGCGGCATCTCAAAGAGAACGTACAGTAATACGCGGACAAAGTTCATTCTTTCTGGGTCACCGTCATCATCATCAGCATTATTTCCCGCTCAGATGAGTTCACTGCAGGGCAAAAGGCTCTTTAAAAGTTTCCTGAAGACTACTAATCAGAGCGGCGTCAAACACCAGCGCTAATGTTGCAAGACATTTGAAAAATACTAACGAAACTCTTCACAGAGGTGGGTGGACTGAAAGCATATGTGTATTCTCTGGGTAGCGACGCATTTCTTTGCAGCAGCTCTACTGGCCTGCGTGCTGCATTATCCGTTTTTAATGCTTCAGTCGTCAAGGATCTAGGTCCGTCGGTAGTATAGTATTTCCTTTTTGTTGCTTGAGACAAAATCGAGTTCGTGGGTCGATCTTAATCCTCTTCTTAATCTCAGTCCTAATCCAAATCTTAATCCAGAAAGAGCCATATAAAGGCGGAAGCTACGTAAACTAAAACCCCAGAGATGGCGAGCTTCCTCAGTTCGCAACACGCAAGCTTTCTTTTTAAGACCGTGACTCAACCGCAAAAAAACTAATCATTAATGAAAGCGCGCGATTTAGAAAAAAGAAACAAGAAATGCGGAAGGAACGAAGTGCGACCAAAGACAGCCAGCTAATGAGGCGAATCGGAAGGCTCGCTCGCAGCAAGAACGCGCCACGAAGACGGAGGAGGAGGGGGAGGGGAGGAGGGCGTGAGAGACAGATCTACGCAGAGGAAGTGTGACGCGAAGGCGGGAAGATCAATGGGAACCGGCAAGGATGAAAGAACGTGTGTTGATGGAGAAACAACCAGTTGGCGCCCTTTCAATGATAACGCGAAGCACATTGCTTTGCAGTTAGCGGCGGCCACTCTAGGGGGTTAGACCATACAGCTCTGTAAGACAAATGCGATGAAATACACCCAACTACGACCACTGTGGACGCGGAAAGAATAAAAAAAAAAGACATATGTGCGTTCTGTAGAGTCATGCTACCCGGCTGTGCTCATGTTATCAAATTGAAAAAAAAAAAAATTATAGGCGCAACGCGCAATCTGCTGTCGTACTAAATGGAGCCCTCTGTTCTCTCACCATCGATCCGCGCCCCAAACACATGCTCCGCATTCTGTCCATTATAAATACATTAATCCAATTTGCGTTATAACTAATAGCACTTCCTAAAAAAATGCAGATAATGTTCTTTTTTCGTGGACGGAATGCTCGGCAGGTATCAAAAGACCTCAACTACAATCGTCATAACAACATTTCTTGATTTACAGGTTCAACCAGTAACCTAGAATTGAACAACAAAAAATAACCGTCAATGAAGAAAATAGAAAAGCTACAAGCATCGTGGGGGTGTTTCAGTCAGTCTTAACTTGTAACTTCAGACCATGACGATATTTTTTTTACCCCCTCGCTCAAGCAAAAGAAAAAAAACCGCTTCTATGTCGCTTGTGTAAATTTGTACAGTGAATAAGCTGTACGAAGCTGGGAGTATTGTATCAGTGAGCGAAGGCAGCACTTGTTATATTGGCAGGAGCGGCACTCGCTTCTAATATTCTGCAGTGGTAGATGAGGGGTCAATGTACAAATATGCATTGGAAGTCGATTATTTCTCAGCAGAATACCAGCGATCACAGCTCGGTTCGGGCGATACGTTCTATTAGTCATACCCATATTTGGGCCAGGAAATTCCGGATCCCATAGGCTGTACGCTACAGAGCCACACGTTTCAAAGCGATGGCAGGCATTCATTTTTGATACGGACGATGCGAGTTTGAATGGACTGGTGGCAAGATTTTTAAACCCGATTTTCTCGACGATAAATTCATATTTCGCTCAGCATAGTAAGAAGAGCGAGAGAATTAATTTTTGTTTTACCGAGAAAAACAATTGGACGGCATTTTCTTCAGGAGTCCCTCATGAAGTCAAGCAAATGTTCAGAGATGTGGTGTTGTGCCACTTCAGTTCTTTGTGGAGCTCTCCTCATCAGCCATGTGTGACCAAGGGTCTCAAAAGGTACCAAGCCACTTTGCTGCACCGCGTTCGCACGGATTCTGCTCGTACGCCGGCGTGGATGTATAAGACTGGCCTAGCGTTGTCACCATTGTGTTCAACGTGTGGTGTGTGTGGTGACATAGAACATTACCTCTTGTGCTGTACTTTGTACAACGCGGAACGGGCTGTGTTATTCGGATCCCTCAAGAAGGCAGGAGTTCCTCACAGTTCTCTTCAGGACATTGTTTTCCCGCGCGGGAGCCAGTCGAGTAGAAGGGATCCTTCTCGCCTTCTTCTACTTTACCGGCAGGACACGGATTTGGCCTCCACATGGTGACCTCAGGAGTGTCTATTTGGGTTTTCGCGGACAGTGTTTCTGTGATTTCTATTTAAGTGTCGCTACGGTGGAGCAATTGCCGGCAGCAACTGCAAGGCTAATCCCACCGGTAGTTTACAACCACTCAACTCAACTCAACTTCAGTGTCCCTTTAGGCGAGAAAGAAGTGAACTTCTGGCACTTAGAAAAGGGCTACTGGGCACCCTATCACGAAGCAAACTTAGCGCAATATTTCAGTTGATAGAAAATCATATTTATGAATATTTGAGCCCGATGAATAAAGAAGATAATCGAGGTTAGACGCTATTAATAAGTGCAAACCTAAAATTAAAATAAACAACGTTTCTATTTTAAACAAAAAAATGTTGGTCTCCGTGCATGGGTTATGCGATCGAAGTGAAGCAGAAACGCGATGTACTGCGGAAAAACTTCGTTTCTACGCATAAAAATAAAGGGACAAAACAGAAAAGAAAAACGCCCTTAGCTCTAGCTCTGTGAGAGTAACTAACTCGTGCTAACTAACTCGTATGCCTGACATGCCCATTGACATAAAGGTGCAACAATTGTAAATGGCCGTTTCTCTATACCGCTCACGTGATTGGTATTATTGGTAGCAACACGAAAAAGCAGACAGTTACGGCTAGGCTAGCACACCATATTTTTGGTGAAATTCCCCTCTCTGTCTGTTCATAGCCAGAAAATGGAGAAACTTACACAGTCCGCAAAAGTCCAGTCTGAAATGAATGGCGCAAGCTTTTTTCCTCTGTGCATAACCAGCAATGTTGCCCTCTACCTGCCTGTTACATGCAGCGCACCAAATTTGGAACGCACCCTGCCTCTGAGCGTATGTTCATTGAGCACCACGTGCGAATGCGCTTGCTTTTAAAAACCGTACAGCGGAGACGGCGCTCTGTTGCTGACAACCCGTTGCCTGTCTTACAATAGGCGCGAGAAGTGGGTGTCCCATTGTGACTGACATAAATCATATCGATGCGTCCGTGTTAATATGCGATCTCATTTATTTACCTGTTTACCAGGCGCTTGCACTAATAGGAAAGACTTAAAGTGCGAGAACAATTCGCTCTGTCCTTTTTGCTCGGATACCGAAGGTTCCGGAACCCAAGGTTTCCGGCGCACTGAAGCGTGGCACACACTGGTTGCTACTCACAGGCCGACGATTTGCAGCTGCGTCGCCGCCTGCGCCGGGCCCCCCTCGAGTCCCGTTAGCGGCCACCACAGACACCTACTGTGTGTGGCACGCACACTATATAGGTCCATCAAGGTACAGTACACGCGTAGCGGAGTGCTCCGCTGTCCCCCGCAGTAGGTGCACGGGCCCGGGCCACGAGACGGGGCTCTCGGGCCCCCGTCGTAGCCGTGACAAGCGCCAGGCCGCCAGGGCTACATCCTTGCCCACCACCCGAGACAATTGCCGCTGCTGTGGCTCGGCGGTGTCGCTCGGGGGAGGGCAGCTCGCGCGCATACGGCCTTACCGCCGCCGCGAACTCGGCCCCAGTTGCTGCTGCTGGCGGCGCTGCGAGCTCGGTGGGCGCAGGCGATCGCAGGCCTCGAGCACGCCGCAACGACCGGCAGGCCGCGCCTCCGTTCGAGCGGCTGCGCGCCTGCGCCGTCGCGGGCGTCCACGTTGGGCGCCAAAATTCGACCGCCGGCGTGCTGTAAGGGGATACAATCCCCTTTGAAGCGGGAAGTGCCTACCAAGGGCATCAATAAAATGTGATGACGTCGATGACGCCTGCGTTGCGCCTCCAGACAGATGCTAACACGGCACAGCGCCCCCTCTTCTTCCGCTGTCTGCTCGTCGCAGATCATGATCGAGCGAAACAACGGTTTGGCGCCTGGCCGGTCGAGGTTTGCTAGATGACAGACGTCTTAATTGCTGAAATTATACCCATTTATACAGTTCCAGCTTCTGGAACGTGCTGCAGACAGCTGACAGCCACAGCTCTGCAGCTGGCCTTCTGCATTCTACGCGTGTTGTAAGCTGCTGCCGATGGAGCAAGAAGTGAAATCGGGGATCTGATGTTCAGTAACAGAAGAGTTTCTCTAGGACAGAGATAACTGGAGATGACTGGGAAAGACATTTGCCTTTCAGTAAATGCAACCCAGCTGATGATGATGATGACAGTGACCCTCTTCCCTATCCCCTCTTAACCAGTGGATGACATGTGGTCTATGTTTTTAGTAGCAGTGTGCGAATATTTAAATGTTCATATTCGAATATGAAGGGAAAAAATGGCTTCGAATGTCGAATATCTGTTCAGTGAAAAAAATACTTTAGAAAATGATAAACCGGAAAATGCTGAAAACCTATAAACGCACCAGGAATTCATGCTTCGAATTTCGGTTTTCACCGAAGAAGGTCAGTATCCTTCAGATATAAAACAGGATAATCTAACGCGAAGGAACGACAATACCAGAAAACACAACACAGGACGGGCGCTGACTACCAAATCTTTAATGTTTTATAAGCCAGCACGATATGTGCATGCCCAACATTCTTCGAGAAAAATTCTGAAAATTGGAAAATTGCTTCGTTTATGAGGTTTTAACGTCCCAAAGCGACTGAGGCTATGAGGGTCGCCGTAGTGAAAGGCTCCGGAAATTTCGTCCAACTGGGGTTCTTTAACCTGCACTGACATCGCACAGAACACGGGCGTCTAGAATTTCGCCTCCAGCGAAATATTCGAAATTTCTTACAAGCCCTTCCGCCGATGCTCTCGAAATCGCCAAGTGAAAAAGCGCCACATCCAACCCGAACATCAATCGGAGATTAAACGCAGCAGAGGAACGGCGTCGGTCAAAAATGACGCTTTCCTCTTTGCGCCTCACACGTCTGCCGGAGTCGGCGGAAGCGGAGCCGCTCAGCGTCACCCTCCATATGAGCCGATTATGGGCGATCCATGCAAATCGGTGCTGGCCCCGTCTCCAATGTGCGCCCCTTCTTTCCGCAGCCGAAGAGCGACGACGTGAAGTATAGCTCGTGGTCGTCGTCGCGGTCGACCATCGGCGCCACCACAAAGGCTGCTGGCGCCGACCACTGCAGGCATTCGGCACGCGCAAAACCCTAACGACGGCGATCCTCGTCGGAGCCCCTAATGACGCCGGACGACCACTCCCATTCGAGATCGGCGCTGGCTTCTCATTTGCTTTCCTTCCGGTGACCCTCTATCGCCGAGCTCCTCGCGTTCGACCGAATTTAGGCGTCCGCGATTGGCCGCCCGTGTTCGGAAGCCGACAGCGTGGAGGGGGTTTACAATCAGGCCGTCTTACTTTTTTTATATATTTTCCAGAAGATGAAGAAGTTTAGTGCTGCTGCGTGCTTTCGCCTGACGCTGCGATAAAAGCAATGGCTATTCATTGAGCAGTTTTTCATCTAAGTGAACAGCAGCTACTGTGCTAATTAAGCACGGCTCGTATTATGCACACCGGGACAAATTTAGAAGACGTTCAAAGGGGAATCAGTCGTATGTACCCCTTTTTATGGCATTGGGAAATCCATAAAGGCGAAAACTGTCCGGCGTCGGCCGTGTGTGTGATGCCTTCACCTGCCAACCATAGCAGGTGGCAGGCGGTGTTTGGGAAGGGACTTCCCTCTCTTGCCACCAGCCAAAATCTATCTCTCTGCTTGTATACAAGAAGAGGGAGAGGCTGGACTAAGAATTACTAAGCAAAAATGAATAAAGGAAACAATTGCGAATAAAAATGGAATAAGAATATAATCAAAGTTGGAATAGAACAAAACTGGAATAGAATAACAATCGGAACAGTTTGGTGAGTGCAAGACAATCGAATCAGAATTGAAATATATTGAAATGAACACACTGGCGAGCGAGAAAAGAACGTGTACAGAATCACGTGTGCGATTGTGCCAACGGAGCGGCCTCATTCATTTGCATTTCTCCTGCACTCTCGCTTCTCGCTGTGGCCCGCGTTATGTGTCGCGCACGCTAGGTCATGGCCGAAAGCAGCTTGTTTACGAGTTGAGTGATATGCGCGCGTCATGGTGACGGCACGTGTGCGACATTAACAGCCACTTTTCAGCTCAAAGGCGGAAAGCTGCCCTTCTATTCCTGTGTCTTCACAAACACTACTCATGCACCAAAGGAAAGGAATAGGTTCTCTTGTCGGCAACGAAGCCTACTTTCAGAGAGAGAGGTCTTTTTTTGTTCTCCATTCCTTGCATATATGCTCGCGACAATTAGGCTGAAAGTCGAATAATAAATTCAACGTCTATGCATATGCGCTCTAAAGACACCAACTAAGAGAAGTTTGTGTGACTCCCAAAAGCACCTAAAGGTGCACCTTTCCTTTTGCCATCGCGAGAAGTAATAACGCTACGTTGGCTGCAGGGCCCGATAAATGGCACCTCGTGGCTGGCGACTTCCAGGCGCCGTCCGTCTCTCGCCGCCTCGCCGCAGTAGATAAGGAATATTGGTTTGTTGCGCGCCGACGGGTTAGCAACATGCCTTAAGATTTGTCGTCAGTCAAGCTGTTTCAAAATAGCTCTTCCGCACGACACATGAGCACTAAAGGTCAGAAATCAGAACGAAAATAATAATAATTGGTTTTGGGGGAAAGGAAATGGCGCAGTATCTATCTCATATATCGGTTGACACGTGAACCGCGCCGTAAGGGAAGGGATATAGGAGGGAGTGAAAGAAGGAAGGAAGAATGGGGTGCCGTAGTGGAGAGCTCCGGAATAATTTCGACCACCTGGGGATCTTTAACGTGCACTGACATCGCACAGCACACACGCGCCTTAGCGTTTTTCCTCCATAAAAACGCAGCCGCCGCGGTCGGGTTCGAACCCGGGAACTCCGAATCAGTAGTCGAGCGCCCTAACCATTGAGCCACCGAATCGGGCAGGACGAAAATACGCAAATCTACTGTTCCGTGTAAGGCGAGCTCCACTGAAGTATGTCAAACGTGTAAGTTTCGTGTTGCTCTTTTTTATGCGTTTTCTTGATTGCAATATGAAAGGCAGTGCCGTGTTATAATTTCCGACATTGCAGATGATGGTTGCACTAAGCAAAATGATGTAAATTGAGGCGAGTGCGGAACTTGGGCTGGCCGGACGTAATCTAACTGAATCTTGGAGAGAAAAAAATGGCAGCAGACACAGTCTGGCGCTATTAAACATTTCTTACCGGAAACCAAAACGAAATGAGTGGGCTTATCGACTCGCCGACTTATATGAAAGTGCTCACGGGTCAGGAAGAGCTATCCCAATGTTTATTTCTCTGCGTTTAGAGTTTGGCAGGCGACCATTTGACAGCTGTTGTCTTGATAGCGAAGGGACGGCAAAAGAAGGGAAGCCGTGAAGGCCGTTCGACGTTAGCGGTAACCCAACTCGCAACCACGTACTCCTAATAGCCGTCTTCTACATTTTCACATTATGCTTTTTGGTCTAGCAACTCATTCAGGCTTTGCCAGAAGTTTTCTGGCAGGAGGGCATTGAGTGAGCCCACACGTTATAGCATGCAGCACAGTATTTATTTCTCGAATTGCTTAACGTTGTTCGATCGGTGTTCCGACAAGAAGTCATGAAATTTAAATCAGGATAAAAAAATGGGGCATGTTTCCTTTGTACTTGCTCCTAACAGCGACTCCCTGGCTCCAGACGAGAAACATGGTCTTGCCTGATATCCCTGTCAAGGCAAGGAACGCAGGGTGCGGAGTGAGAAGAGGGGAGAGAGGCGGGTTGAGATGTGATTTAAAGCGCTTAAGGATCAAACTGTCTCGACAGTTGAAAGCCTTAAAACGCTGGCGACTATGAGTTTCTGCGGCAATTTTGAGGAGTTATATAGTTCACTGGAGAGCAAGGTACAAGCTATGGCATTTCACTTTCATGCGAACTATTTAGTTGTGTTTGATGGCTGCAACCCTATTGAAGTCACTTATTTACCATTTAGCGTGGTCTTATCGTTTCAGTCAGCTGCGGCAACATGACACTTCCGAGCGAACAAAACAGGCCTTGACGACTTCTGTCCAAACCTCGACTACACACAGAGCCGAAATTCAAAAATACCCGCCTGCTGTGCGATGTCCGTGTGCTTAAGAGCGATACAAATGACATACAGGATTTAGCCTGCACCTATAGAGCACCGCGTTCTAATCGAAACGAGACACTCTTGCAGAAAGCAGAGGAAAACGGAGGATGCTAGGGCTACGCTAAACCTCTGTTCACTTCAAAGCAGTGGCAACCGTCGTTGTTGGGGAGGATGTCACGACACTGAATCGACTGGCGGGTATACCTTTTAACCCAATTTTATCTCCGATAAGTGCGTATTCTGCTGCCAGACAAATGACAGCACAACCAGAAAGTGCCAGAGAATCGGCTTTTACTGAAAACAACTACTGGGTGGAGTTGCCTTCAGTGGCCCAATAAAGAACCTCAAGAAGTCAAAATTAACCAGCAGACCTCCACTGCAGCACCTCTCACAACCCACATGCACCTTTCGGACGCTAAACCGCAATGTAGAGCCGCCGCGGTGGCCGAGTGGTTGTGGCGCTCGGCTGCTGGCCCGAAAGACGCGGGTTCGGTCCCGGCCGCGGCGGTCGAATTTCGATGGAGGCGAAATGCTAGAGGCCCGTGTACTGTGCGATGTCAGTGCACGTTAAAGAAGCCCAGGTGGTCGAAATTTCCGGAGCCCTTCACTACGGCGTCTCTCATAGCCTGAGACGCTTTGGGACGTTAAACCCCCATAAACCAAACGAAACCTAAACCGCAATGTCATACCATGTCATACATTGGCTACTTGCACACTGTCTTAGACGCCGCGCATTCAGTGCCATAGTTATCGTGACCAGGACCTAAAAGCAGAAGGTGGCAGCGGCGATGGCTCGAAAGCAAGATATGGTCCCCAGGCGGAGAGACACGCGTCTGTACGGATGGCTTGCACCGCCATAGCGGTCGTCATGATGGTTGACCAGGACGGCTGTTGAAGCCCATGCGCTTGTATATAAACCGCGTATCACTATCTGCTCTCATATGAGCACTGTGGAGGCTTTTCGTTGGTCACCATGGCGCCCGTGACGTCACGTTCACACCATCTATGAGCAACAGCGTGTTCTTCCCCAACATGCCCGTGCCAGGACCACACTTGCCTTTTAGTCCGCAGCGGTTGCTTGCGTGCACTGCATACACGCATCTATGAGGGAGCAAACTTGCGACGGTGCACCGACAGGGGCTGTGCGGCAATTTACGTACGCCCAAGAATAGCGTCCCACGCGGTGCGTGCCTCTATCTGCGGTCGCGGGGTGGCGTGGTGCGCGCCACTTTGTCTTCTGGGTGGCGTGGGCGGACTGGAAACCACCGCGGCGCGGTTAAGCGCCGGCGTTGAGTGGAACGTTTATTCCTTTTTTTTTTTCGCCAAATGCAGGGAGGGGGGGGGGGGGATAAAAACACGCTCGTGGGACGATAATTGGCCGTCTTCAATATGGCTGCGCTCTTTACCGCAAAAATATTAGGCGGCTCGCTTCATTTCTCCGGAGATGAAAGCGAGCGAGAAAATGAAAATAAAAATAAAAAGGCTGTCCCGACTCACCAATGAATCATAATCTTCGCATTTTGCGCGGTAGTGGGTTGCTGGCAGCGGAACTTTTGACAGCGAAAGTTAGGGCACTTGATGCGCGCCTGCGTCATTACCGAAACTAGAGGCGTTCAGCCTGCCTCAGTTAAGCAGTGAAGAGCTACTCATTACGAAATAAAAAGTAGTTTTCGTCGCAAGCAGTATTTATCGTTCTCCCGTGTCTCGATTACTTAAGAACACTATTTTTCGCAAATTACATGCTGCATGTGGCTGGGGTTTGAATGCTCAGTGCAACATTCAAAGTAAGAGCCTTTGTTTTGTTCCGAGAAGTAAACAACCAGATTTCGGGAATCGTTCTAATGAATACTAATGAGAATAAATTTTTGCCCTCTTCGTTCTATCGCTAAGAAGTTATCGCGCAGTATAGGTAAAGTAAGTACCCCACCTTTGAAAGTGTATTGCACAGAAAAAAGGTCGACCTGTGCGCGTTCAACGGTTACTCCAAGTGACATATAATTCGGAGCAAACAAGGCTCTCCAGAAATACAGTATATTAAAAAGATTTTCGCATGAATATATCTAAATATGCCTCCTTTTTGTAACCAGTCGAATGATAAGAGAAATGTGGCGCAGGACTTCAGCCATAGTCGTTAAATCGCAGTGGGTGGAATGTGAGCGGTGGACAGCAAGCGGACAGCTTTTAGAACCGTTCCGAGGCGAAACCATCGCTGCAACCAGAGCCGCCGGTCACTGCCAGTCTTTGTCAAAAGTATACAACCCAAGGGGCCTGCTTCTGAGCCCTGCAGCGCAGCTCCGCATGCATACTCAGCGACCCCAACTTCACGAAGGCGGGAGTAAATTTTCTATTGGAAGTCGTTGGGATTATTTCTGCCACAGTTGCACCCTCTATTGCGCATTTTAATCTTCATTTTCATCTCTTTTCTCGTCAGCTCTGTGCATTGCAAGCTCAAAGAGGGTAGTGTTCACTGAAGACACATTTCGCACTTGGCTTTCGTTGGTTGCGGCGAGTAACAACCATTCGCATGACTGTCCTAGATGGCCTGCTGCATGTTACACATGTATGGCGTAACATGCAGCAGGCCATGCGCACAAATTATGTCTAACGTGATAGTGTTGTGCTCGACATGTCATGCGACAGACAAAAGCATTGTTTTCAAGGCGAAAGGCAGTGTTATCCAGACTACCGGCGTCAGTATAGCTAGCAGTTGCGCTAGTGGCTTTAAGTTCATAGATTTAAGTTCATAGTCTTCCAGCGCAACGGCACAAAGCCAAAGAATGGAAGACAAAGGGCGAGAATAAAGACGATGATGATGATGATGATTATGATGATGGTGATGATGATGTCCTCGGGCTTAATGGCACGCACTCACGGCGGGGTATTGGCTAAACGCAGACAGCCGCTGTGTTCGTCCTTCTTCCTGCTCCTTCCCTTTTTTGGCCTTGTGCCGTTGCTCTGGACAACTACGAACTTAAATCTGCCTGCGTTTTGAATGTGCAACAAAACTCCGCCGCACTGCCCTCCGCAGCGTTGTCGTGTGAAAAAAAAAAACAACTCACATAGGCGCGCTCATACACGCAGCGACGCAAACAAAACCTTCCGAAATAACCCAAGTATCCTGCTCTTAGACAGCACGGTGGGGCATAACATCATCACTCTTTCATTCCCGGGATATGTACGACGACTTCGCCACACTTATCATATATAACTCTGAATACTGCAACAGCAAGCATGAAACAGATTATTGCGAGGTAAATTAAAAGACGAACAGTGAAGTCTTAAAAGCGCAAAAGAAATTACCAGAAGAACTCGGTTTTTGCAGGATCGAGGAGGACGTCGCACTGAATAACCGCAGGCGATCTATTCAGTGGTAACCAAGGAGTAAATTATGACGTCATCGCGGCCTGGCTCAACATCTCTTCCTTGGGAAGACAGCGCGAGTATATAAACTGACCGGCCCGTGGGGACTAGGATGGGAGGTGGGCTGAGATGGGAGCGGGTTCTTCGAACCTTTCTTACAGCGACCACCTCCTCCTATAACATCGGCAAGCATAAACACGCTCGAGGCAGTGGGCGATCGAAAGGTCCCGCAAGCCCTCCGCACAGCCTTCCATCTCCCATATAGCCCATAGCTCCCGTGAGCTGCTGCTGCACCCGCAGCACCCCAACTGGGCACACGAGTGCGGCCTTCCATTAGCGGTCCGAGGACGACGCAGTGCTTGCACCCCGCAGCGAGGAACGCGGCCCGACTGGGCGATCAAGCGGCGCTCCGGGCTGGCCAGTCAAGGCAGACCTGCTACAGTTGCGCGATCTCATAAGAGCGGGGCCTGCGCCCGGGGCCCCGGTTCCGGACTTAGCGTGCTCTGTTTCTAAGGGCCTACTCTCCAGCGTCCCCTCGGGTCCCTGGAAGGAAATCAGACGGCGTGCAGACGTCGCTTTGCCAGAACGGTTCATGTATACCATCAATCACGGAGTCCTCCTCCCTGCATGTCCAGTGGAGTATACGCATGCACAGAGAGAGTTCACGTTAACTCTGTGCCTTTTGTATGCAGCAAGACAGTCCGGGCTTAAAAAACTGCCTTGCTCGTATCGCACCTACGTCACTGTGCGTATGGGCCTATCAGTCTGTCAAACTGCGCAAAACCACTGCCTATGTTGTTTCCGTCAGCCAGTAATTCTTTATTCTCATTTTATAGTTTTTATATATGTGGTCCCGGCACATCACGCTTAGGAAAGGCGACTCTATAGCCTGGTTCACGATCAATAAGTGCTTCCAGACCTTCTATTTCGAGCTGTTCCTGAATGCTCCCAGAGCTATGCTGAAACCCCTGTACGTTGTTAATTACTAGTTAACAAATTACTTCTCGAAATCTATTCCCCTCATTTCTATGCCATCTACGTCAATAAGCCTAATTCCAGAGTCAGCCAGAGTATTCCAGAGCAAGCCTAATTTGCCTTTCTCATTGTTAGGGACAGCATATCATGGGCAGTGCTGACCATGACATAATGCGCGCGGACGAAAGCTCTTACATTATCAGTTGTCATATTGAAATCTACGAAAGAAGACGGTGCTAACTTTCCTTCTTTTCGTAGAGCGTCTTAAAGCGCTTTTGGGTGATACGGATGTCATGTTTTCTTTCTAACAGAGCATGTTCGTTCACGCCTCGCCATATGCGTCTTGATTACATCTGCTGAATACTTCACTTTTTTCTAAACTCTTTATTCGACAAATGTGGCTGAGAAAAGTAAGGTTCAGTCAGGTAACACTCTTCTTATATTGAGTGTGCAAAACTCTGGCGATGTCTTAGTAAATTTGTCCATTGCAAGGTGTGGTGTTTGAGTCGTAGTGCCAGGCAGTTGCGCTGAAAAAAAAAAACTGAAAAGGTCAGCACTTAGAGGCTCCCTAAAGCCTCCTAACGTGACCGCCTGGGCTTTGCTTTCACCTCATCGAAGTCCTGCATAGTTGTACATATCCGCAATGTCCAAAGACAAGCCCGTGGAGTTTCTGCAGTCTCAAGTGGGGCGAGTGAGGCACTCTGCTGAGTATCACATCAAAACAACCAGGCTGATGCTGCCTTCCTGGTTGTCGACAACCGTCGATACTGACGAATTTTTTGCAGGAGCTGCGCACTCTCAGCGCTGAGTGAGGCACTTGTCCTCTTGATTGCTAGGAAATTACCGTCGTGTTCTTCGTGTAGTTGACGGTTTCGTAGTTGGGTAGCATAGCATAGCGATATTTAATAAGACAATCCAGAGAACTCGAGAGCTCATATTCTTAGGACAAAAAAGGAAGCGACGACCACTTAGATTTTGGGAAGCAGTATATGCATTGGTAATGTTGGTTGGTAACGAACACCTAGAAAAGCTTAAACTAAGCGTAACAAATGTGCAGCTTTCCGCATGATTCTTTCAGATTGAGAGCCGCAGAAATTTGAGGAGACACTTAAGCTCCGCCTTAACGCTATGACGCGATAGCGTTGATGGGTCCCATCAGCGGCTTGGGGTCCTCTTTGCGTATCATTTCGCAGACACGGACGCTGTTCTTTCTTACGCGATTACCAAATGCTTAACCGACCCTTAAGAGTACAATGAGATAGCATTAGAGATCCCTACCGCGCAATATTCTTTCCCTATCGCCTAGGTTCTGCCTAAATACCAATATCTGAGGAATCGGTCAATCTTTACTTGCATTCATAGATCGCTGGGAGTCCTCATACCACTACTGACGCAGTGGTGCAGCGGTCAAGCGATGCGCAACCGCCCCGGCAGATGGCTCTTTCGAACACAGCCACCTGTGGGGCTTATAAGACCAAGGTTGTAAGCAAACTGCCCACAATACGGAGCGCAGGTTGTGGTGACGTCACACGGTTACTTGACCTAGGTGGCAGATGGGCCACCGGATGTTCCGCTCCCAACGCCGACGCCGCCAAATTTTCTGCAGTACGAGAGCCTTGACGCTGTCGCGTTAATAATTGCAACTCTGGTCTCAAATTTTTTGCCATATAGGTTCCCGCTTTACCAAGCTTAGTCTGGGCTTATATCTGCCTGTGTCAAGATTATCTCGGTTCAGTAAATGTCGTTTGTTAGGTGAGATTAGCAAATTCTTTCTTCTTGGGCGTCCAAGGCAGATGTAGAAAAACGACTTCAAGTAATTACCACACTGTGAGCGTTACTTTTACGTGACGTCTACAGCGATGCACCTCTCGGCTGCGAACATAAATCCTTGCTTTCTTTCACGCCTGGATCGGCGTGTTCTGTCCGGAAGGGGCTTTGCAGTGCAGTGCGAAAACGAATTCAGCACTACGCGTTCTCAGCGGTAGGCCCCGCCACTCTGAGCTTATCCGAGAGTCCACCATTATTGCTTCCCGTGACCGGATACGACCAGCGTTCCTCAGATTATCGAGGTCAAGAGGCGGGTAAGCTTCCGTTCACACAAAATGCTCCAAGATAGCTGGCGACAGTAAATAAGCTTAGTGAATGCTCGCGCATGTCAGACAAGAAATAGCGATTATTTAGCGAGGTGCCTTCTCGTGCTGCCTGATGACGGTTCATAAAGCGTTTCATGCCAGTCTGAAATATAAGGAGGTACAGCACGCCACACTGGCACAACACTGCGAGTATCGAGCAGCAAACGAACTTAAAGCTGTGTGAGAAAAAGCACAGTGCAAAGCAAACATTAACCTGAAAGGAAGCTGTCGTATCGAGGCAGACTGGAAGCCTCAGTCACCACATGTGTCCGAGCCACCCAACGGCGGATATGAGGCAGGCTCATCACGTCACCCACACAGCGTCCAAGCCGCCGCCCCAGTGAAGTAGAAAAGTGCCTCGGGGAGTGTGGCCGACGCCGTTCCCTTGCGCCCGTCCTCATTTCACGCTCCCTAATCTTGGCTTCACAGGACGAGGTCATGTTTGCACTAAGAGAGAAGCGAGCAACTTCCCTTCTTCCAATTTCCTTTCAGTTTCTTCAATGCCCTTTCATTCGCCTTTGCCACGCCGACAGCAAATCAGTTCCAGGGAGAAGGGCATTGCAGCTCTTAATCCCGCTTTTGATTTCAAAGGAATAGGTCCGCCGGTGTCGCATTTCCTTGAGGATCACTTCTCTTGTGTCGGATTCTGGAGACATTAATGGATAGGAAAGAGAGAAACAAGCAGGTGAAACATTGAATAATGTTCGAGGCGCTCATAGTAGAGATTGCTATACATTTCGCATTAGCTACATTTTTATAACGCAGCCGTCAATGCCATTGGCAGAAACTTTTTTTGAAGCTGCTTCAGTTTGCTGGTACAGTTGAAAGAACAGAAACAGTGCCAGAGAGGGAGTGGAGGGGGGGGGGGGGAGATTGTGTCTCTAAAGTTTAGCAGGTGTTCGGATCCCTGAGCATTGCATTCCCCCTCGGAGGACACTATTAAAAGGCTTATAAAAGTCGTAATCCTGCCATTTCCCTCTCGATTGGCAGGATAGGCATAACTAACTCTAGTACTAGTTAAACTGTACCGTAAAACTCTATTAATTGTATCAGGGTATTTCGGACTATTGTACGACATTTCCTCAGAATATTAGTTAAGGTTTCCATACTTTGATTGCTAATGTCCGATTTTGCAGGGCAACCTTGCGGCTTGACTGCTGCAGTTCTCCTGCACGCAACGAACAAATGCTCCACAGTAGCTGCCTGTCCGAAAATTAAATAAAGGTAAAAGGCTTAATAAGGGGGTGCACGAAGTTCCGCCTGCAATGAATATAGCTTACATGGCTTCCTGCTCAGCAGCTGCTACAGGTGAAATGTGTAGACCGTGAGGAGTGCCTGTTCACGACGAGTGCTCGAGACTTCCTGCTCCCCCCTTTCTATGTATACCCCCTGCATACACGCGTGCCTAAGAAGGAGAAAGTACCAACAAGAACACTGCGAAAATTAAACACATTGCATATGTGTCTTCTGAAATAAACTCCCGGCAAGCTTACGGAGTTTATGCTTTGCTCACGTGAAAGAGTCATGCAGGTGTACTGTCGCGCCCAATATTAGCTGCAACGCACGAGATGTGATAGGAGCTCACTTCTCGAAGTAGTGCGAGCCCAGCGGTGCTGGAAACATATGCATTTAGCTGTTGATGCAAAGAACAAATTGCACTGATTGTTTTCGTAAGTTGGGTGCCCTGTGTGATTTACTTGATTCGTTGATTTACTTCGTTCATTGATTCATTTTAGACGTAATAGGCCACCAAACCTGTATCGGTATTCGGAATACTACAGTGATTTCCAGTAACACAAAGAGAAAGTTATTTAACCGATGATTTCCTTGAACGCACTTTCCACGCTACAAAATTCAAGATACAAAGCGATCGGTCGCAGACAAGACAGTGAGTGGCATGCCAATATTTCGTACATCAGTTTCGCATCGTTGTATCGCCAGTTTATCTAAATATTTTTGTTCTTGTTTAAATGGGTTCCTATGGTTGCGTCATGAGGCCCGTTTCATTTAGCCCCATATATGCGTAAGTTCTGAGGATTAAGACTGGTTTTATTGTAAGTAATTTTTGAGACTAATATCACAAGTAAATTTCCATAGGTCAACTACAATTTCGATAATAATGTAGCTTGAAATTAAATTGACCGTTTTTGCTAAAGCACCTTAATTCGACAGTTCATGGCTTAGAACAATGAAGGAATGAATGCATGTGTATTGTCGATAAGCCACTGAAAAAAAAAAGGATGCTGCTGACATAACGAGAAAAAGTATTTGTCCTGTTGTTGTTACCCACATTCGACATGGAAAAAAAACAAAAATACCTAAGCACTATCAAGACACGTGTGAACAGAAAGAAAGCTCTCCGAAAGATGTAGAACAGTTTTGGCATACAAGAAGGGTCATACAATTGTAGAGGTATGATGCGTATAACAGACAAAAAAAAAATGTTTCTAAGGGCCCCCACTGCTGTGGCCGCGGATCCTTTTCGGTATTGTTGATTTTTTTTTCTAAACAAAAGAGAAGGGTTTACCAGTAGCCGCACCTCGCAATGTAGATTTAACTGTTTGACGCTACAACTACAGCAGGGCCGCTGTTCCTGATTTACATATGGCGATGTCAAAATACATAAAAGTACCTTACCCTAATTTTTAAGAAATCTGTGCAGTGTGCTGAATTTCCGCGTGTCTACAAAGAAGCGAAAATCACTCGGCGGTGCCTGAGAGAGAGAGCCAGTAACTTCTTGGGTCATATAGGCCTGTTTCATTATATTTACATGCTCCAAGGTGCTTGGACATATCACATCTGAACACATTTAACTTTCATTGAACAGCCTCACATTATCAACGCCGATGGACATTCGTTTCAGCCCAGGGCTGTCCACTGTAAAACAACGACTGAAACACTCCACGATCTTGTATATTCCCTAAATAACCACATCTGAATTGGCATTAACGTGGAGAGATTGAGACTGCAAATTGGCCTTTGAAAAAGCCTTTGCCGCGTTTCCAACAGTAAGGCAGTTCTTAAATTAAAGCTAACGTTTCGGAGAAGACACCACACTCGCGGCGATGGAATCATATCTGTCTCATCGATACCAGACCGTTACCATCGACCACATACAGTCTTCGTCGAAAGTAAGGAACCCAGGGTGCCTGCTTCTAATGCGCGCTGCCCTTGCAGCATCCGTGATTGCCTTAACTTCCGGAGAAGTGAGTACGAGAGTTCTTTTCACCTTCGAGTGACTTGGAACGCTGGTGGTGCATAATGAGCAACACAGCATGTCTGAAGCATTTGTCCGCGCACCATTGCCTAAGATCTTGTACAAGGTTGGCATTGTGTGCAAAATAAATAAAAGGCTCCGAAGCCAGCCACCCTCAGTCGCTGCTAACCTGTAATCTTAATAATCAACGGTTTCCCAATAAATAATCCTTCATGGAGGGCAGGCGAGGTCGGTGGGACAACACAGAAAGAGTTACGATAACGATTTGAGTGCTACGGGAAGTCTGCCGGAGTGTAGTTCGAACGAACAGGGCCCGGAGTGAAGGGGATATCGCCATTGGGGCCAATAGTACCCATACGTTCTTCACTGTCATGCCTAGCGGTGTTATTCGGTGCACGTTCTGTTGTAACTGTGTTGACCAGACATCCTTCTCCCATGAAATGCAGCATCCGCTGGCGTAATACCAGAACAGTCCGACGCCGAACATCCGCCCATTTTTTTTTTTGGCTTCTTTTCGGACGAGAGATGTTCCAGGAGGATGTAATGCGCCCCAGTAGAACCGTGCAGTGTAACCAAGCCATAGGCGCGGCTAGTTTCGAACTACGAAAAATAAAATTCTTTCGTCCTCTATATCAGCTAGTTTCCTAGCAATTTCCCTTTTTCTACGTCAGTCGGGATCTTTTCTGTACTGATTTGCAATGCCTAAAAAACCACAGAAGCGCCATGACAAAAATTTTCTAATAACTAATATTGTCCGCGAGCTTCTGGTGTCTCTGTTTTCGATCGTCATGCGTTCCTTCGTCCCTCATCTGTAGGACTCGAGGTACGACTGATATGAAAGAAAAGAGTCCGATGTCGAGAGGTGGATTCTTTTCTACTTCCGCAACGAGTGCGAGAAGACAATAATGAGGTCACGCAGCTAGACTAAATTTACCCTCTCCCCCTCCCCCTCCCCCCCCCCCCCCAAAAAAAAAAGAAAGAATAGGGAGTCAGTTAAGGACTGGGAAGTAGCCCTTGACTGCATTCTATTTGGTGGAACCTTTCGCATTGTTTGAACCTATAAAAAACACCGGGAACACGAATGAGACATGCACACATCGCTTTTGAAAGCAGCCACACGTAGTAACGAGATGATAATTTTGAAATCACATGAACTTTTCTTTGGCCAAAATAATAATATTTGTAAGCTTATGTATTTATCTTTTTACTGTGTGGTCACACCATGCGCCATTAGAATGAGTGGCATTCGGGTGCTGCAGCTCAAGACTATGCACCCGTGTGCGCGAGAAAGATGCGACTGTTTGGTGCACTCTCAGCAAATATGCAAGTGCACGGAACTGAGGGCGCAAGGTACGCTCAGCGCTACACGGAAACCCCACGGATTGCGCGTAGGCCCCATCGCGGTTAATGCGGATATAGGGAGTTGGGCAGCGGTCAGCGCCGCCTGCCGGAGCTATACTCCGCTCCACTCTGCTGATCCGCTTTCCCGCACGGCTTATGTCGACAATGCAGAAATCCGCGTTGTTTTCGCAGTGAGAAGAGCTTTCTCTCTCAATGATTGGAGTTATACACAACCCAATAGGAAAAGGTTAGCCACGCCTTTTCATTGAATATGTCCGCTGTGTGCTCAGGGGCCAACGATTTTAGCAACGATGGGGACGCGTGGAGCGATATTGCCGTCGACGAGAATGCACAACGCAAAAAGGACGCCTTTATATATTTGAACTCAGGAAAATAACAAGAGTAAATACATAAGCCGCGGGTTTTAGTCCTCCCGTGCGTAAAAAACCATCTTTTGCGGGAGTAATATAAATAGACCAGTGATTTAAAGATAGGTTTCAGGTTTGCGAAAAACGTTGCATGTATTGGCAAGCGAAGATCTGACTGATATTTCCGGAAGTGCGAACCTTTGTTTCCAAGATAACAGATTAGGGTCCTTGTGCTGTGATCGCAACACACAATTTCCTTGAACTACAAAAGCTATCCAAGCAGTTACTGTTTGTAGCAGGCTTACAATAACAGCGATCCAACAGTACGGCCGGTACAAATAGCAGTAGCTATTCCCAAAAGCACACATAAAATAAACATAGTAGTTTCCTAATGCGAACAGAAACAAATGCGCCAGACACGTGGGCCAAAAGTTCTGGTGGTTGGAGACGTCGTGCTTGCCAGCACTCGGGCCTGAAGAAAAGCAAGGAGCCCGTCTCTGGAAACGAAAAAAAAATACTGTACAACGGCGCAGCTTCATCCTCCAACTTTTTTCCCAAAGTCAGGAAAGCTGCTAAGCAGCTAACGTAACAAGCAGCACCTGCATTCTCTAGTAGACTTGTTGCTTCCTCTCGGCAAACATGAGAAAACGCAGGACTCAAGCGGCAGGCATCGTGTGCACAGCAGTTGCGCTGCAGTCTACAAGAAAACAACCTCAAGGGAACGTAATGCTCCAGTGCAACTTTCTGCGATGAAAACATTTGTTACATGGCACGAGACGCAGCATAACAGCGTAGTTCTACTTCACAAAGTGCGATGTGCGTCGCACATCAAGTTCCCGCGAAAGCTGAGGGATACATTTATAAGGAGCGGTGCATGCATAGCAAGCACACAAAAAAAGTCTGCAGGACACGTTCACTTGAGGATTCTAATTTTCACAAAATGTAGGCACAGCAAGACCGCAGGTGTTCTTATGTAGCATTCATAAAAAATGGGAAAAGAAGGATGTGTTGCAAATCAAGTTCATTTAATTATATACACAACGAACAACACAATTGCGGCATGAAATCGGGCCAGCGTTGCTGCTCTAACCTAACAAAAAAAAAGCTTGGCCTGAACTCGGCAAAAGCAGTCTTGCCGAGGTTCGGAATGCACACATGCCTCCAGCAGCCCAACTTGGGCCCCATGACCCTAGATAATATTAAGTGCAGAGCTTACTGCCATTCGCCCAGTATATTTATTGCCCGACTACAGCAGTCAAGGTTAAAAAAAAATGTTCAGATCTAATAGAAAAAAAACGCACCTAAATTGTGACATCTAGCCGTATAGTGCAGCGCACTGTAGCATTGGAAAGCATGGCTGTAACAAATTACAATGAGGGAAAGGAACACGAACTCGACGAGATTTGAACTCCACTTTTGGATTAGGCAGAGAGCGCGCTACAGACTAGACAACCAGGGTACGCGCTCCGGAGTGGGAAAGGACAGCTTTGTGTACAAGTGCACATGGTGTTCCAGTATAGCCCTCGCATTTTTGATCACAAGTATTGATGTTTAGAGCATAATATGGTGATTTTGTTGCCACGCGTTGATGCAGCCACATTCGGTAGGCCCTAAAACATAAGCAAAATGGTTGTAATGACAACTTTTACAAAAGAACGGTCCAGCCATGTGTGTACTAGAAGCTCAGTAGTTGCCAGCTATCATATCTCTCCTACGGTTTTCCCCTCAGTTTGGAATGTTCTCATTGTTTATACAAAGTGCATGTTAATCACCCTTGTTGGTCGCTCCAACAATAGCACGACGTAGGGGCGGTAACCCTAAAAAATTGTCACCAACTCTGGTTAAGGCGCTCGTCTACTGAGCCAGAGTACCCGGGTTCGAACCCGACCGTGGCGGCCGTGTTTCGATGGAGACGAAACGCAAAAGGCACCCGGTGTTCTGTGCGGTCAGTGCACGTTCAAGATCCCCAGGTGGTCGAAATTATTCCTGAGCCCTCCACTACGGCACCTCTTTCTTCATTTCTTCTTTCACTCCCTCCTTTATCCCTTCCCTTACGGCGCGGTTCAGGTGTCCGCCTATATGAGACAGATACTGCGCCATTTCCTTTCACCAAAAACCAATTTAATTTATTCCGGAGCCCTCCACTACGGCACCTCTTTCTTCCTTTCTTCTTTCACTCCCTCCTTTATCCCTTCTCTTACGGCGCGGTTCAGGTGTCCGCCGATATATGAGACAGATACTGCGTCATTTTCTTTTACCAAAACCAATTATTCATTTATTACTTCTCCCCCTATCGTCTCTTCCTGTCCCCTCACCTCTTTCATTTCATTTCTCCATTCTGCCTACTATCCTTTATTTCCGCTGCCCCAGCTCAGGAGCTTCAGTATCGATGGCAGATGCCGGGGCTAGCAAAAATCTTTTCCTTCCTTTTTACTATTATTTTAATAAACAACCACTACCACCACCATTTATTCCGGAGCCCTCCACTACGGCACCTCTTTCTTCCTTTCTTCTTTCACTCCCTACTTTATCCCTTCCCTTAAGGCGTGGTTCAAATGTCCAACGATATATGAGACAGATACTGCCCCATTTCTTTTCCCCAAAAACCAATTATTAACTGCTTGTCGTGAACCCAACCTCCTGGGTACGACTTAAACAACTGCGTTCCTGCTGAAGTTGGCTCAACGGCGGTCCAAGGTTCAGCTGCCAACCAAGTTTGATGGTCGGCCCATCATCGGTAGTCGGCAATTTCCGCTTGGGGTGCACTGCACGCCGTGGCTGAGTCTTGAGATAACTGCACTTAAATAAAGCGAAGACCAATGCTTCGGTAACTGACCTCTACAGCTGCTTTAATTTAAGGTTAAAACATCACTTTCTTGTTACATCAGGAAGGCGCATTCAACGCCTCAACGCGAATCGACAAGCATCGTTAATAGAATCCCTTTCCTTGTCTTCAAGCAAATTGCCTCTACCACGTCTAAACAAATCATTCAGTCTCCATGCATTCAGTGTCATGAACCAGATTTTGAAAACACAGTACGGCGCAGGAAAACATCATCCTCTGTCCATCTCATCCAGGCTGAGTTCAACAACTACAGAGCGCCGTGCGTACTGTCTCAGGTGCGAAGGAAGATATGCGTCTGTTCCCTATCGTCGTAAAGGCCTCCTTCATGCCTTACCCGACAACCCGAGTGCCTACGTCGACAAGATCAGAAGAGCAAGGTTCCGGGATAGCTGATAATGCATTTTAAACGAAGAAACAGCGCGATGAAACACTAACGCACGACTAAACGACACACGACAAGAAGAGCCTGTACAGTACCCATCATGGTGTTTAGGGAAGCAAATGTGGCGCTGTCGGCTTCTGTTTGAGAATGTCTTGATTCCACTCTGACACAGGGCCAGTAAACGGCTCGTGACACCCCAGTGCAAAAACTAATTGAACAGAGGAAAAGGACCTACTACGCTAACGAAAATTATTTTACAGACGCCGATGTCTGCGTCGAGATCAGCGCCTCGAGTTTGAAAAAAAAAGGATAGCAACGAAAGGATTAAGTAGACCGCCGACAGCTCGCCTGTCACAACACTCCAGGCCAGCCAATAATCCTCGCAACGTGGCAGAGACGCGGGAGCGCTCCCAAGCTGGAGCTTCCACGTGGAGGCGGGAATCGATATATTGCGTGGGCAGCAGTAATATTCCGCCCATGCTGAACCCGTCCCACGAACAGCACCCTTATCTCCCTTCCCACCCTAACGCAACCCCCTCCAGCACCTCCAAAGCTACCCTACCGCCTTTTGACCGTCTGCCATGGCATGCCGCTAACACCAGCGCACAAATTATAAACGGGAAGGCGTGAAGAAACTTAAGAAATGAATGCCTCCAAAGCCACCGGCAGAAGTTCACACTGTTCAAGCACTAACTAACAAAGAGCGTAAATAAAGGCACGCTCCCTTCTTTTTGTCTCGACTGTCCCTCCTTCGAGCTCCCTGTTTCCCTAAGGTCATCGGCCTCTCCTTAGGGAAAGTCGCGCGCCCGGTCTGCGAAGGAAGAGGACGCGCGCGCTCCGTGCGTCGTAAAAAGAGGCTGCGGCTCCCGTCGGCGCCGACGCAGGTGGGTTTCGGGGCGCAGATCCTCGAAGCTTGTCGCGGCGTGGGATGGGGCGCCCGCACACGCAAGCTCTCTCCGCTTAGTACGAGTGCGCCTGCTTAAGATGCCCTGAGTTCATTCAAGAGGTCCTGCCGCGGGAGCGCAGGGACAAGTGTTCGAAGTGTGGCGCTCTTTTCATTCATCGCATTGGCTGGAGGTTGCAGGAGAATTCACTCAACTCTTTCTTAGCTCTCCTGGTCGGCAATTATTGGAAGCTTGAGGCACGTTCATTCATGTAACTAGAGAAAGGAAGAAGGTTTATTGTTTTAAATCAGGATAAAAATAGCGCTTCATTAGTCTAGGTTAGAGTTCTTTTTTTTTACTTTTATTCACCCTAGCAGACATCTGCTGATGCGAAATGAGTTTCAGGAGAGCTCAGCTCCGGAAACTACAAGAACAGAAAAAGGCCTTGAAACAAAGCTTTGGTTCTCATTATTTTTCAACTTTATGAAGGACAAGAACATACGATAGATGGTTGAGCAAGGTATGTCAAGGCAGAGAATATTATGTTCAGAACCTACTACCTATCAAGGAAACATTGTGGAGGCAGTGGAGCGGTAAAGTTTATATCAGAAAAGTCGAATTTAAATTATGAAGAACGTTGACAGAGCTTGAAATAAGTGAACAAATTTAACGCCAATTACACCAAACAATTTTTCTTTGTTTTGCCCTTTCTTTTATGCTTTCCTTCTCTCCCTCACCTGCATACTTGTGTATTTTTTTTAATTCTTTGAAAGAAAGTTTTGCTGGATTGTCAGTAAGTTTATTTATTTCTTACAGATACCTCAAGGGCCCCTGAGTGAAGGCTTTGCATGAGGGGTGGGCTAGCAACCTGGTGTTAATAAAGCATTGTTTCGATGGTTTTCTTGAAATGGTCCGGGTTTGTAAGAAAGATGGTACTAGTGGTAAGACTGTTCCAGTCACGCGCTGTTTGGATGAAGAAGGAATGAAGATGGGTCACGGTGCGAGCAGGAGGTGAGTAAACGGCCTTGTGGTTGCTTGTGCGGGCTGAAGAACAATGAGCAGGCTGGATAGGACAGTTGTGAGGAAAGTTGATACATTTTGTGATACAAGCATAGCCTTGCAACTATATGGCGTTGCTTGAGGTCAGGTAGGCATGCATTATTTTTGAGGCAAGTAGCACTGGTGGAGTATAAGTAGTTTGAGCAGATGAATTGAATGGCGTGATTTCGAGCAAGTTCAATACAGTTGGTTAGGTTAAGTCAGGCGGACTACCAGATGGCTGATGCGTGCTCTAACTTTGGCCGAATTAGTGTTTTATACGCTAGTAATTTAGCTGCTGGTGATGCTAGAAGTAAATTACGACAAAGGTAGCTGAGAGTTTTCTTAACATTAATTATCCACGTTATATGGGTAGACCAGTTGAAGGTACCCGAGATGTCACCACTAAGATACTTAATACACTTGTGGGGTACGACACTACAACCGTTGAGAAGATAATTTGAAGTAGGGCAATTTTGTCGTCTGTGGAAGGAAGCAAGCGCAGTTTTGTTAGTGTTTAGTACCATCAGCCATCTACGACACCACTACTCCAGCCTTTATAGATCACATAATAGATCACAGTTTCTTCTTACTAAACCAGCGCAACGTCATGTGGCCAAAATATAAGGACGGGACGAGACATCTTCTCCTTTCGGCCTCGTGCCGTTGCGCTGGTTCAATGAGCATTATGCCTGACCAACGCTCGCCCACCAGTCCATGTTGTTTTCTCAGCACTGGAATGACGAAAGCCTTGTTAGTTTTCCTTTTCTCTTTATAATTAAGTTCAGTTTGTAGAAGCTCTAGCAACACTTTTGTAAGCATGCCTTCGTCGGTGCTTACTGGTAGATGATAGACCAAAACCAGCAAGGAATTAAATAACCTACTCAAGAACTTTAACCAGCTTGCAGGTAAACTTATTTGTTGCATTTCAAAGCAGCAAGTATTGAGAACAAATGTCCACCTTCTGCATGCTAAACATCCCGAGGTGGTCGAAATTATTCATGCATCCCTGCCTGGTAATGAGACGGCCCACGAGTTCGCCCGAGGCTTTTCTTTCCGGGCGGACCCGAGCGAGGTGGTCTTTACAGACAGGGATCGCATGGTGACCTACAGAGAAATTACACAACACTATCGTTTGCAACGAGCTAGACTTCCTCCAGCGGATAGATCCTTGTCCAGATACCAAGCCATCAACTGGCGCCGGTTACAAACTTACACATTTCCAAACCCGGCCCTCTGGAGTCTTATGTACCCAGGGCAATTTTCAGAAAAATGCGCGAACTGCGAACTTAGGGCCACCTTGGACCACATACTATGGGAATGTCCTCATGCTCCCCGGGAGGGACGAGGTATTAACACAAAAGATCAATGGGAGACCTTACTACTGAGCTCCGACCCGGCGACTCAGTTACAACTCGTCCGACTGGCCGAAGCCGCCGCCGAGAGTCAAGACCTTTCGGCCGTCGTCTAGGCGGGTAGCCCTCTGGCTACCCTCTTTCTGTTGGATATTAAAAGTTTTCCTATCCTATCCTATCCGGAGCCCACCACTACGACACCTCTTTCTTCCTTTCGTCTCTCAGTCCCTCCTTCATCCCTTCCCTTGCGGCGCGGTTCAGATGTTCACCGAGATGTGAGACAGGTACTGCGCCACTTCCTTTCCTCAAAAAAACATTTTTTTCGATTATAGTGTCCACTGAGCCAGTGACCCAGTTACACTCGATACGAAGAAGCTTCACATAGACGGACACAGCTGAAATCAGGGGAGTGCAGCCAGGAGTGATTTCGCGCAAGAAACTCGAATTAGGTTTTAAAGTATGACCGCCAGAAAATAATTAAAAAAGAGAACTGGCTGTATACCCGCCGCGGTGGCTCAGTGGTTAGGGCGCTCGGCTACTGATCCGGAGTTCCCGGGCTCGAATCCGACCGCGGCGGCTGCGTTTTTATGGAGGCAAAACGCTAAGGTGCCCATGTGCAGTGCGATGTCAGTGCACGTTAAAGATCCCCAGGTGGTCGAAATTATTCCGGAGCCCTCCACTACGGCACCCCTTTCTTCCTTTCTTCTTTCACTCCCTGTTTTATCCCTTCCCTTACGGCGAGGTTCAGGTGTCCGCCTATATATGAGACAGATACTGCGCCATTTTCTTTCCCCAAAAACCAACTACAACTGGCTGTACCACCGTCCTTTTCAGTCAGCCAGCAGAAGCAACGTGAATAGCAGAGCGCCTCCTCCCCCTCTTCCCCCCTGCTTTAAATGGTTTAAAAAGTCCGCAGACCGTCTGTAGATTGCCTACAGTAGACAGTCGCATTAGGTAGTCTCAACTGACAGTCGTCGACACGGACTTCAATCGGATTTCAGAGGGTCTTCGTAGACTGTCTACTGAAGCTTTTGCGTTGTCGGTATGCCTGTTGAGAGTTCTTTCGGCCTGTAAGAAGATGTGGGAGTTTTCTTTGACGAGGTTATACGGCGCTGACGGTCATGTCATTCATTCAAAAGACAGTTCCATGTACAGTTGTTGGTGCAAGTGCATGATATCTCCATGGAGGCGCAGACCCATTATGTACACCCTCACTAAGGAGTTTATCGAGCGCAATGTCAGCAAAAAAACCATCTTCAGTTGGTCGCCGGCTACGCATGTAGCTTGGAGTAGTTGTATGCTGCTTACTCTTTAGTCTTGGAACTACGTACTGCACCGATTAATCTCAAGCAGTGCAACCCAGGATGCAAGGGAATTCTAGTTCTTCACCAAAGTCGTGTTCCATAAACCTTTGACGGCGGCTCTGCACGAGCGAATGCTGTTGTGCTTTTTCACATGACGCCGTTGTCGTTCTTCTCCGTCTGTTAGCGAGACGAGTCTAGGAACAAAAGCCGCTGTTTGTTAATTACAAGTGAAAGAGTAAAAAAAAATGGAGGGCGCTTAAGCTTCGTCTTTAAGAGTGAGGCGCGACAGCGTCTTGCAGCGTTGCAAAGGAGTGCGCGGAACGCCATCGCCCGTTCGGCGCGACGCGTGGCCCGTTGGACAATTTAAGGACGCCTGTCTCACATATCTCGGCGGACACCCGAACCGGGCCGTAAGGGAAGGAAAATGGAATGAAAATTGGTTTTAAGGAAAGGAAATGACGCCTGTCTCACAATTCTCGCTGGACACCCTTACCGCGCCGTAATGGAAGGAAAATCCCTTCCCTTACGGCGGGCGTGGCTCAGGTGTCCACCGAGATGCCCCAGTTTCGCTCACGGCCAACACCGCCGACGCTGGCGACACCGGCTTTTCTACGACACGAGCTTCTAAACGCTGTCGCGTTAAAATGGCCCGAGTACGCACTTTTATGGCGGGTGTCCTTGTACTAAAAAATGAAAAGCAGCCAACAGTGAACAATCAAAATTAGAGCTGTTTAGTAAACTGCCCCGAAAAGAAGCTTCCCGTCATATGTTGGTCTGACTAGCCGAGAAGAGGCGGAGAATAGCAGAAGGCGGGCCGACGTGACCATCTACTGCCATAGTGCTTTTGGACCAGCATAGACGGGGGCTTTCTGCTATCGATCGGTGCCGAAAACCCGCAAGAAAGCTTTATTCTGAAAACAAAATGAGAATTCACGTAAGGCGCTAAAGCAAATTTTATTCGTGCAACAACAACAAGGACCACGCACTTTATTTAAAAGTAGTATCAGAAATTAACGCAAATTAAGGAAAACAAAAATATAGCAAAGGCATTGCATCAGCACTTATGCGATACGCTGTGCGGCTGTTTAGACTGCGAGCAGCGAGTTGTGACTGCATTTCGGATGTCTTGACCTAAACCGAGATTGACGAGACTCAGCAGCGAGATAATAATGAATGCGATAAAAGAGAATTAAACTTGCTCAGTTCCCAGGTCTTGTCACTCAGATAAGCATGGCAGCCTGCACCACTTCTTTTCTGCAGCTTCTGACGACTGCTTTACTAGTTTCGCTACGAAGGAAAAAGAAAAATGCAGACAGCCAACTGTCGCCTCATAAATGCCTCGCCAGAGGCAACGCTGTTGTTTTTTTTTTTTGACGAACTGCCGCTGAACTCGATTAGAATTGATTTCAACTCACGTGACGCTAATAAATAAGAACAAAAGAACAATTTTGTGTTCACAACTAGCGGTTTACCTTCATTCGAACGTTACACGAACCCATTGATCGAAAATGGGGCGCGAGCTCGATGGCAAGCAAGTAAGTGCGTTTTTCAGCGCGAAACAAGCGATTTGTTTCAATTGTGGGAAACGAGATAGGGGGAAAAAATAGCCGTTGATATCTGCATTCGCTGCAGGCTCATTAGTCGACAGATGTGCACCGGTCTCTCTCGTGAGCGCAAAGACAGCAGCACAGCGATGATGAAACGACACATAGATAGCAGACAACACGAGGCTGTGAACCAACTAGCTCAGATACACATTTTTTTTTTTTGCAGCAACGCTCCTGAGGTTAATGCAGTCTCGCAATTTTCTCTGCAACAAGCAAGCTGTAACAAGCAAAGTAACCCGTCCTTAAAGTTTGTTAGCTAACGATGTAGACTCGCAACCACCTTGAGCTCTGACCTAAGGCGCTGGAAACACTCAGGAGCGAGCGGAAATAAGGCTGAAGCTGCCGAGTCATGAATTAAAAATAAAAAACTGGCAGGACGATTACAACGGTGTAACGAGAGATTCAGCGACAGCCGTTAAAGTGAATATATTTTCCGATATGTTGAGGTACAGAATTCAAAATCGGCTTCATACCTGTGTACTCCTAGAGCGTTATTTTAAGATTTCCTTACATAGTCGCTTTTCGATGAGCTCTCCTCTCCAGTCCACCGCTCTAGGCGCACGGCATCACCAGTGATCTCGGGCAGCGCGTTTCGCATCAGCTTCCGGAGATGGACCGTGCTACATTCCTCCATTCTGGCCATGCCCTTCCTCCTTTCAGGGCACTGGGTGGTTCCCGTGACAGTCACCTTCCCCTGGAGCCTTACGCACTCGCCATACCATCCTTCTATGGAAACGATGAAATGAGAAGGGGAATAAGATGCCTAACTGCGTGACGCGCGTGGTTATAAAAGCCGCATGATTAAGCTCGAAAAATTATCACTGTTCGCTCGTCGAAGAAACATACGGAAGTATTTTCATACACTGCTGCCCATATCGTGTTTATATTCATGGCCATTTAGTGACCACAGTCGAAGTCACAGCGCGTAGATTTTGGAATGCTCAAACAAAAGGTCAGATCAAAGTAGTTCGCTACTCACCGTAGGTGGGGTCGTTTACATTCCCTGCTTGTTTCCCTTTTCATCGTTATTCTTTTCTTTCATCGTCAGAATTGTCGCATACGTCTCTCATTTCCTTGCCCCGATGAGCCAATGTTGTCAGGTAGTGAAAAGGAATAGAAAAAAAAATAATGTAATAGAGTAGAGAGTCAGAAATCCGCAATCAGCGTCACTTCTGCGTCACCGTAGCTCCTCCCTAGCGTGAGTCCCAGTATAGAGAGTAATCGGGACGGCAGTGATATAGAACTCGGCCGAGTAAAGACAAGAGGAAGGGAATACAGATTAAAAGAAGTCGGCCTGGGCTGACGGTCTTGAGCACCCATTTATTGCTGTTGGAAGAACAATGGAAAGGTCAGGGAGAAAGTGAAGGCCCCCAAGGGGGAATTGTCACAGAATACTAATCCCCCTGGCCGCCTATTTTCAGTCCCGGCATTCCAGTGAAGGTGAAAGACATTAGGTGAGACGAGAAGTGAATAAATATAGCGCCCGAAGAAGGGTGCAGTAAGCCAATGCCAGAAAGACCCTGGGTGAGATTGGCTAACGAAATGCGCTTGCCTTGTTTTGGCATGTTTGGGATTCGCGGATTTTGCCCCGCTATTTGTGTACTTTAAATGGGCACACAATGAGATCCGACTTAATGAGCCTTCCGATGGAGCCGGCAACCTTAGCCGGTGGCGTTTTAATTGTCTCTTCACTGGAGGTCTGTTCCAATGTTTTAGTTTCGTCTCAAACTTTCAGTTCTGTGGCACGCATTCAAAAAACAAGCAAGAGCAATCTTCTGCAATGGCTGAAAGTTTAGGTCCTGGTGAATAAACGTAGGTTTTAGCTTTAGGTTTTCGCATTAAACGTGCTCACACCATTCAAGTCTCTTTGAGTGTATAAAACAGGGGCACAAAAAGAAAACATCGAAAGCAGAGAGCAGTGGCTGCTCTTTTTAACAGAGCATAGTTTGAAGAGACTGAGGTAGGCTCTTTAGGACCTTCCTACACTTTACATACTTTATCATGGGTGCCGTCTTGTCGTCCTGAAATGGTTAGAGAGACACTGAGGGAGATGATCTAGCAGCACTCTATAAATATTATAAGCCTCGCATGTGTATCTTCGCATCTAGTTTTCGGTCGACGAACCTGACATCAGTTCCGAACAATTTTTTTCCTTATAGTTATGTTTTTTTTTTGCTTCTTAGGAGCGATGTTTATAAACAAAGATTTTGCTGCACATCGCAAGAATGGTCTACTACCTTCAATAACTCCATAACAGTACCTTACAATATTACAATATTCGAAATTTTTGTGCAAAAATGCTGAACATGAATGAAAAAAAAAATTAAAACCACCGTATAACATGAACAAACCTCTACATAATGATAGCAAAATGTTAAGAATGACACAAACTTCGGAACACTTCAGACATCTCCGTGAGCAAATTGAAACAATTGAAAAACATAACAGGAAAAGAACAGTCGGGAGCTAAAAATTTGGATTGCAAATTGAAAAAAAAAGCTGGAGTAATTGAACGCGTCTTGAACAGTTGATATGTACGTACCTGTTTAAAATGTACGGAAGAATATGGCGCAAGTATTGGGGCTTCAAATTGGTACGAAAATATGGTACGAGCCACGTGTAAGAACACCACTATTTTAATTAAACGAAGTGTTGGGCTGAGGACATTACACTACTTTTTAACGGTGCTGGGGATAGTCGGATGACACTCCAGGATTCTCTTTTGTATTATACTGCTTAGTGCAGTGACCTCTTTTGTGCGTTGATTTCTTTTTGCGTTGCTAAATTCGCTAAAAAATCCTCACGAAATGCTATACAAAGAGGGAGACAGATATGTAGGCAGCGAGTCCCTCGACATAATTGATTAGCCGCTTAGCAAAATAAAAGAAAAGAAAAAGAGAAAATCACTGTAAAAAAGGACACTTCCGCCGCGACGGAAGACAATGACAGTGTTCATAAACACCTGCTCCTGACGCACTTGACAAGTTGCGCTTTGTGCGGCCGCCAGTGATACGCATTGTCTGGTCGGCTCAGGGCTCAAAGCAATAAGCGGCCCACTGAAATTTAGGACCAATAAAAGTCGATGCTGCGTACTGCCATGTACAAAGCAAGTAGTCTCAACTATTGACTGGAGCCTCAAAGTGAACCATCAAGTCCTTCCCCGCTCTGCCCTCATGCGAGGCTGCACGAGAGCGCAATTGTGAACGGAACCGCGCGCCTGTCATACGAGGTTTGTGAGGCTCGCTTAATCAAATAATGAAGCTGCTGAAACATTTTCTTTGTTAAAGTTTAGCGCCTGGGCGGCGTCGATTGTCCAGGCCCTCGCTGCCTACGTGTGCTCCATGCACCGAGTGGCTGCTTTTGTTGCAGGACTCTACTGTCAATAGCAAAGCCAGCTTTACAGGACGCAACAAGCACTAGCTTTCTGCTCGCCTCCCCTTTGCAACGGTGATGGGAACGGCCTTGCAATCTCGTCGCCGGTGCGTTTGCACGACAGCAGCGCCGCGTGTCACCCTGTTCCCGTACCACAGGAAGCGCGCCTGTGACAACTGCTTTTCGTACGCACTGTACCTTGTTACGAACGTTTTCCAGTAAACAAAATGCACCGACAAAGCACTGGCGCTCAAAGCGTATGAGGAAAGAAAATTAAGCACAAAAACGCAGGGCAAGATCCTATCACACCGTAATGGTCAGAGAACAAAAATAGATGAGTAAGGTCTAGAAAAATAATCAAATGATTACTAGGCATTTAACGAGGCCATGTCACGTTTGCCGGTAACGCCCTCTTCATAACGAAAAACAAAACTGAATCACTGAATACGGTGCCGCATAAAGTATGTTTTTGAGGGGTGCTCTTTGAACAGACACGAAAGTGAACTGAGAAGAGTTCACAGCCGCACTCTTCACAAGTTTTTATATGGATGTCTTGGCTTTTGTGTAATATTTCTATTTTGTTTTCGTTTTTTTCTCATTTCTTTCACCTCGTCACTCTCGCCGTACTCAAACAATGATTACACGCTCGTGGCACCGACAAAAGAGGAGAGCCTGGTGATGACAGGCACCACCCAACTTATTCGGGGGTCTCTCGCCCGGATACACTTTCACAGTCTCCCGTTCGCTTCTTTACAGCATTTCGTGCCGGAAAAGAGTGGCGTCCTATTTCAGCATGATTCGCGAGAGTAATCGACAGCTTTGTTATGCCTCAAAAGCGTGCTGCAAAGTTTGACAACTTGCTTTGAGAGGTGTCGCGACTGCAGTTAGTTGGCAAAGGTAAGGATATGAGGGGCTCATTATCCGCGTGAGTAACGAGTTGCAGCGATTGGTTGGACCTGTAGAAAGTCACGAAAGCACACGGGCGCCTTTACGTTTCGCCTCCATCGAAACGCTGCCACCGCGGCCGGGATCGAACCCGCGTATTTCGGGTCAGCAGCCGAGCATCCAAACCACTGAGCCACAGCCTCGGCTACTGGCAGAAGAAGCGTCCAAACAAACGTCACCGACCAGTGAAGCTTGGGCTCACAGTAGACATCTGTCGACGGGGCCCTTCAAGCGGCACACACGTCGGAGTAGAAGGGCAGAAAAAAGTGCACGACAAGAAGCGCTGTGTGTAATAATGTTTCTTGCAGAACGTTTCTTAGAGGGCTTTTTGTCCCACAGTAATATTTTTCGCGGGCGCATGTGTGCCTGTCACCTTCACAGTCCCCTGCAGCGGATGTCGTCGGGCTGGCCCCCGGTGACGGCAATCGAGCGTATCGTGAGAATGAAACTAGATGGTTTTTCTGCAGCTGCTCCTCCTCCTTCCTTCGACACCCTCCCTTCTGACACAGGGTAGAGCGGACGAGGTGTCTGTTGTTTCAGTTTCTCGTGTCTCCTACGTCACATGTACAAAAAGAGCTGAAATCCTCGCAGATGCAGCCCAGATCGGGCCTGGCTGTTCTGATCCACTTTACTGATTCCTTCGCAGTTGTCTTTTTCTCTTCACTGGCTCGCCAGTACTCAATTTTTCTCCCCGCCTTCACTTATGCGATTAGTGCAGAACTGAAAAATGGACATCTTGCTTGCTTTTTCACGCAGAACTTTAAATCTGGCTCTTTTTTTTTCCTCGCTTGTTTGGATGAGCAGTGCTATACGTCCCTAGCCACGTTTGCATGAACGCGACAAAAGCCGACTTCAGTCTACTTTTCTGGAGAAAAAGGCAGACGCATCGAACAAGAGAATAGAATATGAATCCAATCTCTCCTTCTCAAAACCAGCTCTTTCTCTCGAAGAATCAACTGAATCCGTATTTTGTAGAATTCTTATAAACTCGGCTACTTTGCATTACTATACATGCGTGTATTATTATTTAATGGCATTCCCTGCTTGTAATATAGGTAGTGCGTATTTCGCGTGCTATCTCTATGCAAGCACCATGGCACGTACTTATCATATTGCTGTTAGCATTTCCAGCGATTCCAAGCACACGCTTAACCATGGCTTACAGGTACATTGTAAGGCGTGAATTATATAAACAGCAGCACTGGTACAAAACAAGCATACGAGCGTAGATGAGTTGCAAGAGACTAGTGCCAATAATCAGCCATTGTACGACAACTTATCTTGTGCAGCCTTCGACACCCGACCGTAAATTACTTCTGAAGGTACGATCAGCTTCTGATTTACCGTATACGTCCTTATCGCCGAGGCAGGGCGAGAGGTGAGCGCTGTTAATTGCTCCGTGTCTGATAACTTCCTATCTTGTGCACCATTCATAACTCTACGCTACATTAGCTCACAGGATCGTTAGACATTTAATTTACGACTCGCGGCCTTATCGTAGAGAGAGGCCTGAACCCTCTGAAAAAGCAGGGGAGGGAGAGATAGAGACTTTCGCCCTAACCTAACTCGTGCATCCCGCAAAACACATACAGGCAAACGTAGCATTGATTTTAACAAGGGTACCCCTGCGGACTAGTCGGTTTGACATGACGAACGACACAGCGCCTGTGTCTTGCATGTGCATAGTCCCGTGTCTGCGCTGTTCCTTTCCACCATGCATCCCTGATGGTCAGCAGAAGACAAGGCGCAGGCAAAATTCTCTTGAAATCCGACAGCGCAAATTTCGCTACCGACAAAAATTTTAAGAAATTCGCTGGTGGTTTAGCAAAAAACTAGAAGGGACACTTAAGCTCCACCTAAAGGGTTTGACGCGATGTCGTGATGGGTTAATTCCCATATATGCAGAAGGTCATTCTCTATTTTACATTCTGGATTCCTGGGAGTCATCATACCACTCCTGGCGCAGTGGTGCAGTGGTTAAGCGATGCGCGTCACTGCCCTGCGATGCCAGGTGCTCCCAGCGGTTGGCCTTGTGCCGCACAGGTTGCTCTATGAATTTAACTGCCACCTGCTACGGTGGACAGTTTTGTCACTATCCGGTTGGCAGGCTCTGATGACACCGCAGCGTCACGTGACCTTGGTGGCCCAACTGCTTCGTAGGTTGCTCTCTCAGAAACAGCCATGCTCATGATTGTTCGCTCACAGCGCCGACGCCGACAACGCCCTCACCGGATTTTCAGGAGAACTGTGCCTTTAGCGCTGTCGCATTAAAACTGTACTGAAGCTCAACATTGACCGCGTACGTCAGACGGTACGTCAGGCTCGGCTGCCTGACGAACCACCTGGAGGACAGGCCTGATCATCGCCAGCGTGAGGTGCACTGAATGTTCCCGGAGCATGTTTCTCGCCTTAAAAGATATGTCTCCGGCGCCCACAGTCAATCCGGTTCCGCCACAAGGCCCAGACTGACGGCTCCAACGTTACCATGACTCCGCCAGAGACTGACATCAACCAGCATGGAGGCATTAACGGCTAAAACCGGACACGATGTTTGTTCATCAGAAGTATAACGCCGCCGCTACGTGACAATGGGACGTTGAGTGTACTACCTGGTCGATACGTCTCCTTCAAACCGTTGTTGCCTGCTTGTGGTGCCACCACGAGAACGAGCAGTGAGAGGGAGTATGTAGTGATGCGGGGCGAATGCAGCCACTGGATGCACAACTGCTGCATGTCTATGATGGGTCAAGAAGAATAATAGATGCTCGTCCTGGTGGCCAGACTGGATTGTGCAGCGCGTCAAGATCTGATTGCGTGTCGCTCCTCGCTCTTTACGGTCTTCTAAGCATCGTAAAACATCACCGCGGCCCACGCAGCGCAGTTCACCCTGCGAGATCCCCTCCTTATGGCGACACCTGTACTTTATTTATTTGCATTTTTAGCTTATAAACGCCCTGTTTTTGAGTGACAGAAGTATATCAGTGGAACCCGGTCATCTATCATCAAAAGGCCAACTTCAATTTGTGCTCAGTGTTCCTTTTACTCTGCGCTATAGGGGGCTTTAGAGTCGGCTTCACCTCGCAAATCGTCCGTGCGAGGTGAAGCCACCTCCGCGGCTCACCAGCTGTGTCCACTCGAGCACAAGCGGAAGCGGCGGTGGAGCAGATTCGCCTCGCGGTCAGCGCACCTTCCGTGTCCCCAAGGAGAGCGCGGCCAGGCCGGCCGCGCAGAGAGGGTGTTACTAGACTACGGCGGCGATTCCGAAGAGAGAGAGTTTACTACTGCGTGACGCGGCGCGCCCACCGCCAGGTCCCATTCACGCCGTCGGAAGATCGATGCAGAGACACTAGGAGAGTACGAAGAGCAGCGTTCACACTCCACGGCATGCCTCCGCGAAGGCGGAATGCTGGTGCGAGACAGCTGTTAGAGGGTTTGGCAAAAAGTTAGCAAAATGAGCAGTTCGCCGAAGGATGTTCGTTCCTTTCGATTCCTTTCACATTTGTGATCTACACACTTCAACATGCTCACTTTGTTGTCGAATTTCCGCGGTGCTTCCGCAACGTAGCCGTTCTGTCTGAGCAGTGAGCCTGGCTGCGAATTAAGACTGCAATTCAGTGGAGGCGAAATTGAAAAATTAGCTGCGGTTTAACTACCGCTGGACCTGGTTAGAGAGAGAAAGCTGTGGTGTATCGGGTAACTAGACGCGGCTTGGCCTCTGTAACATTGAGTGCGTTCCGCACACTGGATAGAGAGCGCGTTCAACCTGCCACGCTGGCAGGTTTAATGGTTAAATTAATGGTTGGCCGGTAGAGGTTAGTCACCCAATGAACGCTGCGGCCCATTGCTGCAGTGGCGCGTGTCCGCCACAACGTTGTCAGCGCAAATACATGCAGGACAGGCCACATCTCTCTCACATGACTGTCTGAGGCAGCGGTGGGTACTCGACTTGTGTGCGCCCTACGGTCACTTGATGACGTCACCCTATTTTCTTGCCATCGTTACGATCTTCTGTAAAATCTGTGAGTGCACACGCTGCCGGTTTCTCGCGTAATGGGACTAGCAATGCTTTCACATTAAAAGGCAACATTTACGCTTGCTCTTCCTAAGTTTCGCGACCTATGCAGGATAGAGTGATCGTAACCACTTATTTAATGCGAAAGCATTACACCTACTCTTCTGCGGCGTTGTGGCATTTCATTCTGTCCGAGTACAAACTTTTATTTGAAACGATGTTTTGTTATAAATAAAACGCAATTTTACAACAAGTGCTCCCAAATTGTTAAAAATAAAATGCTTGTAACTTGTAGCGCTTGCAACAGAGGACGCCACTTATCCACATGGAGAGTATTTTGTTACTCACTGATAGGTCTTGTCGCAACCGATACATTGCTAGCTAGCAAGCTGTGTTGTTCACTGGAGCAGTATTTTGGCTGTAATAAAGCAATTAATGAAGCTAATTGAGCCCGCATCCGCTCCAACGGCCGTACCAAGTTTGTCTCTTGCTTGGAAGAGTCGCGAGGTTGCGGCTTTCAGTCAAAACTTGGATGCTTGATAGAGCGTTATGGCGGGCCCACGCGCAGCTCTGAGACTGGGTGGATCGATGTCGCCATCTGCCGAGGAAACGAAACGAGCAAGCCTCATCTAATCCGGGCCTCTGAGAGCAATGCGTCCGAAGGCCGACTTGTGTTTTGTGGGTTCTATGTTTTCCGGCAGACGGCGCTGCCTGTCTGAGCATGAGGATGAACTGCACTGTTCCTAATTTTCAGGATGAGAACCTCTTGGTCTTGGCACGGGATCTAGGGTTGATTTCTTTGGTCTGTGGTAGTTCTTTCTAGATTTTATTTTATTTTAGTTTATTTAGGGGGTTTAACGTCCCGAAGCGACTCAGGCTATGAGACGCCGTAGCGAAGGTCTCCGGAAATTTCGACCACCTGGGGTTCTTTAACGTGCACTGACATCGCACAGTGCACGGGCCTCTAGAATTTCTCCTCCATCGAAATTCGACCGCAGCGGCCACGATCGAATACGCGTCTTTAGGTCAGCAGCCGAGCGTCATAACCACTAAGCCACTGCGGCGGCGGTACTCCTTAGATTGAACCGCGGCGTAAGAATACGATGCCTTTTATGCCTTGGATACACCTCTGACACACTTCGTCGAACAAATCTCGTTTTGTGACGAGCTCGCCAGACCTTGTAGTCTAGCTGGTGCTAACACCCCGCCAAATTAACTAGTAGCGTCTCGTAGACGGGATCACAGGAAATTAGTGTACTGACGCGAAATTTACCGCGATCGTTTAACGTCAGGCTCACTGATGAGTGCGCACATTTCGATTCAGTAACACTCAGGTATAGGAGTATCAGAGATCCCCGTGAGAGTACAAGTTCGTGTGAGCGGACGTGAGCCCCTGTAAGTGTGAGTAGAATTGAGCCGGTCTGTGAGCGCGTGCAGGTGAAGACGGCTGCTCGTAGAGAGCAAGCGAGCGAAAGGAGGGGAAAATGAAAAATGAAAGTTGGTTTTTGGGGAAAGCAAATGGCGCAGTATCTGTCTCACATCTCGGACGACCCCCCGAACCGCGGCGTAAAGGAAGGGATAAAGAAGGGACTGAGAGAAGAAAGGAAGAAAGAGGTGCCGTAGTGGAGGGCTCCGGAATAAATTCGACCACATGGGGATCTTTAACGTGCACTGACATCGCACAGCACACGGGCGCCTTTGCGTTTCGCCTCCATCGAAACACCCATGCGGTGATATTCTCGGTGCTCGTCGAAGAATGCGAGGAGGTCCCAATCAATGCAGAGGAGCTTTCCACTAAATTGCGACTTTCTTAACCTAAGAACTACTGCGGAAAAACAAAACAAAAATAAAGAGAGAAATGACGCAGTAACTGTCTCACTTATCTCGGTGGACACCCGAACCACGCCGTAAGGGAAGGGATAAAGGAGAGAGTGAAAGAAGAAAGGAAGAATGAGGCGCCGTAGTGGAGGTCTCTGGTATTAATTTCGACCACATGGGGATCTTTAACGTGCATTAACATCGCACACCACACGGGCGCCATTTGCGTTTCGCCTCCATCGAAATACGGCCCCCGCGGTCGGGTTCGAACACGGCTACTCCGGCTAACAGCTGAGGCGCGGCGGAGCGCGACGCATGTGATCTGACGTCACAGCCACACCTCCAACACCAGTCCTGGTCAGAGGTGGGCAACCTCATGAGGTTTCGGCCTCATGAGGTCGACCTCAACCTCATGTCGTCAGGTGAGGTTGAGGTGAGGTCGGCGACGGCTCGAAATTTTGTGAGTGAAGTCAGAAAATCAGACCTCAACCTGACGCGTGAGTTTGAGGTTGAGTGAGGTCGTCACTCAGTGAGGTCGAAATTTTGAGGTCGAATTTTTTTGCAGTTGCCGCGTCTTACTCCGACGAGTGCCGCTTCCGAAGCGAAGTTGCAGCGCATCACCGCAATGTTCATTCAATGACGCTTGGCGTTCGGTTTACCCTGTTTGAACAACCGGATGCCACAGTTCCCTCTTAGCTTCCGGTGCTGCGCCGCAATGTCCGTTAAGCCTGACCCTACAGGAAGACGCACCCCTCTGGTCTTCCCGGAAGGAGTGTTACTGTCACAGCACGCCACTATCCCTCCCCCTTGCCCCGCTGACGTAGCACCCATGGCTACATTCCGGTCGGCTGGTACTCCCGGGAGCGCGCAAAGCACGTAACTCACGTTGACCCACGGTAGCTTTGTTTGATGCCGCAAACAAATAGGTTCAGTCCAACAAGCACGCAATAAATTCGTCGCAGCGCGCATGACCCCAAGCAAGACTGCTTCGTGTACATGCTCGTTGCCGGAACTGACGTCATGGCTCCTGTCTTGCAGTCGAATAAAGAGGATCCTGCTGTACATTACAAGCTGACTTAACAGAAACCGGTGTTGTCGGCACAGGCGAGAGAATGTGATTCAGGTGGTTCCTAACAATGACACCTGCTGATTTGATTAAAAAAGCACGAAGCCGGAAAAACCTGTATAACACCGTGGAAGCTTTTGATCGGTGACTTCCCTTTCGAATCTCACAATAATTATGTATATTCCCGTTACATAATGCAAGCAGATAAACATATAATTTCACTTTTTTATCCTTCCAAATAACCTCTCTTTGGTCTCCGGTTCCTTGTTCATTTTCGGAAATTCGCTTATTATGCCGAAACACCACAACACGAGGCGAACGCACCAGCATAGCGGTGTTGCAGCGGCAAAAAAATGCAAAACTATAATGAATGTATGATTATGTGGTAGCTGATTCGTTTTCCTTTTTTTAATGAAGATGTGCGAATGGAACTGATTACATGCTCGCGCTGTGCTGCAGAGTCGCTGTTTCAAACCTTCTAATATGACGTTTAATAGGGCACACTGTTGTTCGCCTCTGTTTTTAGTATGCCAGTTTTGTTTGTTTCTAATCATTCTCTTTTTTTTCTTTTCTTGTATTGGATCAGTTAGGTTGGCGGCCTGCCTTGCAGACGACCAGGCAGTACACGTTATCTTTCATTTAACTATTTTGCAGAGACCCATCGTTCACCTTAAACGGCTTCGCAGAATGATCGCGCGGTGCACGTGGGTAAAAAACGTCGAAGATGCTGGCGTACCATTGATTAGTTCAATTTTGAAGGAAAACAAGTGACTGACTTCAAGCAGCTTGTCTCAGACTGGTTGACGAAATGATACCCAGAATTCTGTTGAGGCGTATGAGTACTTAGGTGTTTTTTTTTTTGTTGTTTTTTCTCTGGGGTGGGGGCTCGGAAAAAGATTTCGCTGCGGGAAAATTTGAGCGGAGAGCCATAGTGCTTTTGACAGAGAGGGCGGTTCACGCTGCCCACTCTAGGCCAGTTGTTTTGACCCATATGATTTTAATAGTTGGCACAGTGTTCGAAGACGCAATCTAGCCTTTTCTTTCAAAATTCCGCGTGTTCACCAAGTCATCGGAGAATTCCAAGGATTTCGAAGCCATTACCTTCGCCACCTGGAGGGAAGTGGCGGAAACGGGGGAGGGTCTTGACCTCCCAAGAACATCATCATCCTTAGTTATTAGCTGCAGGTATTCCTATTTTCCCGCACAATAATTGTCTTCGGTTGCTGGGTAATGTACAATATTCAATCAATATTCTGGCAACATTTAATTTGGTAGAGGTATATCAGACTTCTCGGGGCTCATAAGGATGCACTATTAGCATCATCACTATCGTCATCATCTCTAGAGTCAAAGGCATGTGTCGTTGCATGATATTTGCAGTATGACATACATGAGAACTGGCACGTTTACATTCTAGACAATCCGAATGTTCTTATTGTGGGCCGGGTTGTGGGCACTCTTTGTAATGTGTCATGCGTCATGCGCGCATGTGTAGTAATGTGAGATCCATATGGATCTTGAAATGGGGTGGAAGGGGATTGGATGGGGGCCTGGTATGACGAGAAATTACATCGTTGTCACGTGAGTAGGTGTGATGTCATATTACAGCGCCGTCACGTGACTAGGTTTGATGGTACATTACATCGCCGTCACGTTACCTGGTATGATGTCACACTCATATAATGTCATCACTAATAACACCAAATAGTCTTAGCGTTACCCCATTATATTAATTAGCATTGATTAATTATGTGACGTCATCATCATCGTCGCGTGACTCGTCGGTTCGTGACGTTGCATCGCGCCGTTTCTTGCGGATACGTTTTTGAGGATATGACCTGGAAAGTGAGCCATCTGATGCTTTCGCATTAATAAAAGAAGCCGCTCGCTTCTACACAGACATAAATACAGCGTGCCTCTGTTGGTGTACTACAGTCGTCGCAGCTTGTTAAATGTTTTCGAAGGCAACATACAGAGGACTGAAAAGAGCATTCTCGCTATGCCGGATAGAGCTAGAAAATCTAAATATACTGATGTGCGTCTGCATAACCGTCGCATTGGAAAGTACATCGAAGACCAGTTTCTTTATATTCGGTAACTATTCTCAAGCCTGAAAAGAGTATCGTGAATACCTCCCTACTCCTCCCAGTTTCTGGTAGATGGTGCAGAAGGTCCGTGTTAGTCAATAGCCGGTTCGTGCGTGAATGAGCGAGATACGTCCAATACGAACAAGTATACACGAAGCAGGTTGCCAAATATTGACGCATATAAAGTACTCATTAACGTACTGGTGGTAACCGCGCATGGGACGCCCTTGCCCGCAGGCCATATACTCTCTGAGGGTTCATCCCTGATTATAAGCTTCTCCTATTGCGTGCACATCAATAGTGTCTGTAGACACCTTATTAAATAATACCGTCATCATTTTGGCTTTCCTGTCTCACAGGATTTTCAGAATTGTTTTTAACTGAAAAACTTCTTAATCGCTTTTTGTTTCGTTTTTCGTTAGTTTTCTGAGCTCGAGCAGCCGACCTCAACCTCACGATTTGAAGTTGAGGTGAGGTTGAATGAGGTCAGCAGGGGCCTCAGGAAAAGTGAGGTGAGGGCGTCTAAGGAGACCTCAACCTCAACTGATGTGGTTGAGGTTCAGTGAGGTCGGCAAATTCTTATTGAGGTTGAGGTGAGGTCCAGATTTTTGAGATCACATGGCCACCTCTGCTCCTGGTTGAAGGTCATTGTCAAGCGGTTTTGACCTTGAGCTTTGCATGCGTAGTGTAGAGCTTTTCAGTCTAAAAAGTTCGCAACATTAAAGAAATAGCTATCGCTGAATTTCCTGATTTATACATCAACAACAAACCAAACAACAACAACAACAATAATAATAATATTAATTAGTTTTGGGAGAAATGGCGCAGTATCTGTCTCATATATCGTTCGACACCTGAACCGCGCCGTAAGGGAAGGGATAAAGGAGGGAGTGAAAGAAGAAAGGAAGAATAGGTGCCGTAGTGGAGGGCTCCGGAATAATTTCGACCACCTGTGGATCTTTAACGTGCACTGACATCGCACAGCACACGGGCGCCTTAGTATTTTTCCTCCATAAAAACGCAGCCGCCGGGGTAGGGTTCGAACCTGGGAACTCCGGATCAGTAGCCGAGCGCCTTAACCACTGAGCCACCGCGGCGGGTATGCAACAAACGCAAACGTCAAATGACGAATGCAACAAAGGCAAACGTCAATTTTTGTCGCTGCATACGGGTGCGGTCAAAGCTGTTCCAAAACGCGCATTAGCGCCTGCGAGCCTGTTTAGGCTTTCTCCTACAATTTGTTTAGGGCCTTAGCTGCCTATGTGCCATAAAACCCAACACAACACGTACAATTTGTTTAAATTACTGAACTGGACTCCAAATGGTGACAGTTGCGACTGTTGTGGGTGCCTGTGTGCTTGGCTAGGTCTCAGAATTATGCCACAAACTCTTGCTTTTAATTGCTATTTAATGCGTCGCTACGGTAGAGAAATTGTCAGCCGGTTTATGAACGGCTAACCACACCTGTAGCCAACAACAAATTAAACTTCTCCCAATAAGTTTAGGAAGAATATGGAGGACGTGTCGGCAGCGCAAAACTTGTTGCTTTAAGATTTTTTTAACCCCAGCAAGAGATTACATGGTAAACAAATAATGATGGTGATGATGACGTCTACCGCTATTAGGAGAATGACGTACATTACCTAAACGCTGCCTGGAATAGCCAAACACTCCCTTATTCATGAAAACATGGAGGCAGACACAACAACAAGTTCATGTCTGTACTAGTGCAGTCGCACCCCACTATATCGAGCAGTTTCTGAGCGCTGTAAGGCCACAACGTGATGCATACGGACATGACCTACCACACAGTACAAAATCAGCCATCACATTTGATAGATCGAGCTGCGGACGACACTAGTCGGCTCAAGAAGCTGGCATTCTCTCAACACATCACTTGAGGTGTAGGTGACCCGCATGGCATATCGAACTCCGAGCAACCCCTCCTGTTAGTTGCGTGTTTGGCATACCCGTTCACATAAGTACATTTCTGTATTGCAGCAAAGCCACACTTCCAAAACACATATAGGCTATGTGGTGAAGGTTTTCACAACTCCTTACTGGTCGACTCAAGAAGATGGCTTTCCCTCGATACATTTCCGGTGCTTAGCTTTCCCTCTTTGACCTGGGGGCACCATTTAGCGTGCGCCAAATAATGATTACGCGCATTTTTCATGACGTAAGCGGCGGGATTGTAACCAGCCAACCATAATGTGTGTATTTGACGAGTTGAGCCAGTTGTGCGGGTGGTGACGCAATTAACACGTCGCCATCGGCAACTTTGCGCTGTCTTCGTTGTCTGTGTGTTTGCGCGACGGCAGCAGCGAAACGGCACAACCTCCCCCTTTTCCATCAACTTGAAATCATCCACGTTGAACCGCAAAGAAAAAGCGACGACGAAATACAACTTACAGACCCACTGGGAGGGCTGTTAATATGAAAGCGAAATGTAAGACGAAGACTGCTCACGTATATTTGTCGCATCTCATCGTATGATCACCTGGGAAATTTTTAATGCCAGATGAAAGTTAGCGTTTGTCCTGTGCTCTTCGTCCACTGTATTCATCTGTCAATTGCGCTTTGTTACTTTTAAAACTTTAGACATACTTATTTAGAGCCCCCCTTTTCTTTTACTGCGCCAGCATGGAGCTTCCTTTTTTGGCGAAAAGCCATGGCTTTGTGTGCGCGTGCGTCAGTGTGGGGGTGATGGGTGCTTGTGTGTGTGCGAAGCACCCTCCCACGGGTGCAGCCCTTCACCCATTCCATATTAATGGGCGGATCCCACCCACCCCCACCATCGTATGAGTGCCACTCTTGCAAAGGCCGTCATCCACCCCCAACCTCTAGAAGCTTCCACCCCCCGAAACCCACGCAGCATCCGAGTCAAAAAACCGTGTGCATTTTTTTCTTCAATTTTTCAATACGATATACTAGGTGCTGCTGTAATGAGAAGCCTTCTTACGCTTGTGGTCATGTGCACCTAGCCGCAGACACTGATCATCGAACCTTCAGCAATATCTTTGTTCAGTGCACGGTGATGTCAAGACTTGATTCAGCATTAGCTGCTGAATCAAGTCTTGACATCACCGTGCACTGAACAAAGATACGTGGTGTCGGAAGTAGCAGGTCAGGGTTAACTTCAAAATTGTAGCTGTAAAACAGCCCGAAGAGGTGCATTTCTCTATAGTCTCAAAGAAACAACTTGAACGCCTTTTCGCAATAATTTTGCGCTAACAAATGTCTGAATGCAGTTTTCTGTTTTCAGATGGCGACCTCCACCTCCATAGCGGCCTGGCTTTCCCCGCTTCTATATTCGTGACCTCACTGGTAAATATAACTCGCAGCTTCTCCTTTGGTTCCAAAGAGGGCTACGAAACGCGAAATTACTCGATCTTCTTTTTCCGCAGCAAACCAGAAAACTTTCCCCGATTCCGGTACAAACGCATTGTCTTCAGCCACCCTTGCCCTCGTCTTGAAGTGAGGTTGCTGGTGTCTGTGATAGATATCATCACTGCCGGTTTCTTGTACTTTTAAACACTGCGTCTCCTTCTCCTCACCCACCTTGTCTAGATCAGATTTCGCTGTTGGCGGAGTAAACGTTGAGCTGTCAGTCAGCGTGAGTCGTCTCCTGTCCTGTGTCCGCGCGCTGTTCTCCGTCATGTCTACGATTCAGCAACTATCCATACTCGGAACTGTTTGTTGTTTAGTGTTTTAAACAGGAGTTTAAATAAAGCTATATGCATATCAGGTCCTATTACGCTAATTACTGCCTATGCCCACCGCAGTCGTCGCCTCTGTAATGTAAGAGTTGTTAGACGCCGACTAATACGGAAAATCGACATCCCATAGAAAAGAATTACTGGTACGTACATTTTAAACTGTTATGCCGTGCTTCTCAGCCCGACACCCGGGCACACATTTATCTAACCAAGAAGCTTTTCTTTTCCGCAAAGAAAATATAACCAGTAAAATTCTGTAGCCTGTCCCTTTCGGGAGCGTTGTTCACCGATATCTGGATTTGCGTAATAACCTGGGGCCACAGTTGTTTTCCTGCGCTACTATCGTCTCTTCTTCAAAACCGGGAAATCGCCTTTTGGAGCGCCTTATATATTTACCATCGTTGTTACCTCTCTGCTTTTGCCATCAACTTTGCAAGTGATGTGGAGCCGAATACAGCCGCGTGTCATGTCCGTGCAGAGAAAGTTGAATGTGGTTGAAGAATATTTAGTTTCTGCCGTTTACCTCTATTGAATTTATTTCCACTCTCTTCCCGGACCTCCGCCTCCTGGAGAATTATGGAGCCCATTGTGCTTGGCTACTGATCCCTAATTCGCAGGACCGAATGCCAGCTCGGCGGCCGTATTTCCAGAAGGTGGAGGCGAGCTGTGAAATACACGCGTGTGCTGTGCGACGTCATTGCACGTTAAGAAATTCAAGTGGATGAAACTAAACCTCCGGCCACCACTGCGCCAGCTGTTTATCTCTCTCCCGGCCTTCGTTCTGTCTCTTTTGCACCTCTCCCTTCAGATTGCGATTCAGATGTCTGCAGTGAGCGCCACTGCCTCTCAAAGCATTTGTGCGTGGAAGTCCACGCTCCCACTCTTGTGGGTGGCGGCGCAGATTCAGTGCTGCCGCTGCGCCCTCCCACTGTGCCGGCAGCAGTGACAGTGCGTGGTGAAGACGCCATAAGGGGACCCTAAAAATAGAAGCTCTTGCTTCTGAGCACAACGCGCTGCATAGGACCACGTGCCTTGGCCGAGGTGTTCATGGCGGCGCAGTCTGCACATTGCATGCCATATAACTCGCCAAGGTCAAGCGATCTTCACGGCCCCCCACGAGGCATTCACACGAAGGAAGCCGGAGCCACTCGCTTCCCAGATTTCCTATTTGTATCTACGCTGAGCGCCCGAAGCTGCTGCATGCGACAAACAACAAACCGTAACATGCATTCAGCTACTCATATGTGAAATGAGTTGGAAGCACGGTAATTCTGTAACATAAAATTCCGGGCCTGTTGGTAATATATTGTGAAACACCGCGCACAAAAATATATTATAGAAAGCAAAGACAGGTTCCCTTTCTTTGTGTTTCGTCTTTTAGTGCGCTGCGTTTCATAATGCATGATATCGTACGTGCCATGTCCCTAAAGCAACAACAACAATAACAACTCTAATCGATTACAAATATTTCTTGGAAACATTTTCGAATGGTTTTAGTTCAGAATTAAAAATTTCCTAGAAATTCATTTATAGTTTAAGCCAAAAACGAGTGATGCTTTCTATAAGGAACTCGCGTTCATTGCTTGTAATGGAAATCTGTGCTTAAGAAAAATGTGTTTTCCTTATACAGTAGAACTTCATGAATTCGAAGCCTGTGGGACCCCGTAAAATATACCCATTGAGCTGGCTCTCGAATTATGCGAGCACGAAGAAAAACGAGAAAGGCCAGCGTGAAACTCCCTTACAAAGATATCCCTAACAGTCTATAGACTGTCCAAAGACTTCTGCTTCTGAAGTCTATAGACTGTCTGTGAACAAATGCTAGAGAATAGTCTACATGCAATACAAATCCTAGAGACAGTCCAGAGACAATCTATAGATTCATGGTCATACACTTTCTGTAGAGTTTTGTCCATATACAGTCTATAGGCTATGAATATAGAAAAATATATATTATAGGAAGGCAATAGAGTCTATAAGAAGTCTGTAGCAGAGGTGGGCATCTGACCTAAAAAATCTGGAACTCACCTCAACCTCAAAAAGAATCTGCCGACCTCACTCAACCTCAACCTCATCAGTTGAGGTCTCCTTAGGCGCCCTCACCTCACTTTTCCTGAGGCCACTGCTGACCTCACTCAACCTCACCTCAACCTGAAATTGTGAGGTTGAGGTCGGCTGCTCGAGCTCAGAAAACTAACGAAAAACAAAACAAAAAGCAATTAAGAAGTTTTTCGGTTAAAAACAATTCTGAGAATCCTGTGAGACAGGAAAGCCAAAATGATGATGGCATTATTTAATAAGGTGTGTACAGACACTATTGATGTGCACGCAATAGGAGAAGCTTATAATCTGGGATGAACCCTCAGAGATTATATGGCCTGCGGGCAAGGGTGTCCCATGCGCGGTTACCACCAGCACGTCAATGAGTACTTTATATGTGGCAATATTTGGCAACCTGCTTCGTGTATACTTGTTCGTATTGGAAGCCTCTTGCTTATTCACGCACGAACCGACAATTGACAAACACAGCCCTTCTACACCGCCCACCAGACATTAGGAGGAGGGGGGAGGTATTCACGATACTCTTTTCAGGCTTGAGAATAGGTACCGAATATATAGAAACTGGTCGTCGATGTACTTTCCAATGCGACGGTTATGCAGACGCATATCCGTATATTTCGATTTTCCAGCTCTATCCGGCATAGCGAGAATGCCCTTTTCAGTACGCTGTTTGTTGCCTTCGAAAACACTTCAAAAGCTGCGACGATTGTAGTACACCAACATAGGCACGTTGTGTTTATGACTGTGTAGATGCGAGCGGCTTCTTTTATTAATGTGAAAGCATTAGATGGCTCACTTTCCAGGTCATATCCGCAAAAAAATATCCGCAAGAAACGGCGCCATGCGACGTCACGAGCCGACGAGTCAAGCGACGAATATGATGACGTCTCATAATTAATTAATGCTAATTAATATAATTGGGTAACGCTAAGACTAATTGGTATTATTAGTGATGACATCATGTGAGTGTGACGTCATACCAGGTCACGTAACGGCGATGTAATGTGCCATCAAACCTAGTCACGTTACGGCGCTGTAATATGACATCACACCTACTCATGTGAAAACGATGTAATTTCTCGTCATACCAGGCCCCCATCCAACCGCCTTCCACCCCCATTTAAAGATCCATATGAATCTCACATTACTACACATGCGCGCATGACGCATGACGCATTACAAAGAGTGCCCACAACCCGGCCCACACTAAGAACATTCGGATTGTCTAGCAGGTAAACGCGCCAGTTCTCATGTATGACATACTGCAAAGATCATGCGACACATGCCTTTGACCCTCGAGATGATGACGATGATCATTATGATGCTAACAGTGTATCCTTATGAGCCCGTGGAAGTCTGATATGCCGCTACCAAATTAATGTTTGCCAGAATATTGATTAAATATTGTACATTACCCAGCTACCGAAGACAATTATTGTGCGAGAAAATAGGAATACCTGCAGCTAATAATTAAGGATGATAATGTTCCTGGGAGGTCAAGACCTTCCCCCGTTTGCGCCACTTCCCTCCTGGTGGCGATGGTAATGGTTTCGAAATCCTGGGAAATCTCGATGACTCGTTGAACCCGCGGCATTTTGAAAAAAAAAAAGGCTAGATTTCTTCTTCGAACACTGCGCCAACTATTAAAATCACACGGGTCAAAACAAATGGCATAGAATGGGCAGCGTGAACCACTCTATCAGGATCACCACGGCTCTCCGCTCAAATTTCTCCGCAGCGAAACACCGCCATGCTGGTGCGTTCGCCTCGTGTTGTGGTGTTTCGGCATAATAAGCGAATTTCAGAGAAGGAAAAAGGAACCGGAGACCAAAAGAGAGGTTATTCGGAAGGATAAAAAAGTTAAATTATATTTGCATCTGCTTGCATTAGGGAACGGGAATATACAGAATTAGTGTGAGATTCGAAATGGGAAGTCACTGATCAAAATTTTCGACGGTGTTATACAGGTTTTTATCGCTTCGTGACTTTTCAATCAAATCGGCAGGTGTCGTTGTTAGGAACCGCCTGAATCACTTTCTCTCACCTGTGCCGACTACTCCAGTTTCTGTTAAGTCAGCTTGTAATGTACAGCAGGATCCCCTTTATTCGACTGCAAGGCAAGAGCCATGACGTCAGTGCCGGCAACGAGCATAAACACGAAGCAGTCTTGCTTGGGGCCGTCAGCGCTGCGACGAATTTATTGCGTGCTTCTTGGACTGAACTTACTTGTTTGCGGCATCAAACAAAGCTACCGCGGGTCAACGTGAGTTACGTGCTTTGCGCGCTCCCGGGAGTACGAGCCGACCGGTAGTCAGCCGGGTGCTACGCCAGCGGGGCAAGGGGGAGGGAGAGTGGCCACTGTGACAGTAACACTCCTTCCGGGAAGACTAGAGGGGTGCGTCTTGCTGTAGGCTTGGGGTGAACGTGCATTACGGCGCAGCACGGGAAGCTAAGAGGGAACTGTGGGATCCGGTTGTTCAAATAGGGGAAACCGAACACCAAGCGTCACTGCATGAACATTGCGGCGGTGCCTTGCAACTCAGCTTCGGAAGCGGCACTCGTCGGAGTAAGACGTGGCAACTGCAAGAAGTCTCGACCTCACCGAATGACGACCTCACTCAACCTCAAACTCACGCGTCATGTTGAGGTCTGATTTGCTGACCTCACTCACAAAATTTCGAGGCGTCGCCAACCTCACCTCACTACGTGAGATTGAGGTCAGTTTGAGGTTGAGGTCGAAACCTCATGAGGTTGCCAACCTCTGGTCTATAGATTACCTATAAACCATTTTTATAAGGAAGATTTGCAACCCTTCGCAGCGACACAGGCGCGGCGTGCATGAAACCGTGAAAATAGCGGATAGATTTAGCGGTGTCTTGTCCAGCAATTTCCTTCATTATTTCAGATTCCAAAAAGGGACACTCTCTTACACCGAACGGTTAAATTTCCGCCTTTCGAAACTCCGCAGGGGGAGGTACTTGCTCTGTCAATGCTTCAGAGCGCTCTGTCGCACACCTGGAGAAATTTTATAACACAATATTAATCCACCGTTTATTTATCCATCTCTATAGCCCCATTGGACCACGCTACACATCTCGAAAACACCGTGTGCTCTCCTTAACCAGAGGCTGACCAAATCGTGCGCTGCTACGCAAGGTTGAAACAGCAGGTCCACAGCGAGCGGTTCTGCCCGTAGGCAAGACTTGTCGAAAAAGTGTGCTTAAAAAAAAAGTGCGGCGGCACGTCACTGTTTTTTTTTTTTCGTCGACACGCTAACAGGATCAGCCGAACAGTTCCTCCGAGGAAACGCTTATCGAACACGTACTCTCGCCTCACAGAACCGATTCGCGAATGTATGACGTTTCGGTAACCTGATTTGCACTTCCCTTACCTGAGTGTGAGGAGTTGTTGATATCGCCAATAGTAGCGCATACGCATGAGTACGTGTAAACGGCCTCTTTCAAACAAAGATGTGTGATCGCTTGGTGGTAACCATCCAGAATTTTGACAGGCACTCTGTACACAGGCAATAGGAGCCATTATTGCGGTATACTAGACGCTTCGAAAATAATTCGCTGGAAGACACTGTTGGCGCTTCCAAACGTACAGTACAACGCGACAGTTTCACTAGCGCCTGCAAAGACCGTCTTCACCTCGGGGAAGCTCCAACACGCTCATGTCCAACATTCTCGGATAAAAATTTTGAATACTGAAAAGTTGTATGATAGTGTTGTGGAAATATTGATGGTGTTGGTCTATTTTTCTTATGCGTAACAAAATCTTTCTTTACACCTGTTCCCGTCGATCGCATCTAGCAGCTAAGACTGCTGTAAAAAAAAACAATAAATAAGGTTTTTGACGATAACAAAAACGTTAATAGCAAAAAAAAAGGCAGGAATGCCGTCAGGTGGTCTGCGAATGTATTGATTTTTATACTGAAATCTTATATTACATGAAAAAATTGCATTCATAAACGGCTTCCCGCTCAAGAAGTCTTTTGTTCAGAATTGTTTGGTATTGAGAGATGCTGAATGCGTATTTAAAGATCGCGCTCAAACGGACCCCGAAGAAAACTGCATCCAGCTTTTGTTTTAGTAAAAAATCGATTCCGATGGTCTTTCTGGCTATGTGAATGCTTGTCCGGCAGCAAAAGACGAATTTACTGCCGAGAAAATTCCATTAAATAAATTTCCCACCACCCTATTCAGGCTGGTAATAACGTCCACACCGAAAAAGGCTCCGCGATCACAGTTGGAAGTAAAAGGCGGTGCTGCCTAGCCTCCGGGATTCGTGTACTAAATTCTCCTTGGTTTGAAAAACCGGCTGTGGGTGGAAACACATGTAGTTACTTCCCATTGCAAACAACTTTGTCGCACGAAAGAACCCACGACACGAGCCCCTGTCGCACGACACAATGCACGACAAGAAATCTTGTCTCGCGACACAAAATTGTGTCGCGCGACCGATGCTCGACAGAAAATTGTCGTGCGTTTTGGTCGTTTTTTTTTTTAAAAACTTTTTATAGTTCACAAAAGCTCTGTTTCCAGCGAAAGCGGTGACTTTATCGTTACAACGTTGGAATGTATTAATACAGGCCAACTTCAGTTTGTCCTAAATGTTCTTTTAATAAAGGGTACCATTCAATCTGTTCCAGCGGAACTGTATGCAGTACTATTATGAGTCACTGGCGTTTTGCTTCATCTGCTGCGAAAGTTGCTGGGCCACGTCCCCTTACGGGGTGAAGATGTCCAGAAGGAATGCCGCTGTCGCTCGCGAGCTCGCGCGAACAAATTAAGTAGAGACGTTTTCACAAAGTAGCCTACTAGTATAACCGTGCTTCAGTCACGGGCGCGCTAGCCTATGGTCCGTGGAAGATAATAAGCGAGCGCATATTCGGCTAGTCTCCTAAAACAGTCCCTACCTTTCGCTGTAGCATGAGACACTGTCCAAGCTTCTGAGCTCTGGAATCACCTGACTCTTGGGCAGCGCCTTCAATATCAACGCCACCTGAAAGGTTGGCTGCTCTAACCATGGGAAAGACTGCCCGCCGTCTGAACCGCGGGGGCATCTGCTGGCCTTACCGGGTACCAGGGAGACGGCGCAGGTTCCTTGCATAAAGCTGAGCCGAGCTGGAAGAAAGAACGAACTAGAGACGCGGAAAATCAGAGCTCTGAGTTTCGACGCGTAAGCGCCGGAAATTTCTCCGGGGTTACAAAGCTGACAGCACATATTAAAAGAAACAGAGATCAGGTGCGAGGGGTTTAGGATACTCGGCAAGCGCTGACAAAAATTGAAAATTTTAATGTAGAAGCAGCAACTTATACAAACAACCATTCCGAACGCGTACAAAACAGAATGACGACAAAAATAAACTTTAACATTTCGCTATCGAGGAACGAGACTACATAATTTTCAAGGCACTTTTTTGTGTGAATATCACCGGAAACATCACGCGCATTTTCACCTTTGCGAAAATAAGAATTTTTCCATGTATCTGCAACTGTCCGAGTTTACAGTCAGGAGCAGCAATCTAGAACAGAAGCTCTCAAACAGTGATATCAGTGCAGGCCTTGAGGAAAAGTTGGTCCTGTCCTAGACTGGCGCAACTGGACACCGCATGATCTGCAAAAGTCTCACGCAAGTCTCTCTGACGTTAGCAGTCCTCCCTAAACGTCGCAAAAAATCGCGGACATGATGCTGTGTAACGACCAAACCCTTTCTTCATGTTGATTTCAACGTCATGATGTCGCGCGCCCTATTCCGCTAAATCATTTTTAAGAATTCACTTAATGTTGCACCATCTGCTCTCCGGCGTTGTTTTTCTTTTAAGTTCACATATGTATGGAGACATTCAAGCTCAAGGCTGACAAGGTATAGACGCGCGGTGTGTTATACTCTAGCACCGTGGACAGCCTTAACGCACGGTATAATGTTCCTTCAGATACAGGTGTCAAAACGAAGTAGCATGCACAGGTCACTGAACCTGAAAGTCGGTGTGCAGAAAATATATTATATATGTCTTCACTCGGTTTCTAAAAAGGCTTGTTAGACTAATATTTTTTTACATCATGCCACTATCCCCCCCTGGTACCTTTTGCGACGAACCATAAATGACTGTGAGCGATCGTGTAGGACAATTATGATGCGTCGTGGTGACAGGCTTTCTCTCAGCAAATCATATAGCGCATTCATTCATTACAACAAACTCTGGAAATTTCTTCCTAGGACCACACTGCAGTGCAACTCTTTTCACTGGCCTCCCTCATTGGTGCTGAGCCGCAGTAACATCAAGATGCTGTGCCAACAAGCTCGAGCATCTGTCCCACAAAGAAGAGCTCAAGTTTGAAGGCGAGAGTGATACAGATGTCTTCGGCTCTGAGGTGGGGATTTTTCTCCCGCGGAAGACCGCGTAGGCAGCTTCTGATTCGCAATGCATGGGCTGGGAAGTGCTGCATGAAAGGCTACTTCCCTGGCATGAATGGCTGTGCAGGAAAGGGGCCTCGGCTGAGTGTCCAGTTTAAATCGCTGTCTATGGCACAATACTTAGAAACTTGCTGCAGAAAAAACCACAAATAGACCACACCAATACAACCTTCACAGCTATTGCAGGAAGCCTTGTGCAAGTTGTTCTATACTACATCTAGCATTTGGAATGCAAAAATAATTTCGGTAAAGTACATGCTCGTTCCGTGTCCGTGTCTCTTAGCGCCTTTTTTACTTTGACAGTGGCTGTCAATTCTCCGAAATGCTCGCGCGGGCTTCTACCGGGAAGTTAACAGCTCAAATAACAGGACATACAGCGACACAGAGCCAGGGGGGGGGGGGGGGGGGTACTGTTTTGGCTTTACTGGCCTAGAGCCCGTGTCCTGTGTGTTTCTCTCCATTTAGCTTCTGAACCAACCTGCCTAGCTTCGGGATGCCGAGACTCCGTCAAAACGTTCTTCTTTGCCCTAAACCCCAGTAGATCATTTTTAATGGTAGGATTTTTCAAGATTATATTATTATACACAGGTAACGTGATTTCGGGACTGCCCCGATGTCAACAAAGCATTTCTTGGGGGCTACGCTCGAAAATGATAATACTTTTTCAGCGATATTCACATCCTCAGCCGAGTAGCACTGAAAGCAAATGCGATGTTTACACTCCCTGCAGGCACTTCTATTGCGCCTGAAAGACCACCATGCCCCCTTTTTTTCCCTTATAAAAGGCATTACACAAGTATACTATATGAATCTCCACTGGCTTGCCGTTGCCTTTTGATTAGGCACTTTGAAGACAGCTTTCAATACTTTGTGTTTCGAGAGCTCAAATAAAGAATGATCTCATAGGCAATGAATAGCCGCCCAGATATAGGAAGGCAGCATCGTCAGCTTCACCGGGATGTTACTGATGAAGCCGTGTGCGTTTTTTCAGCCCCATCGTTCAAGATGCGCCCGAATGGCGGTCGTGGAATGACATTAATTTATGTTAATGCAATATGTTACAGCAAAAAGGGCACGGAAAAGCAGGTAAAAGAAGCTGGTCTTCCAGTGGTTTAACCCTTCTTCCTCAAGGTGCAGCAACACGCACTCCGATACCAGATTAGATTTACAGGTCGATAAAAAGATATATCGTTTCCTGCGGCCTCTGAGTGAACGTTTCTAGCTTCTCCCTCATCTTGTTTTTTGCCATAACTATTCGTCTCGAAGCCAGCTGCAAACAGGTTCGAAGCACAGCTGCAACGCAAACCACCTCTAGTGTTCACAATCAGGAGTCGAGAACGCTGCAACTTGCGTCTGCGTTAGCTTCGGGGTGTCCTCTCTTTGGATGTGGGCAGGCTTGCCTGCTTCGGGTGCTTATTCGAAAAGCTGCTTCCTTTTGTGCGATGCGCGCACCATTCTCTGAGGTAGGTGCACAGCCACAGTAGGGACATGCACAGCGTCACGCCCCCGACCAGGCCGAACAGACCCTCGTAGTCACCGCGGGTGTCTCTGTAAAATCCTGAAAACAAAAATTCGAGAAGCGTCACAGCTGAGAAAACAAAGCGACAACAAATGTGGGAATAAGTTCCGCAACACATCAAACATTCGTATGAAGTTAGCACGCCTTTTATCGAATCGAACAAGTTGTCCTTTCGCTTCCAGGAGGAAAAAAAACTGCGCAGCTCCGCGCCGCCGCAGGCAACTTGGTGCGACAGCAATCATGTGCTGTGGCAGTCACGCGACGAAAAAAAATGAAGTGAAAATCGGTTTTTGGTGAAAGTAAATGGCGCCGTATCTGTCTCACATCTCGGCGCGCACCTGAACCGCGCCGTAAGGGAGGGGATAAAGGAGGGACTGAAAGAAGAAATAGGTGCCGTAGTGGAGGTAACCGGCATAATTTCGACCACCTGGGGATCTTTAACGTGCGCTGACATCGCACAGCACACAGGTGCATTAGCGTTTCGCCTCCGTCGAAACGCGGCTGCCGCGGTCGGGTTCGATCCCGGGTACTCCGGACCAGTAGCCGAGTGCCCTAACCACTGAGCCACCGCGGCGGGTACACGCGACAACCAAGAATTGAGAAAACTGTAAATACTATAGCTTCGTGCAGAGCACAAAAATAACAAAGGTGCTGAAAATAGTGCCCTCAAGTATGACAGTATTTCGCCGCGGAAAATAAATGCCCGCCATTCAGCCCTGATGCCAGTTACAGCAATCACAGGCGTGAACATGTCTATCCATAGGAGGGGGGAGGGGACCAAATTTCTTGGTAGCTCCTGTTCATGGCAGCATGGAAGAACGCGAACAAAATACGCAAATCCCTCTCCGATCTAGGGGAGACACTGGCTCCTTTTCCCTCCTGTGTGCACGCCTATGGCGTTTAGAAGAACTTTTTGTTGGGCTAGATGGTGCATTTTGACGCCTATGTCGCCAAGAGTCGTGCAAAAGGCATGTCTGAGAGAATATTCACGCGCTTGTTGGCGGATGAACTTGCGCGGAACGTTTCGCTATCTACCGACAGACCTTCTGCGACGCTGCGCCTACGATGGCATATAAGGTGGCCGGCCATCTTATAGGGGTTGCCCGTGCAAAGAGAAGCGGACAATATCAATGCCTGTCTCATCAGCTGAAAATGGCGAATCATGCTTTTTCCTGCCCCTCTACAGAAGGATGGAAAGTTGGGCTAGTTGGCAACAGTTCATGGTGGGTGGAACAGCGCGAACAGACGAAAGACGAGAAGACACAGACAAGCGCTGACTCGCAACTAATGATTTTATTAAGAAGAACATACATTTTATATTTAAAAAAACACGTGATATATCAGGCACATAGCAATCGCATATGCACTTTTCAATGCTTATCTCGCTGAATTCAATGGTTACATCATGAATTATCTAAAAAAGAAACCTCCTTATCAACAAGAATCAAGGAAGGCTGGCTCACACACTCCGCTTGTTTTTTCCGAATGAAATATGCCTCCATTATTTCCCTGGTTGTTTTTTCTCTATGGCGAAACAAAATCTTTGTTTTGGTGACCAGGGGGCGGCATTTCTCTTTTTCTCCGGTTTTCCGCACTCTCGGCAGTGATCTTTCAGATGGGAATAACTTGAATCCGAGAGCGAATTCAAGTGTTCCCGCAACCGAATATTAATGCAACGGCCGGTTTGGCCTATGTAAACTTTCTTGCAAGAGAGTGGACGCTCATAAACGACTGAACATGCGCAATCGACCAACCGTGACCTGTGCGCCACTTGGCAATGGAACGGGCTAGCTCTTTTTATATGTTCGTGGCGATTGCTAATGGCTCGGCATAGCCCACTCAACTTATACAGCGCCGAAAAAACAACGTCTACTTCGAAACGACCAGCCACATTTTTCAAATTGTGCGCTATCTTGTGGCATATGGAACAACAGATAGATTCTTATGTGACCTTTCATTTTTTGGTTTCACAAATTCTGCCCTTACCAATCGCAAAAGTTTTTCACGAGTTGATGAAATAACAATGTCTGGAAAACCTGCGCTTTTTAGCCTACGTACTTGTGACAGCACACTATCTGTAACGCAATCTGTACTTGTGAAAAACTTTTGCGATTTGTAAGGGCAGAATTTGTGAAACCAAAAAATGAAAGGTCACATAAGAATTTATCTGTTGTTCCATATGCACACAAGATCGCGCACAATTTGAAAAATGTGGCTGGTCGTATCGAAGTAGACGTTGTTTTTCCGGCGCCGTATAAGTTGAGTAGGCTATGCCGAGCCATTAGCAATCGCCACGAACATATAAAAAGAGCTAGCCCGTTCCATTGCCAAGGGCGCACAGGTCACGGTTGGTCGATTGCGCATGTTCAGACGTTTATGAGCTTCCACTCTCTTGCAAGGAAAGTTTACATAGGCCAAACCGGCCGTTGCATTAATATTCGGTTGCGGGAACACTTGAATTCGCTCTCGGATTCAAGTTATTCCCATCTGAAAGATCACTGCCGAGAGTGCGGAAAACAGGAGAAAAAGAAAAATGCCACCCCCTGGTCACCAAAACAAAGATTTTGTTTCGCCATAGAGAAAAAACAACCAGGGAAATAATGGAGGCATATTTCATTCGGAAAAGGCAAGCGGAGTGTGTGAGCCAGCCTTCCTTGATTCTTGTTGATAAGGAGGTTTCTTTTTTAGATAATTCATGATGTAACCACTGAATTCAGCGAGATAACCATTGAAAAGTGCCATTGCGATTGCTATGTGCCTGATATATCACGTGTTTTTTAAATATAAAATGTATGTTCTTCTTAATAAAATCATTAGTTGCGAGTCAGCGCTTGTCTGTGTCTTCTCTTCTCGTCTTTCGTCTGTTCGCGCTGTTCCACCCACCATGAACTGCCCCTCTATCCTGCCCATTCCCACTCGCTAGCTTCCCTGCCTATCAAAGCTCAGTCTGGTCTGGGCGAGTCCGCCGCACTGCGGGGTGAGAAGCGCAGCGCGGCACTGCAGTTACATGAAGACGAACTTACTGACTGCAGAAGTGACGTAACCGCAGCACACCGGATCGCGGATGTCCGGTGAACAAGCCGTGCGCCCTGCTCCCATGGGAAATATCGTGATCTGACAGGCTTTTATAATAGAGGATGTGCCGTATCGGTCAGGGCGCAGCAGAAAGTAACGAACGGCACAACCCTGAGAGCTGCTTCCGCTTACCTATCAGCGAAGGCCTTGCAAGCCCCAGCAGTCCCGCGAACGTCGTGGCGATTCCGAAGCAGACGCCGAGCTTGTCGATGCCCACCAGTTCCATGAACAGCACGGCGATGAGTATGAGGGTCGAGCCGTTGCACCAGCCCGACAGGACGGACAGCGCCACTTGGCAGGAGTAAGGGCTGCACAGCGGCATCAGGTAGAGAGAGGCGCCCCACAGCACGAAGTGAGAGCCCATCATGGTACTCTTCGAAAGGTACTTTCGGTCCGTAATCCAACCGGAGCCAAGCCGGGCCAGCAGGTCGGCCACGGCGTACGCGCTTATCAGGTACACTGCGTTCCATTGAGAAATTCCTTGGTCGACGGCGAAGTCGACAATAACGGTCATGTACGTGCTCATGTTGAACAGTATCATAGATAATGAAAATGAGATGAGGTAAAACTTGGGAAGCATCAAAAAGACCAGCAGAGGAGCCCTTTTGCTTCCGACAGTCTGTTGTTTCGAGGAGTTTCTTGGCACGGGAGTCTTAACGACCACCTCTACCCTTGCAGAATCGTCAGCATTGAGCATTCGCACTTTCGTACTGTCGTCGTCAATCTCATGGCTGCACAGAGTGAAATTCTTGGTCGCAGAAAACTGAACTTCCTGGCCAGCATTTCCCTGAGCATCCGTGTCATTTGGCAGATCAGCAAAGCCAGACGCGCCATTGGCTGCCACCGTGACTCCACAACATCGATTCTCCTGGCGTTGCTCACTGCTCTCAATCATGGCGTCTCTTTCGTCGGGATCTTGGACTGCACCGTCATCCCTGGTCACGTCGCTGGTGGCGCGCGGGGGCGAATCTTCAGACCGCACTCGCGGAGGCGTTCGCTGCAGGAAGGCACCGGCCACCGAGTTCAACATCGCGCCGCCGCAGAGCAGGAAGGTGCCCCGAATGCCGTATTTGTCCGAAAGCAGCTGTATGACCGGAGGGAAAACGAGTCCTCCGATTGTGAAGCCGGCGTTGCTGATTCCGGACGCCATTGCGCGGTACTTGTAAAAATGCTGGTTGATCACAACGCTGAACAGGGCTAGCAGTCCGATGCAGGTTCCTGCATTGGAGGCAGGAAGAGGAGAGGCAGAACGCGGATTGATTCGCTCCTCGTGCAGTCACAGTTAAGGTACAACGGGGCGCAATACGACAGGGAAAGCCCTTGGTGAAATCAAGAGGCGAGCTCGTAGTGACGTCGGTGTGGAACGTTGCAGAGAACACAAGAAACGATGCCAATGCGGGAAAAGTGATGTCGCGAACACTGACAAACACGGTTGAAAATCGAGCTTTGGGCAGGATAACAAGACACTATTTTAATTCATTTGCATTCCGGGCCAGTTCCTTTTGACCATCGTCATTGTAGTCACTTCTACTGCGCCGCTGTTATTGAATGATCTCGCAGCCAATGAAAATGACACAATGGAATTAAACGGTTCGCAGTATTTCACGGCGGCCTGGGACTACATCGTTACCCGTTTTATACGAGCCAGTCTGAGTACATAGTCCCTTCATTCGCATCAGCAATATTATTTGAGAGTTTCTTATAAACCTTCCGGTTTATGCACAATATTTTAGCATGAAAGAATACATTAGTGAATCCTTCCACGCCACTTTAGAGTTTTTAAGCTAATTGCACGCACGTTATTATTGTCATCATGGTCGCCTTTGCCGCTCTCTTTTCCTTTTATATCTCCGCTTCCCATTCCTTCGCCTAGGCTGGCGAGACAATCGCGGGGTCACATGCCCGCCCTAATGCTCCGAGCAAAATGCACACAAATCGCACAAAGTGAGCTAGCACTATACGGCTTACAATCTCTAAAGAACCCATTGTATGAGTGTCCGAAAACAGCTAGACACTCAGAAATATATATATTTTCAATTATAAGCAATTTTTATGATGTGCAAATGCGAAAGCGAGTGTAACTGGCTTCATGGGTCAGTGGACACCTCAATCCCCTCAGCCCTAACCAAAATTATCTAACAGATTTCCCAGAATCAGTACAAAGTCGAGCCACAACATTGAGATATTCGTGCTATTCATATAATGTTAGTATATCCTCATTAAAAGCCGAGGCAGGCTTAATCTAGCTTGTAGACGTCGTATCACTAGTATGTGCTTGTTTCATAAATTTTATTGCAGCTCACTTCGTCATCCGCCCTACATCAATCCGCCGGCACTCATTTCCCCCCGCATTGGTCATCCCCTTCAAGTTGCCTGGCCTCGTACGCGCACTACTACATTTGCATCGTCATTTTTTTCCACGCTCAGCCACGGACTGGAATAGCCTTCCACACGGTATCGCCGCAATCAGCTGTCCATCAACGTTTGTGAATTATTTAGCGACTATATTTAGCAGCGAATAATTTATATACCTTACGTGTTTTCTTTGTTTATTAAATCTGGTTCATACATGTAACCCACCCCTTTGGTAACAATCCCAATCCCGGTGGCCTTTACGGTAATAAAGTGAAGTGAATCGCGCTTTGAGGTAGTAGGCGACGGTGAGCACGCCGGCGGCCTACTGCTCCAAGAGGGGCGATGACGTCATTTGCGTGCTGCGTTTCGCCCACGGGTTTCTGATAATCGCGGAGTTTTCGTATCATGAGCCAAGTAATGCTCTCGCATTAACATGGCCGCGCCTGGGCTTCGACCTCGCTGCGGCGCGAACAGATCAGCTTCGCTGGCCACTGCACGGGAGCACTGTAGGCTGTCGCCGCAACCGATCACGCCTCGTGTTGAACTGCAACGCACTCTCGCGCTGTGCACTGCACGTCGTCGTCTTCATCAACTTCCACCCGTGCGCAATCGGTTCAGAACAGACCGTTACCGCAGTGCCCTCTTAAGGGGCGCTAAGCGCAGTTTTATAGTGCTCTGCTACCAAGGTCCCCAGTTCCCTATTCCGCCTATCTTTGCCTGACAGTGAAAACCCATCCTCGAACCGAAGGGGAAATGAAACGGCAACGTGTTGGCGCACATGCTTCGCATTTGGCCCCGTAATTTCTTTTTTTCAGTCAAAAAGTGCAGGCTGGCGAACCAGAACCTGTTTCTCTACTCCCGGTGGGTGGCGCTCACCGTGGACGATGCCGAGGAATATGTCCAGGAAGAGCATGGAATTCGCGAAGAAGCACACGCTCACGGCCAGCGACCCGCCAAGGCAGCCGACCACCGTCAGCTTCCATATGGGGATGCGCCTGGCCAGCACACCCGCGAAGGGACCTGCGTCAGCGTCTACCTTTACACACACACATCAGTAGCTTCATGGGAAGGTTTAAATAATAATAATATATTTTATTGCACACAACGTGTACAGGGCAATGAAACGGGCCTGTCAAAGCCTCTAGTGGCTTGAGCGACTTGGCCCGGCAAAGTCGGCAGACGGACGTGCAACGTCGACATAAAACGTGAACATAATAACACAAAGTATCAAAACAATACTAACACGAAATGAATAGTGACCCAGGTGTAACAGGTTAGGAAAAGTAACATCAACAAGAAACGAAAATAAACAGCAAGGAACATGCGTTAATACAACAGTAATTTAACACTTCGTGCCTGATCATGAATATTTTTCCGACTTACAGGAACCATGTTACATTGAGTGAACCATGATTTTCAACGCGGTTTTTTTTTTTGTTGCGGAAAACACTTCCTCTGGCAAATCATTAAAGATTTGGGGAACATAAACACAGCGCCTGGCTTCCCCTTTTCTCGTTGAGGAGAGCCGCACCTCAAAACGAATGGTACTACGCAGGCTTCGGGACGCTGTATGACGTATTCTGAAATTGATGTCCCAGAAATGCCGTATACCACTACAGTCTGTACAAAGAGTGTCCGAAAGCATGGAAAACCATGGAAGTCACAATAATTAAAGGGTCGAATTTATTTATTTTTTTGACAACCTTAAACACTGGTTCCCTCTTCAGACACCCTTGGAAAATATTGAAGCACATACGACCCATACGACGATACAAAGCACTGCGCAACTAAATAGCTTCATTCTTCGACTGGAAGGAATACTTTTCCGCGGGCATGACATGAAGGATCTTGCAGCTCATCGACACCGCAAAGCCACTTGATGCGATAGCACTGAAGAGCCTTCGCCCCTCCAAGCAATCATCAATGGCAACGCCGGCTGCGCTATTGTTCAGTTTTGCATTGTGTTTCCAGGTGACAATTTTCCGGCCACAAGTCACGTACGAAGGAGCCACCGAGAAGTCGTTAACCTTCTCAGTGGAAGAGGTCGGCGCCAATTGTTTACACCTACGCTGTATGCAGCGTTGAAGCGGCATGTTTCAGTTTGACAAAGAGCGTGGCTCCATCGAAATTCGACTGCCACGGCCGGGATCACACCCGCGTCTTTCGGGTCAGCAGCCGAACGCCATAACCACTGAGCCACTGCAGCGGCGGACAAAAAAAAAAGAGCAGTTCCTTCCAAACCACCTCGTTCCATACTTTCTTTTTGTTTTCTTCACATCAACACATTAATTGATCACACGCGCACATGATTAGTACCCACTTAATATGTAATGAAGTGTAAGTAAGCATAAAACCTCAACCACATTTTTTTCTTTTTCACGAGAATGGATTAGGTGTGCGGGGAAGCATAGACACGCTAAAGTTTATTTCCACTTTCATCGCCCGCAGCTGATCAGCTTTTTGTTAAGCACAGGTTGCTAGCAAGTCGATCGCGATACACCTGGGAATAGGTCACTCGAGTGAGAGAGGGCTTTTTTGGAATTCACACATTTTCGTTTAGGAAGAAGAAACAACTGTCTGCAACTGTGCTAAAAAAACGGACCTGGTGAGCCACATATACAAATAAAGTGGTAAAAACTACCTATTAAGCCAGCGCTGCCAGTAAAGAGAAAAAAAGGCACTTTACGCACAGCTAGTGTTCGAACAAAAGAAGAAGAAGCGTCATTTTTAAATCTCTCGGTGCCGCCGATGTGGCGGAACTTGTAGAGGAGCTTTGTAATGCTATCCGTGGCAGATCAGAGCTTGCAGGGGTTGAGGAGGAACCTTATTCTCAACTCTCAAAGATTTGGAATCAGACATGATTCCAGTGCGGTCGGCATTTCTATCCTTTACCGCATAAAAGCATCCTCCTCTCTCTCACTTTTTTCTTCAGCAATGAATCCCAAGCGCGCGAGCACACACACAACGCGAGTACATCTAAAGCCTTTCCTTCTTACGCGGACCAAACAGCCTACAATCAACGCCAGCAGGCGTTTCCGTGCTCGCTGAATCATTATATATGATAACTGAAGAGGCCACTACTCCTTGAGGCTGGATTAGGCTGTCTTAGAACGCGCAGCTACAAAACGAAATATAACCAACAAAACGACACTTATGGGCTTTGTGTGGTAAATCTGTAGAAACAATTAAACATCTTATCCTCGAATGTGATGGCATCCATCTGGATGTCGATGCAGGCACAGTCACTCTCCCTGAGGCCCTAGGGTTTGGTCATAAAAGTGGTCATGTGAATTAATCTGCGGTGGAGGTTAGCAAAAAGCGATTGGAAGATAGGTGGCTCAAAAGCAGAGATGGGATCTAGAGTCAGCAGTGTACGATTAAAAATGCATTTAAAGAAAATGGGGAATATATAGGTCAATTTATAACACCGGAAAAGAAATATAGGGAAATAAATTTTAAAAAACGCCGATCATGGTGGCAACTACCGCCACCCCGTTTCAAAGGGGACGCTCCTATCTTTCATCCATCCATTCTAAGTGCAAGCATCTATCTTAGAAGAGAGGAGTGGAAAGGGGGGGGGGGGAGAAGCGCTGGGGACACCCGCGTGTACATAGAGTGGACTAACACCAGTCGACCTCTTTCCGCCACCGACTAGGCCCATCTCCACCAGCGCAACTGATACAGCGAATGTCCTTCAACGAGGTGGTTCTATACCTACTGCGTTCCCCAAGAACATAACGCATCTTTCCGCGTTTGTTTTCCGCAAACTTCAGAACGCAGTTTAGCATTTTTTTCCCATCGCAGTTTCACTCGGGTGGGTGCATGCTCAGAGGTGGGGCACCTGTGAGGAAGTAGCAGACCACGGACAGGTTGACGGGCCACGACGCCTGCTCCCTGGTCACCGGGAAGGTGCCCAGCAGCGCCACGTACACCACGGCGGCCGAGCGGACCAGGGCGAAGGTGAACACGTTGATCCAGCTGCAGGCCGCAGCCACGGCCCAGCTCCGGGGAGAGTCCATGCCTGGCCGCTTTCTCCCTGGGCAAGACGGCAAAGCGCGCATCGTACAAGGTTGTGTATCAGCAGCGGAGATACGAGAGGGCTTATCTCGCGACCTTCTTCTTTAACGTTTCTCGTTTCTTAACTCGGCGCGCAGTGTACACTACGTGAGACCACGAAGGTGTCCCGCCGCCCGCCTGCATCGCGAGTTTTATTTGCACGGAAAACTCCGGTGCTGGCGGTATGCATGGAAGCCACCGCCGTCGCCTCGACGCGCGCGGAGGCTGCAAAGAGCGTCTATATTCCTTCTTCCCGTTTCCACGTTTTTTTTTAATGCATTCGCATTAGAGAGTTCTGTGCAAGCGCAAATGGCGACAGCCGTCACACATGGTGTGTGGCATAAGGAACCTTAGTATGCCACCTGTCATATGAAGAGCTTTAGTGTTCGACTTCGGATACAACGAACCTAAGTATGCCGGCTCAGGTATAACGAACTTTAGTGTGCCAACCGCGGATATGCTAACTCATTCAAGCGACCAACCGAGGATCGCTTAATAGTGATAGTGGGCGGGCTGATCGTGGTTGCTGTGTGCCAGTAGACAGGCCCGTGCAGTTTCATCTTTGCCGTGCAATGTGGATCGTTTTGCACTTTCGGCATTCCGAGTCGCTCGAAGGTGAGCGCAACTCCCGTTCTCAACCATCCCAAGCTTAGGGCTTTCGGGGGTGCTGAAAGTCCGCCATACTTTCCCGCATTCAGCTCATGCGCCTTTTTACGTTAAATGAACATCGCGTCCCTTGTGACGCCACGTCACAGCGCGTCGTCCTCAATGACGTTGTGCACCGGCTTCAAGAGAACACTGTGGTGCGTCGCGCGGATCGGAGAACTTGGCGTTCACCTAATCTGACGGCGACTGCTTTTGTGAGCGCGGGCAAGCGCCAGCCGCCAGCGTGGTAGCGGCACACAGCGAGAGTCGCGCAACGGTGCCGTCTTACGAAGTATCGCATTAGTGTTTGAGCGTATGAAGAGCTCAAGTGGAGTGGTGCTCCATGCACTTGAGATGACTGACACAGCACCCGAGATGGGCGGGAAGGAGCGAAAAGAGAGGAGAATTGATTTGAAGGGCATTGGGCGACTAAGCACAAACCGCTATTTATGCATGTTCTGGCGCGCCCGGTGGCAATTAAATTAAACTTGTCAATTTTACTTTCGTTTCTTTCGCCTTTCTTTAACAAAAGGCCCCACAAAGTGCGGCTGCGGCATTCCAGGCTGACCTTGTAGCTCTTTCTTTAAACACACTTTGAGCCACCAGTTTACAGCCCCAATAACGTAAATACATTCCACATCCATTTTGGGTAGCAAACAGCTTTTACCCAAAATGAATACATACCAACTATCCGTTCTACTACATTCCACATCCTTATCTTTGGACAAATAAGTGTCTCTTAGCAGAGGGTTACTGACGTCAATAATATAGGTGTGGAGAAAATAACAGAAAATGCAGAATGCCAGCTGCTACAACGTCCCTCATCACCGCAGGGCACCGATGTTGGCCCTGAGTTCAACCGATGCTTTCATACTGCCGGGTTTGGCGCGCAATACGCGACAGGCCTCCTAGAATATGTGCTTGCATTCATCAATAAACAGCTGGAAGTCTGCGCCCGTGGTGTCGTTTTCGTTTCTGTGCATCCTGTCCTTGTCTTATTCGCGCAGTCTTACCACCTTTTAATGAAATGAACCAACTAGGCCGCAGGAACGTTCTACTAAAGCCGTAGTGTTAACCGGTCAACGCGCGGTGCCCGCAGCTCCTGTGCCTGTCATATAAACAGGGCGTTTTATTTTATTCAGTACATATTAATTTCAACAAGTTAATTGAAAAGCTTATTACAACTTATTTAATTGACAATATTCACAAATTCGCTTGGAGCGAGATGGCCAACCCGTCAGATAACCTAGCCCCAAAAACAATGTTCTGTAGCTATTACATCTTATTAAAAAACTTGGGGACCTTCTCAACCACATTCTTAAAGTACAAAATTGGATAGCTTTTAGGTTGCCTGCTTTGGTGCCCACAATTAGTGTCTATTGTTGTTCTTGCGATTTTAAAGCCAAAACTCCGGTTGTTACCGACTACATTTCCCTTATATGGTATGCATGAGTCACCACCTTCTAGACTGCTCGAGTACTTTTCATGAGATTATCCAATAAGATTAACTAATCCGACGCCCTAATTCACCTTAATCCACCAACTAGGCCTACTTCAAAATTTTGGGGATCCTCATATTTTAAAATTCGATGGTGCCCAGTGATTGAATCACTGGTAGTCACGTGGTGTTGACGTCACGACGCTCATAGATCGTGGGGTGTCCTCATACCCCTCCTGGCGCAGTGGCTCAGCGGTTAAGCAATGCGCTATTGCCCGGTCAGGTGGCTGCTTCAAGCACAGCCGCCGGTGGGGCTGGTGAGACCCGGGTTGCTCTTCCCGAACCCACCTAAGGCTCACGAGCAGTGCTAAGGCGGGCAGGTTGTGATGACATCGCAATATCACGTGACCTCTTTCGACTGATCAGGAAATTTCCTGACAGAGAAGCGGGATTTGTGTGTGTGTGTGTGTGTGTGTGTGTGTGTGTGTGTGTGTGTGTGTGTGTGTGTGTGTGTGTGTGTGTGTGTGTGTGCGTGCGTGCGTGTGTGCGTGTGCGTGTGCGTGTGCGTGTGCGTGTGTGTGTGTGTGTGTGTGAGAGAGAGACGACAGCCTAAATGCTGCCGCATTAAAAACCTGCACTCAATAGAGTCACGCAGCTTTGGTGCCGAGCTATGCTTGCTGAGCTGAAGGCGTCGCACTTGGCGCATGCATACCCTGACGCTGAAGAAGAAATGACAGGGGGGGGGGGGGGGGGGCAGTGTTGCGATGACTCGTAGAAACGACCTGCGATAACGCACTCGGTCTCGCATATCAGGGCTTGAAGTGCGGACTCCACAAGTTCTCACTATCACACGTGGATACGCCCCGAGTCTGCGCGCACAATGAGGGCAATAGCGGTGATAGGGACCCAGCGAAATGTCTTTCTGTGTCGCAAGGAAGGGCACTGAGTCCAAGCGCTGAGGCGTGCCGGAAATTTAGTGACACGAATTCTTGCCAACGTCACAGTGTGTATATGCGCTGCCGCTATCTCAACAACCGCTCCAGGCTCGCTGTGGCACGGATGTAAGCTTAGGGAAGGCGACGTCCCCACCACCACCCGAGGGCTAAAGCTAGTGGAACAGTACACACCTGGCAGTAATTTATGAACTTTTCTTGTTAGCACCTTTTCGTTCGCCAGTCACGATTATCTATATTTTTTTAATGCAATGGTTCTTTCTTTTCTGTAATATTGCACGATTCGTGTGTGCCGGGCGAACTCGCGAGAATGTTTTGGTGTGAAGCCGCGATAAATGGTAAAAAGCGCATTCCCTCACTTCCGATGGGCAAGCTGAAAGAAAGCATCGCTCTTTTAGGCTCGATACCGGCAGGCATAAAGTTTTAGAATAAAGCATACTACGCAGACGAAGACGCATTTTACACACTCGCACTGTACATTCTTGGAAACAGCGCGAAAGACACGGACGCAGAGGAGGGGCGTATATACTATAGCACTGACTTGACTTACAGCTAAACATTTATTGCGAACAGGCCCACTCTTGAAAAGAAAAACACACAAAAGAAGGAAATGTGGAAATCAAAGAAAACTTGCCGAGGAGATTTAGCATCTTAGCTGAAAGGTCTAATTTCTTTGCCGGATGAAAGCACTGAGGGCGCACTCAGACACGTCTCTCTATTTGATATCAAAGCTGACAACACGTCATACAATATGTAGTAACCCTCAGTAAAACCTCCCTTGTAAGTAAGCGATCGTGTATACATCTCTTCTCTGCGAACGTGTTTTCTTGGTATGGCCTTGCGCACACGACGAGGCGAACACAGGAAAGAGTATAGGACGACAGAAAGAGCGCAAACTATCAACCGACTTTATTGCTATCACAGCAACATATATATGCAGGAATAACACGTGCAAAACAAAGAGGAGAGGGAACAAAGATGAAGGATTGTGACTAGTCAAGTCTGCGTGTCTCAAAAAAGCAGCGGAGAAAATTTTTCTCTTTATCATATAAGGTGACCGAGGTATCACTTACACAACTATCACTTTTTTCTTTGATGTAGAATGCCTCCAAAAGTTCGCGTGCTATTTTGTTTTTGCTTTTGCCCAGAATCTTGATATCTTTGAGCATCGGTTCACAACCAAGGCATGAAATGCAATGAGCGGACAAGTTCGCCCCCTTCTCTTTTTTGTATGGAAAGGGCATGCTCCCCTGCTCGTTCATTGACGCAGCGTCCAGTTTGGCCGATATGCACGCGTCCACATTTGAGCGGGATTTGGTAGACCACGCCGGTGGTACATTTGGCAAACTGTACAGCATTTTTGATTGTGCATGCGCTTGGTGCTACGGCTAGAAAAAAGATTTCGCTGCGGCGAAATTTGAGCGGAGAGCCGTGGAGCTCTTGACAGACAGAGCGGTTCACGCTGCCCACTCTAGGCCAGTTGCTTTGACCCGTGTGATCTTATTAGCCGGCACAATGTTCGAAGACGTAATCTAGCCCTTTCTTCCAAAATGCTGTGGGATCACCGAGTCATCGGAGAATTCCCAGGATTTCGAAACCACTTACCATCGCCACCTGGAGGGAAGCGGCGGAAACGGGGGAGGGTCTTGACCTCCCAGGAACATCATCATCCTTAATTATTAACTGCCGGTATTCCTATTTTCCCACACAATAATTGTCTTCGGTTGCTGGATAATGTGCAATATTTAATAAATATGCTGGCAAAATTTAATTTGGTAACGGTATATCAGACTTCCCCGGGCTCGTAAAGATACACGATTAGAATCTTAATCATCATCGCCATCATCTGGAGGGTCAAAGGCATATGTCCTTGCATGATCTTTGCAGTATGGCACACATGAGAACTGGCGCGTTTACCTGCTGGACAATCCGAATGTCATTAATGTCACATGATGTCATCGCTAATTATACTGATTACTCTTATCATTGCCTGATTATATTAATTAGCATTAGTTATGTGACGTCATCATCTTCGTCGCGTGAACCGTCGGCTGGTGACGTCACATGGTGCCGTTTCTTGCGGATATGACCTTGAAAGTGAGCCATCTAATGCGTTCGCATTAATAACAGAAGTTGCTCGTTTGTGTACCTCTGTTGGTGTACTACAGTCGTCGCAGCTTTTTAAATGTTTTCGAAGGCAACAAACAGCGTACTGAAAAGAGCATTCTCGCTATGCCGGATAGAGCTGGAAAATCTAAATATACTGATATGCGTCTGCATAGCCGTAGCATTGGAAACCACATCGACAACCAATTTCTTTATATTCGGTAACTATTCTCAAGCCTGAAAAGAGTGTCGTGAATACCTCCTCACTCCTGCCAATTTCTGGTAGATGGTGTAGAAGGGCTGTGTTTGTCAATTGTCGGTTCGTGCGTGAATGAGCGAAAGGCTTCCAATACGAACAAGTATACACGAAGCTCGCAGGGCCCTATACTGAGGGTTCATCCCGAATTATAAGCTTCTCCTATAGCGTGCGCATCAATAGTGTTTGTAGACACCTTATTAAATAATACCGTCATCATTTTGGCTTTCCTGTCTCGCAGGATTCTCAGAATTGTTTTTAACTGAAAAACTTCTTAATCACTTTTTGTTTAGTTCTTCGTTTGTTTTCTGAGGTCGAGCAGCCGACCTCAACCTCACGATTTGAAGTTGAGATGAGGTTGAATGAGGTCAGCAGTGGCCTCAGGAAAAGTGAGGTGAGGGCATCTAAGGAGGTTCAGTGAGGTCGGCTAATTCTTTTTGAGGTTGAGGTGAGGTAGAGATTTTTTAGGTCAAATGCCCACCTCTGGTCTGGACCGGGTTGCACGCATCCGGCCCGCTTAGAAGGGGATCACGTTCACCGGTCGGTGTTTACCCGCGGCATGTGCAACCCTGGGTCTATTGGAGACAGTAGAAAAACAAACTATGACATCGCTCGAATGGAAGCCTCGAAAACGATCTCAAATTGAGGTCAGGGGGAAAATTGGTTTTTTAGGGAAAGGAAATGGCGCAGTATCTGTCTCACATATCGGCGGACACCCGAACCGCGCCGTAAGAAAAGGGATAGATGAGGGAGTGAAAGAAGAAAGGAAGAAAGAAGTGCCGCTGTGGAGGCCTCCGGAATAATTTCGACCGCCTGGGGATCTTCAACGTGCACTGACAGCGTACAGCACACGGGCGCCTTTTTGCGTTTCGCCTCCACAGACACGCAGCCACCGCGGTCGGGTGCAAACCTGGGAACTCCGGATCAGTAGCAGAGCGCCCTAACCACTGGGCCACCAGGGGAAGAAACAATTCATGTATTAAGGCGATAGCCTTTAATGGCTCATACTCGTGGTGACCGTCCGTCCGTTACATCGCCACCCAGGTCACGTAGCGCCACTCTCGCGCCAGCTGCTCTTCTCCTCTGTCGGGACCTAGGTCACGTGGCGCTACCCTCGCGCCAGCTAGTCATTGTCATTTTTCTTTAATACCATGATTCCGCACGTGAATTCTTGGCCGTGCAGGCCGCATTTCAATGGAGACGAAAAGCAAAATGTGCCTGTTTATTGCGTAGTATATGTCAAAAAACGCAGTTTTTTTCTGTTTTCTAACTAGTTTTCCCTCTTGGCGTGCAATATCAAATAGCCATTTTCAACTTTAATAGAAGACTAAAAAAAAAAGTCTTTTCGTGCGAACTGGTTGTTTCCCTTCATATTCGAGGGGCCTGTGCACGGCGCTCATTGCTCCGGAAAAGGCGCCCTCAAATTCTATGAAATGAATGAATGAATGAACATCAATTATAAATAAGCTCTTGCGTTTAACATGTGAACGAGAACAAAACATGGGAAGAGAACAAAAGTGAACAAGCAAGCATTTCAGTTATGTAGAATAATTTTTACGTAATCTCACAGAAACTAACTTGCATACGCCACCCCTCAGAATAGTGATAACCTGATAAAATTACGGAAAAAACGTCACAGAATGTCACGAGGCAAAATACAGCAGCAGCGCCTGGTCAAAGTTATCAGTGGAAAAAATTTCAGACTAACTGTACTAACTGTACTAACCATTGACTACTGTACGAGGAAAAAAAAGAATATTTATACAAGTTAATACGGACATGGGAAGGCAGCAAATTGTGAGCGTTACGGTGCCTTGACACGCGTGGCAGGTAACGTTGAATGTATGGCCGTCCATTAAATTCTAGCGACTTGTCATTCATCGTGAAAAGAAATTTAAGTCGTGCTATAGTTCTTCGAAATTTTATGGTAGGGATATGGTTGTCAGCCATGAGTTGTGGAAGGGGAATCAGTGGGCCCGAACTTGTTGAAAATGAACCTCACTGCTCGCCTCTGAACCATTTCAAGTTTATGTTTATGCTTTAGATGAAAGGGATTCCATACCACGGCTGCATACTCTAATTTCGGCAATACGTAAATTCTGTAGGCTAGCATTTTCAAATCAGAAGGTGCTGTTTTCAGCTTATGACGCAGAAATGCGAGTTTTCGGGAAGCGGATGCGCAAATGTTATCAATGGGTTTGGACCACGAAAGAGTGTTTGTAAACGTTACGCCTATGTATTTATATTCTGTGACTTCCTTTATTTGATTATCATTGATGCAATATGAAAATGAAATTGCCTGTTTTTTGTTCGTGACGCGAAATAAGACCGTTTTTTTTTAGTGTTTAGGGTCATAGACCAAGCCGTGCACCATTCATTAAGTGTGGCTAAACTATTGTGTAACTGAAGCTGATCGTCACGGCCTGTAACCTGTTTAAAGAGCAGACAACCGTCCGCGAACAGCCTGATGTTAACATGAGAATGAAAGGCACTAGTTATATCATAAACATAGATTAAGAAAAGATTTGGTCCCAGTACGCTTCCTTGAGGCACTCCAGACGAAACCGGTAACACATTGGAGGCATGGCCATTGACATCCACGAACTGAGTGCGGTTCGAAAGGTACGCTCTTATCCAGTTTATGATGAGTGCAGGAAGACCAAAATTAGTAAGTTTTTCAAGAAGTTTGCCGTGAGGAACGCGATCAAACGCTTTGTTAAAATCAAGGAAGATAAGATCAACCTGCCCAGAAGAATCAAGTGTTACAGCGATTTCGTGAACAGTTGTTAAAAGATGGGTACATGTCGACAAACCCCTCCGAAATCCATGCTGAAATGGAGAGAATAAGTTGTTCGCTTCGAGAAAATTTGTTAAGTAGTGAGCGATGATGTGTTCTAGTGTTTTTCAGCTCGTAGATGTCCATGAAATTGGGCGGTAGTTTTCCACAAGCTGGCGGTCACCTTTTTTGTGGACTGCTATGACACGGGCCACACGCCAATCGCCAGGTAAAGTTGCCGTGCTAATAGATAAAGAAAAGATAGCTGTTAAAATGTGTGCAATAGGCTCGGCGTAACGATGAAGGAAGGAATTCGGTATGCCATCTGGGCCTTCAGAAGATTTTTATTTAACTTTTAGCAATAATGAAAACACACCCTCAAAAGATATGAAGTCTGACGCTTGGCAGCAAAATGACTAAGCCTCTGTGACACTATCAACCTGGTTGAATACAGAATGAAAGTATTCATTCATTATGTTGGAAATTTCCTGTGGATCAGCAATCACATTATCGTGCTGCCTTATTTCTTGCAAGTGTGTGCTCATATTTATAAGGTACCGCCAAAATTTATCAGGGCTAGTTTTTATGTAGTTCGGCAAGGTACCGGAAAAATATTTCTGTCGGGCTAGCAATAACGCATCAGAAATCTGAGTTTGCAGTTGGCGAATATCTACGGGGTTTCTGTTCTTCCGCTTTTTTGCGCGTTTTAGCCTCCGCTTTAAATGTATAATTTTTTTGTCAACCCATGGGTTTGTTCGCTGTGCTTTAATGCATTTGGTCGGAAAAAGGCATCGATGCAGTATATACAGCAAGTTACAAACGCCTGTCATAGTGAAGTAATGTCAGCTTTTGGTAAGTTGTCAACCAGCTTCCACAGTTCATCAAGGACGGATTGATCACTGGCATGACTGAAGTCTTTAACAGTTTTACAACCTTTAATGTATTTTTTCTTGCAGTTATCAAGGCTGCAACTGAACAGCACAAGCTTTTGGTCCGATATTCCCTCCTCCATGCAAACTTCGAAATCTGTAATATTCTTGCTAACAAATTCAAAGCCAGTGTCACCATTATCGCGCGTGTTTTCAAGTATGACTTGATTTAAGTCGCATGCAAGCATTATGTCGGAAACTGGGCAATCAACAAGCTGTATTTCAGGCCTATGTAGCCAGTCCACTGCAGGTAGGTTAAAATCACCCGCCATAATAATTTGCCGGTTTTGCAGCGGAAGCATGTAGTCACATATTGAGATCAAGAACTCGGGAGAAGATGGCGGTGGCCTATAAACTGCACATACCACAACCACGTGTCCCCAACAGTTAATCTTATAAAATAGACTTTCATGGTTATCTAGCTGAGGAAGTATTTCGAGGTAATCGTGCTTTTTAAAATGATAGCTATACCACCGCCCCTTGATCCACGATCCCGGCGAAATATCGTATGCGATGGTGATACCAGCATTTCGTCGCTAACACCATCATGCAGCCATGTTTCTGTGACAATTGTCATGTGTGGGTCACACTTGTGGAGAAGGAATTCAAGCTGTTCAGCCTTATTTACTGTACTTCTAGCATTGAAATTTAGAACTCTCAGATTTTTAGAAACGACGCAGGTGTTGCGTCATTCGTGATCAGAAGTTTGGCGTTCGCGGCTGATGGCAATTCGTTGATTTCGATTATCATCCCAAGCAAAGAAGCAGCCATCAATGTTTAGTTTATCATTGATAAGAAAAGCACGTTTCCCGCTGTCGACATCTGGTTTAGCAGTTTCCCATAGAAGTTTACGTTTTCTCAGAGTTTCTTTGCTGTAGTCATTCTGAATAGATATACCGCTACCTTTTAGCTTACATACGTTGCGAAAAGCAGCCTCTTTTTCTAAATAATCCTGAAAATATACAATAGCAGTGTGAAGAGTTGAACGCCGAAGCGAGGACAAGCGCGGGGGAGATGCCCAGCCGAACTTAAAATGGTCTACACCGGCGGGTTGGTGAAGGCGGACTGCCCCGTCCGCCACGGCCAGAAACGGCGCTCTGAAATTGAGCTCATGCCAGCCAGGTGAGTTCAAGGCCGCCCGACTGGCAAGAAAAGCGAGTCTGAGCTGAAACAAAGAAAGCACGCAGGATGAGTGCGACTCGTGCTCGCAATAGCTGAGCTTCACAGCGTGTTTGCGTGACTACTTGGCTCCGATGTTTACGTGACCCAACTGCGTACGCGAGCTTCAGTGCTGCGGTGTCTTTACAGCACCGCTCCACCACGCAGCTTAGAGGCTTTACTGCACGGCGGAAAAGTATAACGCAATAGACTTCCGTCGGCAAAGTGTTTTGGGCTAGATGAAAAAAACTGCAATGAAAACAACAAAAACACGACAGCGCGCAAAGGAACCGCCGGTGTGTGGCCAATCCCTGCAGTTGGTATGCGCAATTTTCCACTTGAGATCAACTAAACAAAAGGCTATTGGTTTTGTCGCCTCGTGTCTCGCTTTTAACTGCATTAAATGTCCGCGTTTTACAAGACTCTTGTCAGCTCGAACAAGTCACGACACACGAAGTCATTTCGAACTAAACAAGATATATGCAGAGAAACTAGACGCGTATTTCGTGAAAATATCCAGCAATATTGGTCTCTGTTCGCTCTCGGCACCAGTGATTATGCAAGCAACCCATAACAAAGTCTGGTCGCGCACTGTCTTTGCGCTCAAATAAGTGTTCGGCGAACCGAAGCGCAGTTATAACTTCAGGCACGGCCGATCGCGCTTCCAGACATCGCTCAGGAACCACGAATACTCATGAGTACACAAGTGGACATCGTGAAATTTTTCGGGCTTAGGGTTTATAACGTGCAGTCAACAGCAAAAATTTACAGGATGCGTTCGAGCGGAAACAAATATATTGTAGCGCTACCTCGCGGCGTAGTTAACTGGTACAGACACCAACGGTTCGACCATGCACGTCATCTCAACCTCAGCTAATTTAGGCGATTCGGTTGAGTGACAGCACCGAAATAGTTTCTCTTCCGCACACCCGGATCTCATAATCTTTCGGCAGCGAAAGTGGTTTGGCAAGAAGGGGCCTCACAATTAGGACAGAAAGCGGTAATTGTGCTGCTGTTGTAGTTATATTGACAGGTGGCGCTTACAATATAAACCTGTTGATCCGAGGTAGATCTAGCCTTCCCAGTTAGCTCAGTTAATAAAGCGATTGCCCCGGTGCCGCGGTGGTCCCTGGTTCGAACCCCGGACCGGGACGGATTTTTATTTAACTACGAAGTTGCTGTGGAAGTTTCCTTTGCAGCCGTACGGCTGCGCCTGGGTGCACGCTAATAAGTAATTACTCCTCTATTACAAATCTACGCTACCTTGGGAGATTCCCTTAAAGTAATGAACCAACACCGCTTTCGAGTTATTTATCAAATCGCCCTCACCCTATATATCATAGCTGCTGTTTTATATTATCTTCTCTAGTTTAGCCGGCGAAAAATCCTTGCCTAAATCGTGAACGATGAAGGCGGGGACCAGGTTTCCCTCGGCCATCTCCACACGCACATACACACAGCATAGACATGGACACGCACTACTATAAGCGTGTGCGCTTGTGCTTATCTTGTCTGTTCTGAAACTGGGCTCAGCGCGTACCAGCCTTATGGCCGGGCAAACATCATGCGTCTCCGAGTGTTCACTATCTTCCATGTTCGTATCTCTTCCAAAATTGTCAGAAGAAAAACATGGCAGTGAAAGTAGCATAGTTAAAGCTAAGCTGCCGAACGAAAAAATCGGCTGACGGTATTCCCGGAAGCATGTGCACCGTTCCAACCGTCTGCGTGCGAACGCGGCGCTAGGCTGTTTTCGAGCTCTTCTGCGCGAGCATATGCCAACCTCGCGCACACGATCCTGAAAAGAGTAATGGCAGACCCTCGGAAAAATAACTGCAGACAAAAGGAGAGTGACGTCAGAGAAATTACTTTTGTGGCTGCCTGCCAGGCATTCTTCCCCAAGCTGCGAGATGTGCTGCTTGTTGAGCCTGAAGACAACATCGGCGACGCGCGTGAGACTGCGCATTACAGAACGCGTTTTCGGATTGTGAAGAAAAGTGCATGGGCACGGGTCACTTTAATTGTCCGTGAAAAACGTTCGACAGACAGACAAAAAGAAAAACTTTATTGAGCAAGTGAGTTTTAGACCCAGCTGGGTCCCTGGGCCACTGCGCGGTCCCGCACTGCATCAAGTAGATCATGCCAAGACGCAAAACGCAACGAACGACGTAGAGAACAGAGACACAGAGTGCTGTAGACCGTTCGTCACGGAGAAAAAAAAAATGCGTTCATCACGGTTGGGGTGGAGATTCAGGCTATATCAGCCTCTCATTTACAATGTGGACAATTGCTTCGCCACTGTCGCATAATGAAAAAGGAGATGCGTTCCTGCAAAGTGATACACTAAAGGGGGGGGGGGGGGGGTAGTTTGTGCATGGTTTTAAGAAAGACGATGCGCAAAACAGACAACACATGAGGAAGACAGATTAAACATGTGTGGGTCCTCCTCTCTGCTCTTGCCTTTTGCCTAAGTATTCACTCTCCTACTAAGTGAATAAACAGTTGCAAGTTGCGCTTGTTTCGTCTGTCTTCCTCCTGTGTTGTCTGTTTTGCGCATAGTATTTTTCAAAAGCTTTCATGCAGGTGTCCGACAAAATCCAGTCTCCAAGCTACTCTCTAAGATGTCAATCACGCCTCCTGGTGACCGGGCTGCTTGTGGTTCTAATACATTAATTAATTTTGCATTTGATTGACAATTATTCGGGACTTTCACGGTCTACAAGGGGCGGCACTGAAGATCCAGAACGGCTGTTTGAGAGATGATCAGGCAGCCGCGCTAGCCTTGCGTTGCAGTGCGCTGCGCTATACGGTGCCTGATGTTGCATTAGAATGTTCGTGCCATTTACTGGCCCTCCAGCACTGGGATACCTCATGTTCCCCATTGGAGCAACTGTATGAGAGCGGGCTGCCTCTCTAAATAATAATAATTGGTTTTTGGGGAAAGGAAATGGCGCAGTATCTGTCTCATATATCGTTGGACACCTGAACCGCGCCGTAAGGGAAGGGATAAAGGAGGGAGTGAAAGAAGAAAGAAAGGAAGAGGTGCCCGTAGGGGAGGGCTCCGGAATAATTTCGACCACCTGGGGATCTTTAACGTGCACTGACATCGCACAGCACACGGGCGCCTTAGCGTTTTTCCTCCATAAAAGCCTCTCTAAAGCCGAAGCAGCTCTCAGTGCGGGCCATGTTGTTAGCTGCGGCTGTCACCGTACAAGTCCTCGATGTGCAGACATGGCAGGTGCGACAGAAACCTAACGACGCAGGTATGGCTGATCTGGCGGGCACACCATTTGGAATCGTGCAGCAGCAGTGAGACACGCAGGCGGCCTTATATATATAGAGAAGAAAGGCGGCAGGGAAACGCTCGGAACGCGGGGGGGAGCAAACGCGGATGCCGAGAAAATTTTCAGTTCGTGTAGTTCTTTGGTCACATAGGGTGCATTTAAGCGCAACCACGTATATACGCCGAGCTCGCAGCCAACTATAGCTTGTTCTTCACCTTACTATTGCATATAAGCAGTCGCATTATGGGTGCCTGGACAAGCAGGGCACAAAAATAGTGGTCTGAGCCCAACAACGAAACACAAATGCAAAATAGCAATGACGGTCTGCAGTGAACATCTCAGCCCCTGGTGATCTGTATTGCAGCACAACTCGTGGACAACAATTACGACTGACAAAAACCGTCAGCGGAGCCGCCGCGGTGGCTCAGCGATTATGGTGCTCTGCTTCTGTGCCGAAAGACGCAGGTTTGATCCCGTCCGCGGCGCTCTCATTTCGATGGGGGCGGAATTCTAGAGGCCCGTGTACTGTGCGATGTCAGCGCACTTAAAGAACCCCAGGTGGTCGGAATTTCCAGAGCCCTCCACTACAGCGTCCCTCATAGCCTCAGTCGCTTTTGGACGCTAAACCCCCATAAAACCAAACCAAACCATAAATCGTCGGCAAACCCTGACGTCTGTGTTTTTCAGCAGCGATTGCTTGACAAGCAAAGAAGGTATGTCTTGGAATATAAATCCAGCAGGGTGCTTTGTGGGGTTAGTTAACTAGCACGGCACTCTTCAAACGTAAAAACAGCGCTAATACCGGGCACATGTAGTGCTTCTTTTCTGTGTGCTGTCTTTAGTGCACTTTTTATGCTTAAAGAATTAAAGAGAAGCCGTGACTGTTGCTTCCTCGGTATCGCATATATGCTATCTGACACTGTACCGGCTGCAGAGGAAGCTTCGCATCTCACGAAAAGAAATAAATACATAACAAAGCATGAAGTATACTTTAGTTCTCTCGCAGCATGCATGCACACTCGAGAGGGGACGCCACGAAAAGAAAAAAGCGGTACGCAAGTTCGAGGCCCCATTGCGCCCACTGTTGCCAGCAGCCAGCAAAGCAAGGTATGCGCACCATTTCAACGACACCAACAAACTCGCAAACAATGCGTGTAACTAAGGTTCTACAGATGGTCTGACTTTTCGAGAACGCGAAACAATGAAATTAGAGATTTCTTAGATGTGTTTTCAACCGCGACATTGTTTTCATCAGGGGCATTGAGCAACATTGTTAATTCGTTGGATATCGATTCAGTATATTAATTAATACGAAACAACAGTGAATTTAATTAATGTGGCGAATTGGGCGCGTTGGTACATAACTGCAGGCACAGCAGCGCACAAAAGGCGGGGACAGAGTAGACAGACCAGGACGAGCGCTTTCCTTGTCTGGCTACTCTGTCCCCGCCTCTTGTGCGCTGCTGTGCCTGCAACAGTATATACCAAGGATTATGCTGGCGTGTGTTAAAATAAGGAATAAAAGAAATAATAAGACGCATTTGGAGGGCTATGGGGTTTATGGATGGTCCTTAAGGATAACAGGCTGAATTCCAAGGGAAGGGAAGCGTAGATTAAGAAGTCTGCGGGGATAGGCTAGCCGCAGCGGGAACGGGACAGGGTTAGTTGAAGAGATGTGGGACAGAAATTTGTACTGAAGTGGGCGTAGTCAGGCTAATAATTATGACGGAGTTTATCGGGTATAACGTCCCAAAGCGACTCAGGCCATGAGCAGAGATGGGCGACCTCATGAGGTTTCGACCTCATAAGGTCGACCTCAACCTCAAAATGACCTCAAGCTCACGTCGTGAGGTGAGGTCAGCGACGGCTCGAAATTTTGTGAGTGAGGTCAGCAAATCAGACCTCACCCTCACGCGTGAGTTTCAGATTGAGTGAGGTCGTCATTCAGTGAGGTCGAAATTTTGAGGTCGAGACTTTTTGCAGTTGCCACGTCTTACATCGACGAGTGCCACTTCCGAAGCGGAGTTGCAGCGCATCACCGCAGTGTTCATGCAATGACGCTTGGAGTTCGGTTTCCCCTGCTTGGACAACCGGATGCCACAGTTCCCTCTTAGCTTCCGGTGCTGCGCCGTAATGTCCGTTCAGCCTGAGTCTACAGGAAGACGCACCCCTCTGGTCTTCCCGGAAGGAGTGTTACTGTCACAGCACGCAACTTTCCCTCCCCTTTCCTCCGCTGGCGCAGCAGCCGTAGCTGCCTGCCGGTCCGCTCCAACTCCCGAGAACGCGCAAATAACTCGCGTTGACCCACGGTAGCTTTCTTTGATGCCGCAAACAAATAAGTTCGCTCCAACAAGCACGCAATGAAATCATCGCAGCGCGGATGGCCCAAGCAAGACTGCTTCGTGTTCATGCTCGTTGCCGGCGCTGACGTCACGGCTCTTGCCTTGCAGTAGAATAAAGGGTGTCCTGCTGTACATGTACATTACAAGCCGTCTTAACAGAAGCTGGAGGTGTCGGCACAGGCGAGAGAATGTGATTCAGGCGGTTCCTAACAAGGGCACCCGCCGATTTAATTAAAAAATCCCCAAGCCAGAAAAACCTGTATAACACCGTCAAAGCTTTTGATCAGAGACTTCCGCTTTCGAATCTCACACTACTTCTGCATATTCCCGTTCCGTAAAGCAAGCAGATGCAAACATAATTTCACTTTTATATCCTTCCGAATCATCTCTCTTTTGGTCTCCGGTTCCTTGTTCCTTCTCGGAAATTCACTTATTATGCCGAAACACCGCAGCACAAAGTGAACGCACCAGCATAGCGGTGTTGCAGCGGCGAAAAAATGCAAAACTATAATGAATGTATGGTGGCGTGGTAGCTGATTCCGTTTCCTCTATTTTTTTAATGAAGATGAGTGAATGGAACTGATTACATGCTCGTGCTGTGCTGCTGAGTCGCTGTTTATTAATAATTAATAATTGGTTTTGGGGGAAAGGAAATGGCGCAGTATCTGTCTCATATATCGTTGGACACCTGAACCGCGCCGTAAGAGTCGCTGTTTCAAACCTTCTAATATGACGTTTGATGGGGCACAGTGACCCGCCGCGGTGGCTCAGTGGTTAGGGCGCTCGACTACTGAGCCGGAGTTCCCGGGTTCGAACCCGACCGCGGCGGCTGCGTTTTTATGGAGGAAAAACGCTAAGGCGCCCGTGTGCTGTGCGATGTCATTGCACGTTAAAGATCCCCAGGTGGTCGAAATTATTCCGGAGCCCTCCACTGCGGCACCTATTTCTTCCTTTCTTCTTTCACTCCCTCTCTTATCCCTTCCCTTACGGCGCGGTTCAGGTGTCCAACGATATATGAGACAGATACTGCGCCATTTCCTTTCCCCAAAAAACCAATTATTATTATTTAATTCATGTTGGCACTTTAGTTTTTGTTTCGACTGCCTCACCTGTAGCTGTCTTGTGAACAAATTGAGGCAATACGCTGCCTCGGCAATGTGGGCGTAGGGTGCCTCTCACGCTGCATTCAAGCAGCTTTTTTCCCTGCGTCCTCTCTCTCCCATTGATACCTGTACCACTAAGAGCGAGAAATAAACTTCAACTAACTTCAACTTCATCTGTAAGGCAGGTCGCCAACCTAACTGATCCCATACGAGAAAAGAAAACAGAATGATTACAATCAAAAATCGCAAACTAAAAACAGAAGCAAGCAACAGTGTGCCCCATTAAACGTCATACTAGAAGGTTTGCAACAGCGACTCAGCAGCCCAGCGACAGCACGTAATCAATTCTATTCACACATCTTCATTAAAAAAGGAATAAAAATCAGCTACCACATCACATACATTCATTATAGTTTTGCATTTTTTCACCGCTGTAACACCGCTATGCTGGTGCGTTCGCGCCATTCTGCGGTGTTTCGGCATAATAAGTGAATTTCCGAGAAGGAACAACGAACCGCAGACCAAAGAGAGGTTATTCGGAAGCATATAAAAGTGAAATTATATTCGCATCTGCTTGCATTACGGAACTGGAATTTGTATACAGAATTAGCGTGAGATTTGAAAGGGGAAGTCACCGACCAAAAGCTTCGACGGTGTTATACAGGTTTTTCTGGCTTCGTGCTTTTTAAATCAAATCAGCAGGCGTCCTTGTTAGTAACCACTTGAATCACATTCTCTCGCCTGTGCCCACTACTGCAGTTTCTGTTAAGTCAGCTTGTAATGTACAGCAGGATCCCCTTTATTCGACTGCAAGGCAAGAGACATGACGTCAGAGCCGGCAACGAGCATGAACACGAAGCAGTCTTGCTTGGGGCCATCCGCGCTGCGGCGAATTCATTGCGTGCTTGTTGGACTGAACTTATTTGTTTGTGGAATCAAACAAAGCTACAACGGGTCAACGTGAGTTACGTGCTTTGCGCTCTCCCGGGAGTTTGAGCCGACCGACAGGCAGCCGGGTGCTTCGCCAGCGGGGCAAGGGGGAGCGAGAGTGTCGTGCTGTGACAGTAACACTCCTTCCGGGAAGACCAGAGGGGTGCGTCTTCCTGTAGGCTCAGGTTTAATGGACATTACGGCGCCGCAGAGGAAGTTGAGAGGGAACTGTGGCATCCGGTTGTCCAAACAGGAGAAACCGAACACCAAGCGTCATTGCATGAACACTGCGGTGATGCGCTGCAACACCGCTTCGGAAGCGGCACTCGTCGGAGTAAGACGTGGAAGCTGCAAAATTCTCGACCTCAAAATTTCAACCTCACTGCATGACGACCTCACTCAACCCCAAACTCACGCGTCAGGTTGAGGTCTGATTTGCTGACCTCACTCACAAAATATCGAGCCGTCGCCGACCTCACCTCAACCTCACCTCACGACGTGAGGTTGAGGTAATTTTGAGGTCGAGCAAAGATTTCTAAAGAATTTTTGGTGTAATGTATACAAAATACGGCAGGCAGAAATCGAGAGATTTAACTGAAAAGTTCTGTTGATATGCATCGTTACTGCACGAGCAATTCATAAAATGTTGAGTGGGGCGACGCTTGAAAGAGATACTGCTCTGGTGTCTTCATGCATCATGATTTGCGATGAAAAACGAAGCCTTTTTTTTCATCAGAAAATGCAAAAATTGATGAAGAATTTATGATGTCCGTTTGATGCAAAAGTACAACAGATGTTTCTTTTGTGATGAATTTCTCACGACTCACCATGCTAATATTATATTATAATGATATCAGAAGCTCAATATCCATTTTTGGCAGCGGTTATGTGCACTTTACACGCGCACATGGACATTGTAAAATTCTGCCGTGGCTATGTACAAAAAGCGACGCAAATCACAATAATATGCTAAGCAAGCATGCTGCTCGACTGAACTGACAGATCAGATGTTGGGCGGAAGATGCAGGACCAAACTGGACGCCGTTCGGCAGTGTCATCTCTCAGGTGGTACCGGAGGCGGTCGCGTGGCGTCGATACCATCACTGAAAGTTGCAAATACTCGCATGCACTTAGCTGCGGAAATAATTCTGGATTATAATGAGGAGTACTTCCCCAAAAACAGTTAGCTCGTCGCGACGGATGATGTCTCGGACGGCGCAACAGTTCTATTGTGGCAAGCGGACACCGCAGATAGCCTCAAAATCACAGGGCGCTAATATAGCGTGCCCAAGACAAACATAACGCAAGCAAAATGGCACGAATTGCAACATTTGACCTTCACGGCATACGGGGTTACCACTTCGCAGATAGTTTAAGGGACCTCAGCCGCTAGCTAAACGAGCCTTTTCGGGTGTTATACCTTATTAGGTGCCTCTAATTACTGTTTTCTTTTTATTTATCCGTTATATCACGTCTACGGTGACCCACGTTTTTAGGCGCTTACATCTATAGTTTCTTCTTGCCGATTTATTTGATCGTCGACATTATAACTATTTTGTGTGGCGTGTTGTTGCCCATTTAATGAGTTTTATACGCGCCCTTATGTAATGCCCTCTGAGTTTTATAGCGTACAATAAATTGCGGCAGACGGCTACGGCAGTGCATTTAGTCCGCAAATGACCAACCCCTGTGTTGTGCCGTCTGGCTTACAGTGCAGGGCATGAACGGTATTAGAGTTGTGATTCGAGCAAGTAATTAAATGCAGCTGCCTCCACACTTAGGCCGGGTATCTAGCTGCGCCGACCCATGGTCCACGCGGGTACGTGCCGCCGGACCCCGGTGTTCAGAGCAGCTCAACTCTCGGCGGAACGACATTCGATCCGACGTCGGGGCCGACAGGCACCGGAAGCGCCCTCGGCCGCAACTCAGCGCAAAACCTCGCCGTGGGAACCGCGAGGCAGGAGCGCTCTCAGTGGCGTCAGGTTATGGCGGCTACACGCATTCAGGCATCGCACACCCGGACAGCAACAACGCTGTACGGCGACGGAAGCGAATCTATAGTTTCAGCCCTCGGGCTGGAAATAATCCACAGTTTCCTGCGGTAGAGCGCCTCAGAAAGCTCGACCTGTTCGGTGCACCGTATAAGAATGCTATCTTAAAAAGAATGGGGGAAAAAAATGAAAGGGTTTGACTCACAGCGATAAACTTCCATTGACTTCCGTGACGGTAAACTTCCGTTAAACTTGTTCTTTGTCGGCCGCGGTTAATTCTTAATCGTTTTGTCCTTTACATATTCTATCAGTACATGATCGTAAACTCAACGTGCTGTGGAGTTAACCCAAAGCGATGGGAAGTCGAAGCTCATGTTTGGTGTTTGGTGGCTCGACAGCAACGGCCGTCGCTCCCCTGGTAGCGAGAGGCGAAACTGCGGAGGGCGTGCGGAGGCGTGTTTAGCAAAAAGCGTTTGGAAGATTGGTGGCTAAGAAGCAGACAGGTGACATAATGTTAGAAGTGTAGGAAGACGTATTTAAATAAAATGGCGAGTTTTTTAATATCAACTTACTGCACAGTTAAACAAAAATAAAGGGAAAATAAGCTGAGCATGGTGGCAACTGCCATCATCCCGTTTCAAAGGGGAAGCTCCTACCTTCCATCCATCCATCCATCCATCTAAACTGGTCCAGCGCACTACGCGCGTAATATTATTCCTCTTTTAGCAATATGGCATCTACTTCTTCGTCTTCTCGGAAAGCTTGAATTCATTACTGCTGTGTTATGTGCCATGTCACCAAGGCAACAACAACAACAACTGCTGTGTTGTGGAGTACCACAACAATCTTCACATTTCATCAAGACCCGGGAACCACCCGTGAAAAGTTCACCGCTTCTGAGGCAAGTAATGTAAAACATAGGTGCAAAACGTAGACAGCAGCAGTTTGCATAGTCAAGTGTTAAGTTTGTTGTAGTGTCATAATTGGCTTCGTGTGGCAGTATTCTCTGAGACAAACGCGCGGACGATTACCTCGCCGGAGGATGAGCTCTAGAGTTTTTCGCGCGTGCGAATGCAGTGCGGGTCTTTAGCAGGCAGAGTTACATGAATATATTATTGCAAAGATTGACAGGATGAAGGGTTGAGGTAGTCTTTTTTTATCAATTACTAATACTTAGCAGCGCAAAAACACGAAGCACCGAGGGAGAAATGATACGATCTCAGTGCTTGCTGTGCGCGTGATCGCTTCCCCCTTTTGGTGGCACTTGGAGCTTTTCGCGGTGTCTTCCCGTTCATAACGACGCTTGAAGGCACAGGACAGCTGTTTTCGTTATGGCCGTAATTTGTGCGAGATCATGATAACGGAGCTAGCGAATACGGATTTTTCCTGATAAGTGTGGCGCGAAGCGAAGAGGCGTTAACTGATTTATGAGGGCTCATAGTTAAGGATGGTTGCTTTTCAAGGATAGCGTAATAATAAGATTCAGCAAATTGGCAATTCATTATAATTAATATTCAGCAAAGATTTTACCGATGCTACAGTTCTTTTAGTGTTACCGTAGTGCGCTTCTTTTAAGCTTTATTATGCTCATCTATTGCCTCAGTGTGCTATAACGCTTGCACTGTGGGTGATAATTAACACCTGCAAGGCACTTTGATTCTTCGATTAATTTAAGGCAAGTGAAAGTTCAGTTATGGAAACTTGTAGAGCATTTCTTCGGGGTTTACCTCGGAAAGGGTCGTTTTTTTTTTTTCACGGCTGAATCCAAGTTTTACGCCCAAAGATAGCCGAGCCAAATACGAAGCCTCATCTTCCCAGCATTCCTGAACTATTCCATGGTGGACAAAGAGCCAGCCTTCCCACTACGGTAAGTGAGAAACTGTGTTGCACGGTGTACGTAGCTCAAGGAACAAAATTAAATTTGCCATTTGAGCGTGCGTGCGTGTGCGCGTACGTGCGTGCGTGCGTGCGCGTGTGCGTGTACATGTGTGTGTGTGTGGAGAGAGAGCACTTAAGATCGTTTAGCTCAGCTGGTGAAATGCGGGAGCTATCTCTGCAGTCGTCGCGTACCTGAAACCCGTAGTAGTTGTAGCTGTCGCACAAATCCGTGAGCGAAGGCAAGGGAAGCTAAGAGAAACGAAAAAGAAGCAAAAGAAGAAGAGAGGAAGAAATAAGAGAAAAGGATGGGGGAGAAAATGGAAGGACATCACAGTTCCCGCTAAATGTTTTTCTTTAGCCGTAGCCTCGTCCAGCCAGTATTTTTTTTTTAAGGTTATCCGCACGCCTCCCCACACCAAAATGCATTTACCCTGCATTTGCCAATTAACACTATTATTGGTGTCATTTCCTGCGCCATGGAGCAGGTGTGAAACCATTCCCGGCTGCAGCACAGAAAGGCAGGGAAGCATCCAGTCGCCCAGACTGCAAAGTATACGCGTACATCAACGCAATGCTTTGCCGTTCATGGAAAACAAGGCCGCACGGCTCAGTTCACCGAACCGCGATGACGCATTCGCCGTCTCATGAAGAGAGAAGGTAGGGGTGGAAGAGAGGGGAGGGGGAAAGGTGGTTAACAAGCCCCGCCCACCGTACACGAGATACACAGGTGGCCTGAAAGCGTTATGGACAGAGTCAGCGCAATATTTCGCTCACATGGAGTTCACGGACAGCCACGTTCGCTGTACCGCTCGGACATTGGACGCAGCGAAGGCAACTTCTACACGCGACAGTCACGCGTAGTACATGCATACACTACCGCAACTACGGGGGAAGCCGGAGAGCCCAGAGCTGGAGGCCTCCCACGTCGAAACCGCGTGACTACGAGACGATAGAAATACACGCTGCTATGTGGTTTTGTTCTCATTTTGCAGCGTGGTTTCTTTCGAGCTGTTTTGAGAACCAACGTCAACTCAGCGCCGTTTCTGTCCTGCTGGAGGTCTTAAACACGGGGGCGAACGTATACGTCCATGTATGTACCTTTCCGCTGCCAAGCATGTGCTTCATTTCCTCTCGAGTTCGTCGGCCAACGCCCAGCTGGCCTGAAATCAGCCTCAGTGGAAGAGGGTTCCCCAGTTTCTAAACTCAACCACGTGTAGCCTCACAGCTCCGGGTTCTCGGCTGCCGTAACGCGGCTTCTTCGGAATTAAGGAAACAGCATGCATGCACTGACTGACTGCCGGAGCTTACCGCGGCCACGTGAAGACGAATATAGTGAGGCAGTTGATTTGTTCACCGGTAACTTGGCGACATTCGCTGCAGTGAGCGACCCGGGGAGGATGCGGCCATTCGAAAGAGGAGGAAAGGGAAACGAGAGGGAGGGGGGCTGCGAACAGCTGTGCAATTTATCATGTCGGTGCGCGAAAGCTACATAGACAGCACGGCGCGCACTGCACATCTTTGTATGTAGGTATACATTGTTCATGGTGCAACAGCTGCAAGACACTAACGGTGGTTCACTGGGAAAGCTTCGACACGTGGAGCGTCTTCAGAGTAATAATAATAATTGGTTTTTGGGGAAAGGAAATGGCGCAGTATCTGCCTCATATATCGTTGGACACCTGAACCGCGCCGTAAGGGAAGGGATAAGGAAGGGAGTGAAAGAAGAAAGGAAGAAGCAGGTGCCGTAGTGGAGGGCTCCGGAATAATTTCGACCACCTGGGGATCTTTAACGTGCACTGACATCGCACAGCACACGGGCGCCGTAGCGTTTTTCCTCTATAAAAACGCAGCCGCCGCGGTCGGATTCGAGCTCGGGAACTCCGGATCAGTAGCCGAGCGCCCTAACCACTGAGCCAGCGCGGCGGGGCCGTCTTCAGAGAAGGCGTGTTTCCACAGATAGGGATGTTCGTCCAGTGGCGTGTTCACGCAGCGGCCCATGTGGCCCGCAGACTTTGCCGCGTGACAATGCCACGGTACACAATCAGCCTCTTCCACGCGTGGCGCTCACTGCTTGAACCCTTCCTTTACCGTAGGAAGTAAAAAGAAAACGAGAATTGATCTTGTCTGCGTGGGCGCCGTGGGAGTGCGGCTGCGATCGAGCTATGCCTCAGTGACGCAGGTGTGGTACTCAGACGTACGGAAACAAGGTTGTGCGAGAAACTGCGCAGGCGTTCCACATTAAGGCGAAAGCCTTTCATGGCTCATCGTTGTCCGTCCGTCCGCGAAATCTGTCACGCTATGACGTCATCGGTGGCATAATTCCTATAACCCATATACTCTTAGCAATTACTGAGTAATGGGCGACTACTAATTATACATTAATTATAAATTAGCCATTTCATTTGACATTATTTAGTAATTAGTTACATAAGAATAAACACGAAAATTAAAATAAAAGGAAGTGAAAACTAAATAACGAAAAAAAATGAAAGTAAAAGCTAAAATAAGAAAAAATAAAGAAATAAAAATTGAGAAACTTAAAAAGAAAATAAAATAAACAAATTAACCAAAAATAAAAACAACAGGAAAAATGCAATGCCTACAGGCGCCGTGGAAAAAAAGCCCGCGTTCTAGAAAGTTTCATCCTTTCGCATTCCTGCGCGTAAGCAGACTGAAGTGCCCTCAGATTTTTTTTCCCAGCGAGGCAGCACGTGAATATAAGCGAGCCGTCCGTAGCTCTGCGAGATAAAGGGATGTTTTCTGCTTCGGCATGCGAAAGTAAAGCGATACGTACCACTTACGGGTTTGTTTGATTCTTTGAGGTGCACACGTTTGTGAGCGTTTCATCAAACGCCAGTTGGTATATACAGTCCAGCGGTCGTCTGCCTTCTCCTTTTGGTGTTACCAAATGTAGTACGCATCTGTCCACTTTTCAGCTCTGTTGCAGTTAAAGCAACGCACTCATCAGCCGCGAGCACCTCGACGCGTGGTCACGTGTGCGCAAACCGCAAAACCCCATCGACAATAACACATTAAACATTGCCAAATATGTTTAAGGCCTTACATTGTGAGGCTGTAATGCTCTAGCTTTACATCGACACCGCGTTGGAGGCAGCTCAGTAGTTCTGCGGCGAACTGCAGTGACGGCATGGTGTACGATGCATCGTCATACACCTAGTAAAAAACTTCAAGAGAATAGCTACATCTCGTAGCTTTTTGCGATATATGCGTGAAGAAAGTATATTTACACGCTGCAAATCCTTACAAAAATAGTTTATAGACTTCTTATAAACTGTACTGCCTTCTTATAGATTTGTTTTTGGTCTATTCGTAGTCTATAGACTGTGTATAGAAAAAAATTCTACTAAAAGTGTAAGGCTAGAAATCTATAGATTGTCCATAGGATTTGTATTGCCTATAGACTGTTCTCTAGGGTTGGCTATAGAGACTCTATAGACTTTATATACATGGTCTATACACAGTCTATAGACTGTCTAAAACATTTGTAACGAATACGACCGATCATCGCAAAAAAAAAACGAAAAACAGCTTTGGTTCATCCCGGCTGAACTTAGTAAGACGAGCGGAAGCTCTGTTAAGGTAAGCACACGAAGGTTAGCACACGTCACACCCGTTTGTATTGCGAACTGCGCGTCACGCGATTCCCGGCAGTTGCGAGAGTGCCGTCGGCTCCGCATACGCAGCGGTGGCGAGGCGCAGCGAGTCACGTGATTCGATATTTGCGAGGCATGGAGGAAGGAATGTTGCGGGGTGAGCGAGCGCCTCCGGCTGAACGCGCGCAGCTGCGGCGAGTCACGTGGCATGACGTCAGATCCAAGCCTCCGTTCCTCCTGGTTTCAAAGTCGAATTTCATAGCCACATGGCTTTCAGCTTTGTACTGGAGGAGTAGAGCTTTCGCTCTAAAAAAAAGAAAAAAAGAGGTCGCTACACGCCGAGTTCGCTCGACCTATGCAAACCCGGCGACCGTTTCACGATCCCATGAGCATTCCGCAGACGTGTTCCTCTGTACACTATAAGAGGAACTCTCAAGCAGGCACACCACATACGAAGGTATACATATATTTACAAGAACATGCGAATCGGCATGAGTATATGAAAGGTGCCGTCAAGGTTCGCTTATCTGCCGTACAATGCGCACAAACGTTGTAGGCTTTAGCACTATCTCAAGAAAACCTCAGCGGCAAATTCCCTGATCTTCATACATCAACTGCACAGTCTAAAGACACAATGTAAAAAAAATGTTGCATCGCGTCGCCTTCGACGATGGCAGGATGGCAGCTTGAGTGAAGGCATCACAGACTGCAAACGAGCATCTGATAGGCACAACGCAAGTAACTACCACGACGAGTTATAAAACGCGTCGCGATTTTCAATACACCCGTTTGTCTACAGGCACTCTTCGGTTTATGCTGATATGTCAGAATTCTGTGGCAGTTCACTACAAACCAACCGAAACAAAAGTGGGACGGTTCGGAATGGAAGTCAGGGACCATTTCAGAGGCCTTTGCTCGCGCAGATTTAGTGTTTTCGACGAGCTTGCAGAGAACAAAAAATCATAGCACGGGTACCTATTCCAAATTTGCCTATACTGCTTTGCTGACCACACAGTAGTGATGTTTATATCAAGCGATCCTTAGTGCAAGTGACCCTGTAAACGTCCTTACAGTTTATTTCCTTGGCTGCAGCGCGACTGCGGTGTGCGCCCTCTGTTTACTAGCCACAGCCATGAGAAGCACTTGTGATTGGAGAAACTGAAGGTGGGCTCTTGCCACACACAGTCTTCGCCGAATGAAACGAGACTTGGGGAGGGCAGCATTGCGCCTGCATGCCGAAGCATTGCAACTGAAAGAAAACATTTCGCACAACAGCTGCGGGGATTCTTGTGCACGTTCTTTCGGCGTCGTTCCAATCACGGCGGCGCAGACTGCACCACGCGCTCGCACACCGCGTTTTATCCCTTGACGGCTATGCGCGAGCAATACATGCAAAGAGCTCGACCACCCGCAATCGAGCACAACCTCACAGCATCGAGCGAAGAGCATGCAAGGCCTCCTGTTACAGCTACAAACGCCGACGACGTGGAGACATACGTAAGCATATAGCACCGCCATTGTTTCTTGCTCGCGTTAAATCACAGCATGTGTATCACGCAATTCTCGCTACACGTTCGTGGCACTTTTCGAAAACAGCGCAGTCGGCCGAAGCTGCAGGCGAGGATTTTGGCGTATCTTCGGATCCTCCACGCGGCATCGTTGCCCACCGGAGAGTCTTCGGCATATTGCACGGACATTGCTTTTCATGCCATGCCGTCTCTGAAGGAAGGAAGGCAGCACGTCACTTCCGCCGCTGCCGGAACCACAGCGTCGTGGTGGCGACGAACCAGAGAAGCGCGACAGCAAGCGACACGCCGCCGATGAGGTGGAACAGTCCCTCGTAGTTGCCCGACGCGTCTCGGTAGAGACCTGCAACAGCGTCGGACCAAACGATATACGAATCCCCTCGTGCTACGTCATTTCACTCTCGGCTGCTGTTCCGGCAAGGTGCACCTCTGCTCATTCGCAGCCACATTTCATATCCGTCGATTTGACACGCTCGCGTTTATATTAGGAGTCCCTTAAAGGCATGCCTCTCAAGAAAATAACAGAGTGCCGGGCGCTATGAAGTGTCTCAACAGTTAATTGCAGCTTGCAGCGAGGTCGAATTACCCGCGGGTTAACGCCGTCTGGCAAATGTCCTCTAAAATCGGCGAGCATATCACGCGGTTTAATTGGCGCGACAATTTGGGTTCCGACATACGACTGCGCACTCTTGTGATGGGCACTCTTGGCTTAAGTGTGCCGTGCCAGCTACGCGATAGCCGAGTTCTTTACTCTGCGCCGTATTGCCGGCTATAGATTAAGAGAGACACATAGTTGCTCCGTCGCACTCTCGAACTTCCTGAGAACAAGGGGAATGATAAGCCGAACAGATTAGAGACTGGCGTCAAGTCTCAGAAAGGTCGCACTTATCAAGGGTTCCGCGTTTTTCCAGGATAACCGCGAATTATAAAGCGTTTCTCGGGCCGTCCTTCCACGTTGCCTTGCGTGATGGCGCACACGTTACAGCTCTGCAGGCGATGGGGACGACTATTTGATGTTTCATTAAAGCTCTCCCCACGCACTTTACTAACCTGTCTTAGCTTCACCGCAGACGCCTCACACATCGAAATTGAACACCACAGTAGACGATGCAGATGAACTACATCTGCAGATCACATACGTTGGGCACAGATGCAATCTTTTTCAGTGGGTGCTAAGCTGTCGCGGCTCGTGATAGGTGAAGTTTGGGACAGCATTTAATATGTCATGCAGGCTAAGGTGCACATCGCACAGAGGTACATCCTACAGTTTGAAAAGCAAAATAGACATAAAGTACCGCGAACTCTTCGATCAATATCTTTTGCGAGAATGGCGACCTGACAGCGGTAAAAGGGAGGTGATCACTCCATCGGCGACCAGGTGCAACCAGCGTATATCTAACGGGAGTTAAGAAGGCCAGAATCAATGGACGAGACCTCTAGGTCTTACCGATGAGCGGCGGCCTAGCGAGGCACAGCGCTCCCGCGACGAACGACGTGACACCGAAGGAGACCGGCAGCCGGTCCAGCCCTATGTGCTCCGTGAGCAGAACCGACACCAGGATCATGGTGCAGCCCGTGGCCCAGCCGGACACCACGGCCATGGTGACCTGGCCCGCGTACGTCGTGAACACGGGCATGGCGAAGAGCGCCAGGCCGCCGATCAAGAAGTGCAGGGCCATCATGTTGCCCCGACTGACGAAGCCCCGATCCGAGATCCAGCCGGAGCCCAGGCGGGCGACCAGGTCGGCCAGCGAGTAAGTGGAGATGAGCAGCACGGCGTTGATCCTGGACACGCCGTGGTCCACGGCGAAGTCCACCACGACCGTCAGGTACGTGGTCATTGTGAACAGCACGGTGACGAAGGAGGCACAGATCAGGTAGAACATGGGTACCAAGAAGATGTACACGTTGCGCTGCAGTTTCGGGACGTCCGCGGAACGGTTCGTGCACAGGATATCGGTCTCAATATTCGTAGCCGCGGCTGTCTGCTGGACGTCTGCTGCACAGTCTAGCGGATTGAGAGCCGTTAGTTCTCCGTCCTTAGGCTTCTCAAAGCTCTCGCCGGCGAGTTTCGAGCACTCAGTGTCTTCCGGCGGAGGGTCCCGAGGAACGACCTTGTACGAAGTCTTTCGCGGATTGGGCTCCATCTGCAAGAAGGCACCGGCCACGGCGTGGAACATTATCCCTCCGAAGAGCAGCAGCGACCCGCGCAGCCCGTACTCTTCGAACAGGACCTGGACGAGCGGTGGGTAGACGATGGAAGCGAACGTGGGACCCGCGTAGCTGATCCCGGATGCCGTGGCCCGATGCTTCTCGAAGTGCTGGTTGATGATCACGTTGTGCAGCGTGAGCAGACCCAGTGCGAAACCTTGAAACAGAGACGGAAAAGAAACCGTCACTGCAAGCAGAAACTGACGCCCGGAATGGATGCACGTATATATATATGTATATACCTTGCACGACACCTAGGCAGGCAGTGAGGTAGATGACGCTGTTGGCCCAAAAACACAGACACACCGCGAAGGACGACAAGAGGCATCCGCACAGCGAGATCTTCCAGATGTCCACGTAGAGGGCGAGGACGCCTGCCACGGGAGCTGGAAAAAGGACACCAAGGTGTAGACTTCAGGGGGACTGTATACTGTGAACAGAAAGATCCAGGTTCTGCCATCCGGAGCGCTAGGCATGCACCGATTAGATTAACATGCATCAGGACATCACGAAGGCCCAGTTTTCCTTGACTGGATCTCACTGACGTCGTTAGACAATTCAACAAAGACTGCGCACCAAGCGCTCAGGTAAAAGGCTTGAAAAACTCAGCACAACGGACGACAGCAGCAATCATGGACTAGTGTGTTCCTCGGAAGTTCGAAAAACAAGCACCATATTTAAGCTAGGGACATGAAACGCAACACGAACGACCACATAAAAGGAAGATCGCAAAATGTTCCTGGTCTTTTTAGAAGCCCCCCTATTTCCTTGCAGCGAAAAGCAAAAAAGTTCAAGCACTACGAATGCGTCCAAAGGTTCTTCTGATAGATCTTGACATGCAAATCGTTAAGATGTGTGCCGCAGAGCAAGTACGCGCAGCAGCGCATATGCATAGTACCCGTGGTAAAGATGAAAACGGCGAGCAGCGTGAGGGGCCACGACGCCTCTTCCCTGGTCACTTCGAGCGTCTGCAGCACGCCCACGTAGACGACGCCGCTCGACTTGTACATCAGGGCCGAGAAGAAGTTGATCCAGCAGCAGCTCACGGCCACCAGCCAGCTGCGTGCCGAGTCCACCCCACCCCTGCGGACCATCGCTGCTGCTGCCTGGACGCGGTGGTGGTCGTGGTCCGCCGCCATGCCATGCACGGCGCCGCGTCCTGCTGCCAACCCGCTGCGCTACCTGCGATGACGTCCACTCGTGGGCTGCCGACGGCTGCTGCTGCTAACGCGACGCTGTTCCTTTCTCACTGTACTCCCCTCCTTTCTCAATCCTTCGCTGTCGACACCCGGCGCGCCAAGCTTGTGTACGCACTGAGAAATCCGACGACGCGACGTTTTTGTTTTTCGTCGTCAGGTGTCTCGCTAGTCTGGGCCCCGCTGGCGGCTTGCTATGTCCAGTCTTTCTTCACATGTTTCGCTCTCCTCTCCTCCGTCGGGCCGGCCGACGCATCTTATCGCAAAAGTGGCTCTACGCCGCCGCCGCGGCGTTTTCTTTGATTGCGGTCCGAGTAGCGCGGCTGCCTGCGGCGGACAGCGCACACGCTCCAGACAGGAGGAAAAAAAGAGCGGGACAGAGCATGCTATGCAGAAGGGCCCGGTTTTTGCTTCGTTTTCTGCACGGACAGAAATGCGTGCCCGCCGGTGTTTTATTCAGCTCTGCCAGTCGACCTATGCGTAATATTTACCAATACTGGCAGGGGACGACCACCTTGGGGTCGCGCCTTTTTGGAATACCGAGCACGCGTCCGCATCCGCGCGGTATACGACTTGTAAATACGACAGCGACGACACAACGCGTCCACGACGAAATGAAGGTCAACAGACAACCAAAGAAAGGCGCAAGCGATACGGCACGATAGCACCGCACTCAGCACGACGCGGGGACAAGCGACATTGAAACTCACCTATACTCTCGAAGGCGGAGCAGCAGCGTCCTGTCCCATACGTGAGGTGCAGCGACAGCCGAGCGTAGCGGTGCATTCGTTGTTACAATGGCTCGCCGATTCAATCTCGCAATCCCGTCGTAAATCTTTTTTTAATCGTGGCGCTTAATCGACTTAAAAATTAGCTCTGTCACGCGGGCGCTGCCGGCACGCCTCATCCTCTTGAGGGGCGCCTCTCTGGCATCCGCCACGGGCGCAGCTGGCGGAAGCGGAACGGGCGCTGCGAGCGTTTCGTGAACATGATTTCGCATCCCCAACGACTGAGCTATGCTTGCACGCAGGTGCCGGTTGGCACAGCTGGACGACACGATGCCCAACCTCGTGCTGAAAACTTCTCTTTGGACGTGTGGCATATAGGGCATTATTTTTTCTCCAATTCTGACCGTCTCTTCAGGCACAACTTAGACATGAATGCGTCGAAACGAAAGGGGGAAAAAAAGTAGGTTCAACAATTTGCACCCTGTGAACACTCGAGAGATTGAGCGCGAACAGAGCCACGCCTTAATGATCGACAAGAATTGGCGCTTTAACAGAACTTCTAGACGTGCAAGTTAGTAAGGATTCATGCCAACTGCGCGCAACAAAACAGGGACACACAAAAGAACGAAGAAGTAAAACACAAGCGCAAAGCGTAGACTATAGCAACTAGATAACGGCGCTTTACATATATGCACCTTTTCCTTTCGTGCTGTCTGTTGTTCTGTTTAAATTCCGTCTGCACTGTGGAATAAACTATAGTATGCGCTTGTGTGTTGTTTCTTAATTCCTCTGTGTGTGCCTCTTCTGTTGTACGCAGTGTTTCACAATGAAGAGGCCGGCGCTTATTTCGTAAGAGAAACCGTGAGGCTCTATCCAACGTCGCACAATATGTACGCGTCCCAACTGTTCGCCATTGCCTGTGGTGTAACTAGGTAGGCAAATAGCGACGGCTTTCTAAGTAAGCGGGAAGTGGGGTGGGGGTGTGTGCTCATCAAACATGGCAGTAATTAAATTACTGTAATAAAATTAATTTTTACTTACTCTTCGCGGTAATTGTGTAATGTAATGAATTACTTCTCTCGTCTAATAATTCTGTAATGTAATTAATTACTTTGGGGCGCGTAATTTCGCACCAAAAGCGGTAATTAGTTTCGAAATTATTTTTCCTTAAATTGATCACGCACTGCTCTTTGCGTCGGCAAAGCTTCGTCGTCAGAGCGTCGGCAAAGCCTTGAAATCAGGACGACGCGTGGCAAGCCTGCGCCAATTAGAAGATCAGCAAGTAGAGAAGAGTTTATTAAGGCCATGCGTCCGAAATCGCCGCGGCGTCCTGTGTTGTCGGGTCGCCAGGCAGGAGTTCACGTGCTGAGCGCATCTCCCAAGCAGCAAGATGCCTCCGAAGGGGCGAGCGGCGCTCTTGGGAGTTCAAAACGAGCCAGTAGCGCGCGCAAGGCCCTCCCATGGTTACGTCGTCAAAGCGCACAGCGGTGCTGGGACTCGGAGGAACAGGCAGTAGTGCACATGGCGGGAATATTTTCGTGCTCAGACCGCCGAGGTAGATTCTTGGGACCGGCGAAGAAATAAATACCTGCTTCGCAGAATTCACACAGTCCAGCCTCGGGAAGTAAGGCTTGGGTTCACCGCTGGTTTCTGACTTGAGCGCAATGATAGCGACAAGTGCTTGGCCAAGTTTCTGTTTTAATCGTTTTGTTTTAATCGTTTTGTCTTACACCTGCAATGAGCTTTGCTTTAGGAAAGAAGAGGGGTGGAGGAATAGTTTCTAGGCAACGAATTTGGCAGGGAGACGAAATAATGTGTCCGTCAAGTTTAAAAAGAATTGGACGTTTCTTTTACTCTGTTTGCTTTCGACCTTTGTTTACATGAAAAATGGAAATTAATTTAAAAGTAATTGCACTATGTTTTGGTGTCAACTGTAATGTAATGTCATGCACTTTTTGTGTGCAGTAATCGCTAATTTAATTTAATTACGCGCGGTTTTCAGAAAAGTAATTAGTAATAATCTAATTTTGCCATGTACGGTGCTCACGACAGCAATAATCTACCGCATTCTAGAAACGTCACATGCGGCTTCCCAGGGACAATTTTGAGGGGTTTGACTCCTGGTCTCGACACAAGGCCGACGAGCGCATAAACGCGGGAAACAGACAAGGGGACAGCGCTGTCGCCCATACGCCCAGAGTTTATGCGCTGTTTCGCCTTTTGTCAAGAGCCGAGCTATTTCCAAAAGCACTCTATACACGCGCACGCTGCATCCGGCGCACACGTGGCATTTAATGCGGTCGCGCCGCCTCTGACGCAAAAAAAACCCCACAGAAAAGAAAAAGCACTCTGCAGAGGCGCGCCGTCATGCGCAGAATATGTTCCGGTGCGTTCGATGACCCCGAGTATATATGCCTGACTGTTTAGCGTGCCAAAGCAACTCGGTGCGCGCTGCAAAGCACACCACTGTCGAGAGTTCCGGATCACCCTACGACTCTTTTCATTTTTTCACGCGCTCCAAAGTCCGGGTACACGGACCGTTTTCGCATTTCAGAATACTGTCGAAATGCGGCCGCGTGGTTTGAATAGATCAAAGGGCCTCGAAGTCGTGCTCAGCACCCGAACGCTATAGACTATAGCCACTCGTTAATCGCGGCAAATCCGCGCGAAAGAGGGTGCTTGGACGTCAAGCTCGCTGCTATATTGGATGTCCCAGTTAAAAGTAACCAAGATTTTTAAAAAAAACATGGAGTTTCTTAGCCCAGTGACACCAACTGGGTGCTGATGAGCCGCATGTCCTAGTCAGCAGTGTTTTATCGCTCTGGAAGCTTAATTACCTAGCAAATACTAATCAGCTAAATTTTTAATATTGGTGCCAGGGATAATGTGTCAGCGTGGAAGATTTCGATCAGCTTGAAAAGGAGCCAGCTGAAATTTTTGCACAAAGGTGCCATTTACGAAGCTTTTTTTTTTGTGTGTGTGTGTGTCCTGAAAGAAAAGGAAGCCGGGAAAATACAAAAGTTTTCATTTGACAGCAGTGCTATTTATGGTTTACGGTCAATAGGATTTAACCTCCGAAAGCGACTCAGGCTACGAGTGGCGCCGTAGTGGAGGGCTCCTATAATTTCGACAACCTGGGGTTCTTTAACGTGCACTGATATCACGCAGTACACGAGCCTCTAGCATTTCGCCTCCATCGAAATGCGACGACCGCGGCCGAGATCGAACCCGCGCCTTTCGGATCAGCACAGCGGTGCTACTTAAACGTCTTAAGACGTGTTTGAGCAGCGCTGCACCCGCTGGGGCTTTGGGTGCGCACTGGACGCCAGAACCTGTCAGGTGGTAGCTTTTAGATTTCACAGGTTTCTTTTAAGAACGCTAAATAAGCCGCCGCGGTGGCTTAGTGGTCATGGCGCTCGGCTGCTGACCCGAAAGACGCGGGTTCGACCCCGGCCGCGGCGGTCGAATTTCTATGGAGGCGAAATTCTAGAGGCCCGTGCACTGTGCGATGTGAGTGCACGTTCAAGAACCCCAGGTGGCCGAAATCTCCGGAGCCCTTCACTACGGCGTCCCTCGTAGCCCGAGTTGCTTTGGGACGTTAAACCCCACAATACCAAAAAAGACCGCTAAATAAAGCTGCGTAAATGATACTTTTGCGCAAACATTTCAGCCAGATGCAGCACATGCATCGCCGTCATAATCAGTCTGACCATACGTGCCCTGAAGCAGGAAAGCCTCTCCCATGTCTCTCCAATTAACCTTGCCCTTTGCCAGCTGCGCCCGCAGTAAGCCAGCAAACTTCTTAATCTCATCCGCCCACCTATCCTTCTGCCGCCCCCTGCTATGCTTGCGTTCTCCTGGAATCCACTCCGTTACCCTTAACGAACATCGGCTATCTTGCCTTCGCATTACATGCCCTGCCCAAGCCCATTTCTTCCTCTTGAATTCGACTAGGATGTCATTAACACGCGTTTGTTGCCTCACCCGTGCACTCTGCCCTATCAGAAACGGAAGGGCAGAGATTGTAAGCCTTAAGACGAGGTCGGCTCCTGGCCCTGACGGGGTAACGAATAAAATGCTCAGGAACCTAGACGACGACTCCATTAGGTATCTAACGGACGGAAAGCATTATTTTAATACCGAAACCAGGGAAGCCTCCTCAATTGGCAAATTTGCGACCAATTTCCTTTATCTTCATGCGTTGGGAAATTGATGGAGCACGTCGTCCAGACGAGACTGATGAGCTTCGTGGAGCGGGGATGATCTGTGGCCACATGAGATGGTCGGGTTCCGACCTCACTTGTGTACGCAGGACGTCCCGATCCAATTCAAACATGACATAATAGACGCAAGGTCTAAAGATGCGAAAGCCATTTTGGAGCTGGACCTCACGAAGGCTTTCGACAACGCGAAGCATGAGGCGGTCCTGTAAGGGCTGAACAAGGTTAATGCACGTACCAAGACATGCCGGTACACCAGGGACTTCCTGACGGGCAGAACTGCCTGCATGAAGTTCCAAACGCTGGAATCCCCAGCAATTGAGCTAGGGAGTAAGGGTACGCCCTAGGGATCGGTGCTGTCTCCCCTACTTTTCAACGCGGCTATGAGAGAGCTCCACGAGCATTTGGCAAAGCTCGAGGGATTAAAATTTAGTATATATGCGGATGATATCACCCCTTGGGTCAACGGAGGAAGTGATTCGGCAGTCGAAAACCTGCTCCAGGCCGCCACCGACATCATAGTCGAGTACGCGACCGAGAGAGGCCTAGCGTGCTCGCCGCAGAAATTATAATTATTTATATATAATCTGAAGCACTTAATGTGCAAGCCACCATCGGAGATCAGAATTAAAGCGGCGGGTAAGGAGGTACCAATAGTCAAGCAAATCAGAATCTTGGGCCTGATTCTCCAGTCACACGGCAATAATGGCGAGACTATCAGAAGGCTGGATAATCACGCGATGCAGACCCTGAGCTTATTTAGGCGGGTGGCCAGAACGGGCCAAGGGTTAAAGGAAAAAAAATTGATTAAACTGGTACAGGCGTACATCTTCAGCCGGGTGAGCTAAGCAACGCCGTACGTAGATTTGAAAGCGGTGGAAAAAGAAAAGATTGAGTCTCTAATGAGAAAATGCGTAAAAAGAGCGCTGGGTCTGCCCATGTGCACATCCACAGAGAGACTGATGGCTCTAGGGGTACACAACACAAGGGCAGAATTGGCGGAGGCGGTGCGAACCTCTCAAATGAGAAACTTGATACCACGAGGACAGGAAGTACCATTCTGACTAAAGTTGGAATAAAACCGGATAGGTGTCCCGCGCAAAAGGTGGAGGGAGATAGGGAAGTCAGACAAAATCTGATGATTCCCCCCTGCCAAAAAACATGCACCATGCAGAATATAACAAACACAGGAGGCACAAACGAGCCGAGGCATTAGAAATTAGATTTAGCAAAATTTCGGAACATGAGCTGGCCATGTAGACGCGGCGTGAGGTGATGGCGGTTTTACGGTGGCAACGGTCGTCAGCGGTCGGGGCAGTCCCGTGACAGCTGCCACTTTGCGCGGGCGGAGCATAGAAGTTGCCGAGGAAACTGCGATCGCGTTAGCTTGCGTTGGAACGGAACCGAAGTTTCTCATCAGTGACAGCAAAACTGCCATACAAAATTTTATCAAGGGAAGGATCTCGCCCTTAGCGGCCAGAATCCTAGGCCAGAGAAAGTTGGATAGGAAAACTCAAATAATTTGGATTCCGGCGCACGCATGCGCCCCCAGCAACGAGGCGGCCCACGAGCTGGCTCGAGATCTCTACCGCCGAGCTGCTACAGGCCCCCTCGATGACCGAGGGAGCGGAGAGCGCATGCCAAAATATGGGGAGATCACGCAGCATTATAGATTGGAGCGTAGACTGGTATCCCCGCCACACCCGGAATCAGACAATAGACAAGCAGTCGCGTGGAGGCGACTGCAAACTTATACGTACCCGCACCCGGTTATGGCGAACCATATGTTCTTAGTAAGGTGTGGGTGCAGGCTAGTTGGTAATGCATTGTAAGACGAAAAGCGCGAAAAAAAAACACACGGACGCAAAGAAAGACGAAGGACAAGCGCTAAGAAGATTTCCGGAGAATGAACATCAACGTGGTGCTTTCAGCACCCCAAAAACCAAGCAGGCTCTGTAGTCTGACGAACCCATCGGGAGAACAAGATACAGGCTGCAGAGTACGACATGCCAACAGGTATGTTGATTGTACTGAAGGCATCGTTCCTAAGATACCACTGACATGCGGCCGTTTTTACGTAGGTCAGAGTGATAATAATAATTGGTTTTGGGGGGAAAGGAAATGGCGCAGTATCTGTCTCATATATCGTTGGACACCTGAACCGCGCCGTAAGGGAAGGGTAAAGGAGGGAGTGAAAGGAGAAAGGAAGAGAGAGGTGCCGTAGTGGAGGGCTCCGGAATAATTTCGACCACCTGGGGATCTTTAACGTGCACTGACATCGCACAGCACACGGGCGCCTTAGCGTTTTTCCTCCATAAAAACGCAGCCGCCGCGGTCGGGTTCGAACCCGGGAACTCCGGATCAGTAGTCGAGCGCCCTAACCACTGAGCCACCGCGGCGGGAGTGGACAATGCGTGAACGAGCATTTCCGAGAACATGCCAGCAATGTGAAACAATTGCGAGAAACTTTGGCAATTCACTGCCGCGACTGTCACTATGAGGGTGGCGGCCATTGTGCTCCGGACTTCCCACAATCTATAATTATCGACCGGCATCCTTCGCAAATCACAAGGGGGATATTAGAGGCGCTAGAGATTGATAGGACGGGCAGTGCATGGTTGCGTAACCACGCCATCAATCGGCCCTTCAAAAAAGGAGATGATGTATCTGAGCGGGTATGAGTGACATGAATTTTGTATGCTGCTGTCATTGTTAGTTTCTGTCTTCCCCCTTTCATGTGCCTGTATATCTTTCGATGTTTCTAGTAAACGTCAGTTGGAAGTTAGCGCTTGTCCTTCGTCTTTCTTTGCGTCCGTGTGTTTGTTTTTTTCGCGCTTTTCGTCTTACAACCAAATGTTCCCCGAGGCCAGGAGCGATGAATGTAATCTTTGTGGCGCGAGAGGGACCCTCGACCACATAATATGGGAATTCCCGTACTCTACCGGGGGGACGCACAACATAGACAGTAGAGACACCTGGGAGACCCTGCTGCGCAGCTCGGACCCTGAGCTCCAGCTCCTGCTCGTCCAACTGGCTGAAGAGGTAGCTGGGGCCCAAGACCTCCCAGCCCGCATCTGAGGCGGCGGCACCCGCCCCCCGACCTGCGTGTCGGGGGGTGGGTAGATCCCTGTATTCGTTGGACATTAAAGTTTATTCCTCCAGCATAGGTCGCTGCGTTGTCCTCAGTTTAAGCTGAACCCTTTTCGTTAGCCTTCACGTTTCTGTCCCATAGGTGAGTACCGATATGATAGTTATTATATACTTTTCTCTTGAGGGATATTGGTAAACTGTCATTCATGATCCCAGAGAACCTGCCAAGTGCTCCGCCCCACTATTATTATTCCAGTTATTTCACCCTAGTGATCAGAATCTGCGGTAACTACATGCCCTAAGTAGGCGTAGTCCCTTGCCACTTCCAACACCTCACTACCAATCGTAAACTGCTGTTTCCTTCCGAGACTGTTGAACATTACATACGTTTTTGAACATAAATTTTTAAACCTATTGTCCTGCTCTGGCTGTTTAAGTCACTGATCCCTATTTACAACCCATCCCCTAAGTGACTTAGAGAAGCAATGTCATCAGCGAATCGCAGATTATTTAGGTAAATTTTATTGACTCTTATCCCCGACTGTTCCCAATCCAGATCTCTCGATACCTCCCGTAAACAGGCTGTGGGTGACTAGCACTGGAGAGAGCGTATCTCGTTGTTTGACACCATTCCTTATTGGTTTGGTTTTGCCTTAATGGGGTTTACCGTCCCAAAGCGACTCAGGGTAAGAGGGACGCCGCCGAAGTGGACGGAAAAAAAAGTTTGTTTGTTTTTAGGCGGCCGCGTTTCGATGGAGGTGAAACGCAAAGGCGCCCGTGTGCTGTGCGACGTCAGTGCACGTTATAGATCCCCAGGTGGTCGAAATTATTCCGGAGCCCTCCACTAAGGTACCTCTTTCTTCCTTTCTTCTTTCACTCCCTCCTTTATCCCTTCCCTTACGGCGCGGTTCTGGTGTCCGCCGATATGAGAGACCACGACCGGCTTTATTACCTAATAAATTCTTAATTACTTAATACTTACTACTAATAATAATAATACTTAACTACCTAATAATTACTTAATAAGTAATAAAGCTGGTCGTGTGTGACAGATACCGCGCCATTTCCTTTCCCCAAAAACTAATTTATTATATGAAAGGAAACAACGCAGTAACTGTCTCACATATCTTTTTCTGCACTTGCATGAAATGACGCAGTAACTGTCTCACATCTTTCTTTTTGCACTTGCATGTAAATGCGACGCGTTTGTATTTTGTTTATGAGCTGGTCTGTTCCGGAGAAACTTCACTGTATGCTCATTTGCTTTCTTTTCTTGCTGTTTTCTTATGTGATAGACTATGCATTTGCACACGTCAGCACTTCTGCCTTGGCGACCAAAAGACGGCCGGCAGTATTGTATAAATAAAGATTCACACGTGCCGCATGAAACATAGTCACAAAATTATCCCAATGAACACCTGTTGCCGAAAAAAAAAACGAATTTATGGATAGTGTACCATTGTTACAAAGTCCTGAAAGGAAAAAAAAAACGCGAAGTAATCAAAGGTTAAAAACTAAACACACAGCAACCAACCGAGCGGCAAACCACGCGTATATACTCTACAGAAAATCAGCGGACCTTCGAAAAATGCAGTTATTTTAACACAGACTTCCCAGATGGATGGCTCATGCCTGTGTTGCTGACGTCATTGTGATGTGCCGCGACAGTCTCGCGAAAGGTCTATGCCAGCCGTCTGTGACGTTGACGGAAAACAGAGCAGCATTTCTCGAACGTCAACTGTTTGCTTAGTTAGCGCAGGTATTTTGCGTTTCGGTTGTTTTTTTTTTCATTTTAATGCATTGGGTTTAGAAGACCCACCGTGAAGAAAAAGTGTCCGGGGTATACGTAGTGTTGCGCACAGCACCTTCCACCTGCCAACTACCTAGCGCCTGCCACGATTGGCAGGTGACAGAGTGTAGAGGGGGAATCCTCTTCTCCCCTTGTAGGGTAGAGGAGGGAGGAACCCTGAGATGGCTACCATCCATGGGCTGAGGAGGTTCTGACGCGTGCGGAGGAATGCGCAAACCTGAGGGTGGTTGCCAAGGGAACAACTGGGCAAACCCTGCACCCCTCCCCACATACGAGGCGGATGCTAAGCCTCCGGAACATCATTCCAGCATGTGCTTCGAAAACGTGTTGGAATATTTTTTGCAACTTACGAGCTAGATTGGGAAAGTGACCCCGTTAGCAAAACTGCGATCGCGATAAGAAGGCGGAACCAAGCGACGATGCTAGATAGCGAAGAATGTATTCTTCGGCAGTGTTTTTTTTTTGGGGGGGGGGGGGGGGGGGGAAGTGTGCCACGAGGCATTAGTTGAGAAAGGGGGAAAGAAATGCAGGAGATAGTTCAGCAGTTAACGATCGTCGCTTGGCTCTGCCTTCCTCTTTCTGCGAAGACCTTAAAGCTAAAAGGATTAAATTGCCTAAGGCAGCTCATCATTCATGAAGAGTAGCTGTTTCTTTTTTTTATTTTATGCCTGACGTCTCGCTTGATCGATTGCGACGGCCAGTATGCGCTCAGAAGAAGAAGAGAACTTGCCGGGGCGTCGACCTCCGCTAAACGCCGAGAATGTGCGCGGCAGTTGGGCTGCGCAAGAAATGCGGCTTGACCTTTGCGAGGCGCTGCAACGCGCCAAAGATGAAAAAATGTTTAGCACTGAAGGTGACGGCATCCACACATGAGCGCTGCTCAGCCTTGCTGGTGCCCCCCGGGCGGTTCGCGCATTAGCATTTTGGCGTTGAACATCGCTTAACAGTAGAGCTCTTTACGTTAAAACCAAGTTACAAAAGAAGTTTAAGGAACTGCTTCGCTGCAACTTACTGTTCTGTTGTGTTCGCAGAATCCGCTGCTCTTGGTCTGAATCCCTGAGGCCGCAGGGTATGCTTTCGAGCAGCGTACGCGGATAGGTGCGGCACACATGAAGCCCGAGAAGTCCGGAGTGAGGCCAAACATCTCCGTTCAAGGATTCTAAAGTTCGACAGCGCCGCAACAAGCACGCGGCTCAGAAGCAAATCCTCTGACCTGAACCCTTTTCTTTTGAACAAGTCTGTACGTTACTTTTTCACAGGCCGTTTTGTTACAGTTAGGGTAAGCCGCAGGCCTCCTCCTCTTTGCAAAGCCGCCGCCTAAAAGAAACAAAAGCACGAAGAAGGCCGCAGAGCTCGGAGATCGAAGCCGTGACGGGGCTCTCAGCGAGTCGCCGCGCGTTCTGCGGGACAAGCAGGGGAGCCGAGGTTCGAAAAGACGTGCAAGTGGGCGGACTGCGTATACAGGGTGCCGGGTACGCCGACATCTCGTCCACTCAGGCGCACCCCGGTCGAGCCGCCGTGTTCTGTTCCGTGCGCTCGGTGCGCGTAGCAGAAGAGGTCGACTCCTAGCGCGTGTTGTCTGCGAGCAGTTTGCGAGAGGTCGCTTCCGAGCACCAGCCGAGCTATAGTGGGACCGCGTGGCCAAGACGACATCGTCAGTCAGGTTGATTCCTGTGCAAGACAAAGGCCTGTCGATCTCTCCAAGTGATTTGCAATGAGCCGTGTCCTATGCCAGCAGGCGACTGTCGCATATCAACAAACCTAACCTCATCACTCCACATCTCAGGTTCTTCTATCATCAACAATATTTCCTATCCTCTGATATCCACTCAGTACACTCTGTGGAGCAGTGCGTAAGTGCAATGCGACTTGTTCTATTAACCACTCACTAAGCAACGCAAAAACAAGTCACCACAATACAGGCAGGTTCAAAGGGCGCCAACGCATGTCAGAGGAATCCTATGAAAACTAAAAAGTGTGCAGGAAATTCTGCGCGTCTCACGTACGTTGACAGAAAGTACATGCACAGTCATGGACAGAAGTCTGCGGGATGCAAATTCGTGGTTTTCCTTTGGTTCAAAAAAAATTAATTTCTGTGTTGCCTCGCTGGCCAGTCGGACGGTGTTCTTCTACCAGATGAGACATGCAAGTCTCCTCACGATTCTATACTTTTCATTGACGTGTTGTGCCTAACCGCTCCGCAATAATTTTTTTCCTGCGAATCCGCATCCCGAAATCTTTTAAAAGAACGTCTTCTTGGGCGAGTTGGTCACAATTCATCTTTGGTACTAGGCGCGAACACACACAGAACACAAGGAAGGGAACGGGACAAAGCGCTTTGCCCCGTTCCCTTCCTTGTGTTCTGTGTGTATTCGCGCCTAGTACCAAAGCCGAAATCTTTTGTCCATGACTGTACTCTCACAAGAACGTGATTACGACGATAGCCGACGCTGGTCCCATGCCGACGGGAAAAAAGCACCAACTGAGTAGGTTTGCTGGTGAAGGTGAATATTTTAATGGAGTAAGGTTTCGTGATAATTAGAAAACAAGTGAAGCGACTGTATTTGTACGCTTCGTAACAATAAACCTTTTTTTCTCCAAGTACCCGAACATTGCTTGCGATCCCGTTGTCCCATGGGTCGTCGCGCTGTGCGACTCAAGCTTGTTTAACGATGCTAAAATTGCCGCCATGGTGGAGCAACCTGAAATTCCGCGACAGCCGGTGCACAGCTGGAATGAGGCTAGGTGAGCAGTCGCAAGCACCTCTTTCAGCCTGGAGTCAATTGTAATGACGCAAAGTTGTTGCGGAACCCCAGACTGTACCATAAAGAGCAACTGCAGCCAGAAGAGTTGTCCCGCAATCGCTTACAAAACGCTTTTTTATTGGGTTTTTCACCTGCGTCCAAAGTCTTCTTGTTACGGCTTGAGCGGCCCGCACCCCTTGCGTCTTCACGCCGCATCCTATTTACTTGCAGCTTCTGCTCCAAACACTGCGGCTGCGCGGTCTTGACGCCAACGCGCGTTGATCTCACATCCTGCCCTGAATCAGGTTCGCAGTTTTGACTGGCTCTCAGATTTTTTTTTTTTTTCATGCAGGAGCACGTCGCAACGCTTGTGCAGCAGCCCGCCGGAGGCCGCTGGGTGGCGAGCAAGGTGCGCTGCACAGAGCAGCGGCGAAGTGGAAGACGATGAGACTGGCGTTTCCCTCTTCCCACTATGCGCCTTCCCTCGCGCTCTCCTCCCCTCTGCGGACGCCAACAGCTCTCGCTGTGACAGCTTCCGCATTTACTAAGAAAGGGAAAGATCTCGGTTTGAGCCACGCATCCTCGGGCCTGCTACGAGAGAGGGAGAGGGAAAGATAAGGTCCGGGAAGCCAATTCCCAGTGTTCAGAAACGTGACCTGCCGCGGTGCAGAGAAAGTTCTGGCCGTTCTGTTCTCCACGGAACTACAACGCACGTTCTTCACTTGAAGCGCACAATGCGTCTAATGGTCCGCTGATGGCTGCACCTTACGCAGGCGCATGCGCAGTGAGTGCGGAAGGCGGAGCAAGCCTCGCGTCATCTGCAACGGCGCTCTGCTGGCGCTTGGCTTGCGCAGGCAGAAAATCTTGGGTGCGAAGGCTTAACTAAAAACAAAAACGAACCAAACGATCATTTCTGCGATATATGCTATATAGAAGTTACAAGAGCTGTATCTTGCCGGTACTCACATACGGGGCAGAAACGAGGATGCTAACGAATTCGTTTAAGTTAAGGACAACGCAGCGAATTATGGAAAGAAAAATGATGGGTGTAACGTTAAGGGACCGGAAGCGGGCAGAGTGGGTGAGCGAACCAACGCGGGTTAATGACAACCTAATCGAAATCAAGAGGACGAAATTGGCTTGGGCAGGGCATGTAATGCGAAGGCAAGATAACCGCTGGTCCTTAAGGGTAACGGAGTACATTCCAAGGGAAGGCATGCGTAGCAGGGGGCGGTAGAAGGTTAGGTGGGCGCATGAGATTAAGAAGTTTGGGGGGATACGGTGACCGCAGCTGGCAAAAGACAGGGTTAATTGGAGAGACATGGGAGAGGCCTTAGCCCTGCATTGGGCGTAGTCAGGCTGATGCTGATGATATTACTTTAATTTTTTATTCTTCTGAAGCAATTTTTACACGATACAAAAGAGGCACAGAAGAGACATTCCTCTAGTTCTCGCCCACTTTCTGCTCTGACAACATCCTCCTGTTGTTGCAGCGGGACGATTATTGTGCGAAAGCATAAGGAGCCTGTCAAGGTGTTCTTCCGGCCTTGGGCTTTGTTGGGCCGCTGCCACACCCGGTCGGTACTTAGTGTCGTGTGTTTGTAGTTGAAATGAAGGCATGTGCGATCACATTAGCTGCTTGATTACGCATGCCACGTGAAACATGGTCGTTGATGATCATTTCATGACATGGAAGCTCCTTGTAACAGCCACTTTCGGTCACAAGCGCCAACGCCGACGCAGGCTTTTCTGCATAACGGGGCCCTTACGCCGTCGCGTAAAAACCCACATTTATATAAAATTTGTAGGTTGGCTTAGATTAGAGAATGCGGCTTCGCCAGCGCCATCGCTGCGCCAGTTCCCAGTGCAGTACTGGCGCGATGAGCAGCGTTCCGTGAAGCGATGGTTCCGATAGAACGGTGTCGCTGCATTGCTACTTTCAAGGGTAAACTACAACATTAGCACCTGACAATTTCAAAGGCGTGTATAGCACATTTTGCCTGTCTTATCCCGCTTTGTTTACCCAGTTGAAAAGACATCGAAATACACTTCACTTCAGAATAACTAAGAGCAAAGACGTTGAAGATCCCAAGAGCTGCTATTCTTTCTATCTTCTTTCTAAGACAGCGCGAACAGGGCACGGACGAAGAAGGAAACGTACAAACCTGGACAAGAAGGAAACGTACAAGTGTTGTGCGTTTCCTTCTTGCCCAGGCTCCTACTCGCCCAGGCTTCTACTCTGGCCGCTGTTCAGCTGCGCTGACACAATGAGGTTGTAGCGCCCCTCGCGCCGCGCTCGGCTCGCAGGCCATGGCACGCGGACAAGAAATAGGAAGTTGGGCTAGGCCGCCGTAGCGCGATCAGCGCAGATAAACAGTTCGAACCTCAACGCTGTCGGAGCTGGTTCTTTCTCGCCTTAGCTCCGACTGATTTGGCGACCCAGCTTCGAACACGCAACCCCATCATCCTCCATAGATTCCGCTGGCCCTTCTGCCCTTCTATATGCCGGCGGCGACATGCCCCCGAACGCTCAGCCTCTCGGTGCCTCGGTGGTTGCGTTCCAGCCAGTCAGCCTGCAGCTATTTTGGCCCAATAGCCCCCGCGCCTGGCTCCTGCAAGTTGAGGCGCATTTCCAGCTGCGCAGTATCACCAGCCAGGAGACCAAGTTCCTCCACCTCGTGTCCTCCCTGCCCCCCGACGTCGCTGATGAGTTCATCAGCTCGCCGGAGACTGCTCGACCCTTCGACACGTTGAAGGCGGCTATCATCGACCGCAAGTCAGCGCTACAGAGCTTGGTGACAGCCGCCCTTCGCAGCTCCTCCGTTGCATGCGCCAGACACTCCGCAACTTCCTCCAAGCACATCCGCTGGGGGCATCCCGCGGCTTCCGCTCTACGGGGGGGGGGGTGGGGGGGGGTGGGGGGGGGGGGTGTAGCGCGCCGCGCTCGGCTCGCAGGCCATGGCACGCGGCGCCAGACAAGAAAGAGGAAGTTGGGCTAGGCCGCCGTAGCGCGAGCAGCGCAGATAAACAGTTCGAACCTCACCGCTGTCGGAGCTGGGACTGCCTCGCCTTAGCTCCGACAAGGTCATTTTGAGGACCGCGAGAAAGCTGTCATCAAGCTGTAGAAGCTGAAGTACCGGGTTTGGATGGCACCGCGCGCGGAATACGCTTTATAGAATTAGGAAACCGATTGCGAAATAGCCTGCTATGATGGCAAATAAACATTCAGACAGGCTCACGACGGATACTTGTGTGATCCAATAAACACACTGTTCCGGCATTCGCTGGTCTTTTCTCTGTCGGCGTGAATTAGAGGACATCTTTTTTTTCTTTGTTGGCCTCACGATTATCAGGGGTTGGCTTACAATGAAGGCCAGCTTAATATGATATTCACTCATTCCTTCTCTGGTTCACTTAAGAGGAAATAAGGCGAGTAGCTATAGCTTTTTTTATTTTTACGCCGGCGTCTCGCAGCGGTGGGCATTTGACCTCAAAAACTGGACCTCACCTCAACCTAAAAAAGAACTTGCCGACCTCACTCAACTTAAACCTCATCAGTTGAGGTTGAGGTCTCCTTAGACGCCCTCACCTCACTTTTCCTGAGGGCACTGCTGACCTCGCTCAACCTCAAATTGTGAGGTTGAGGTCGGCTGCTCGACCTTAGAAAACAAACGAAAAACAAAACAAAAAGCGATTAAGAAGTTTTTCAGATAAAAACAATTCTGAGAATCTTGTGAGACAGGAATGCCAAAATGATGATGGTGTTATTTAATAAGGTGTGTACAGACACTATTGATGTGCACGCAATAGGAGAAGCTTATAATCTGGGATGAACCCTCAGTATAGGGCCTGCGAGCTTCGTGTATACTTGTTCGTATTGGAAGCCTTTCGCTCATTCACGCACGAACCAGCATTTGACAAACGCAGCCCTTGTGCACCATCTACCAGAAATTGGGAGGAGGGGGAGGTATTCACGACACTCTTTCCAGCCTTGAGAATATTTACCGAATATAAAGAAACTGGTCGTGGATGTACTTTCCAATGCGACGGTTATGCAGACGCATATCGGTAATTTCGATTTTCTAGCTCTATCCGGCATTGCGTGAATGCCCTTCTCAGTCCTCTCTATGTTGCCTTCGAAAACACGTAACAAGCTGCGACGACTGTAGTACACCAACAGAGGAACATTGTATTCATGTCTGTGTAGTCGCGAGCGGCTTCTTTTATTAATGTGAAAGCATTAGAGGGCTCACATTCAAGGTCATATCCGGAACAAAGTGTCCGCAAGTAACGGTGCCATGCGACGCCACGAGCCGACGAGTCACGCGACGAAGATGATGACGTCGTATAATTAATTAATACTAATTATATAATTAGGTAATGATAATGCTAATTAGTATAGTTAGTGATGACATCATGTGAGTGTGACGTAATATCAGGTCACGCGACAGCGATGTAATGTGTCATCAAACCTAGTCATGTGACGACGCTGTAATATGGCATCACACCTACTCACGTGACAACGATGTAATTTCTCGTCATACCAGGCCCCCATTCACCTCCTTCCACCCCCATTTCAAGGTCCATTTGAATCCCACATTACTACACATGCGCGCATGACGCATTACAAAGAGTGCCGACAACCCAGCCCGCATTAATGACATTCAGATTGTCCAGCAGGTAAACGCGCCAGTTCTCATGTATGACATACTGCAAAGATCATGCAACAACACATGCATTTGACCCTCGAGATGGTGGCGATCATGATTATGATGCTAATAGTGTATCTTTACAAGCCCGGGGAAGTCTGATATATCGCTACCAAATTAAAAGTTGCCAGAATATTTATTAAATATTGCACGTTACCCAGCAACCGAAGACAATTATTGTGCGGGAAAATAGGAATACCTGCAGCTAATAATTAGGGATGATGTTGTTGATGTTCCTGGGAGGTCAAGACCCTTCCCCGTTTCCGCCACTTCCCTCCAGGTGGCGATGGTAATGGTTTCGAAATCTTGGGAACTCTCCGATGACTCGGTGAGCACGCGGCATTTTGAAAGAAAGAGAGTATACGTCTTCCAACACTGTGCCGACTATTAAAATCACATGGGGCAAAACAACTGGCCTAGAGCGGGCAGCGTGAACCGCTCTTTCTCTCAAGAGCACCATGGCTCTCCGCTCAAATTTCCCCGCAGCGAAATCTTCCCCCCCCCCTCCCCCCGTGGAAAAAAAAAACCCCGCCTAAGTACTCATACGCCTCATAAGACTTGTGGGTACCATTTCGTCAACCAGTCTGAGACAAGCTGCTTTAATTCAATCACTTGTTTTCCTTCAAAACTGAACTAATCAATGGTATGCCAGCATCCTCGACGTTTTTTTACCCATGAGCACCACGCGAGCATTCTGCGAAGCCGTTTAAGGTGAACGATGGGTCTCTGCAAAATAGTTAAAGGAACGATAACGTGTAGTGTCTGGTCGTCTGCAAGGCAGGCCGCCAACCTAACTGATCCCATACGAGAAAGGAAAAAAAATGGCGGTGGTAGCTCTGGTTAAACCTGGAGTGATGCGATAGCTACAGCTGGCTGAGTGGAACTTGGTCGCGTGACCAACCACGTAACGAACCAGGTGATCAGCCACGGCACCGCGCCGCCGGCAGTTTCTCCGCACCACGTGACCAACCACGTGACAGCGTGGCCGCACAGCCACAGGGCGGCGGCGCCGCCACGCTGAAGGCTCGGAATGCTACCATAATGTAGCTATCGCTACAAAAAAAAAATAAGAGAATGATTAGAAACATACAAAAAAATCGCACACTAAAAACAGAAGCGAGCAGCAGTGTGCCCCATTAAACATCATATTACAAGGTTTGAAACATCGACTCAGCAGCACAGCGCGAGCATGTAATAAGCTCCATTCACACATCTTGATAAAAAAATGGAACAGGAACCAGGTACCGCATCACCATACATTAATTATAGTTTTGCATTTTTTCTCCGCTGCAACATCGCTATGCTGGTGCGTTCGCCTCGTGTTGCGGTGTTTCGGAATAATAAGTGAATTTCTGAGAAGGAACAAGGAACCGGAGACCAAAAGAGAGGTGATTCGGAAGGATAAGAAAGTTAAATTATATTTGCATCTGCTTGCATTACGGAACGGGAATTTGTATACAGAATTAGTGTGAGATTCGAAAGGGGAAGTCACCGATCAAGAGCTTCAACGGTGTTATACACGTTTTTCTGGCTTCGTGCTTTTTTAATCAAATCAGCAGGTGTCCTTGTTATGAACCACCTGAATCACATTCTCTCGCCTGTGCGGACTACTGCAGTTTCTGTTAAGTCAGCTTGTAATCTACAGCAGGATCCCCTTTATTCGACAGCAAGGCAAGAGCCATGACGTCAGCGCCGGCAACGAGCATGAACACGAAGGAGTCTTGCTTGGGGTCTTCCGCGCTGCGGCGAATTCATTGCGTACTTGTTGGACTGAAATTATTTGTTTGTGGAATCAAACAAAGCTACAGCGGGTCAACGTGAGTTACGTGCTTTGCGCGCTCCCGGGAGTTTGAGCCGACCGACAGGCAGCCGTGCGCAACGCCAGCGGGGCAAGGGGGAGGGAGAGTGACCACTGTGACAGTAACACTCCTTCCGGGAAGACCAGAGGGGTGCGTCTTCCTGTAGGCTCGGACTGCACGGACATTACGGCGCAGCACCGGAAGCTAAGAGGGAACTGTGGCATCCGGTTGTCCAAACAGGGGAAACCAACACCAAGCGTCATTGCATGAACACTGCGGTGATGCGCTGCAACACCGCTTCGGAAGCGGCACTCGTCGGAGTATGACGTGACAACTGCAAAAAGTCCGGACCTCAAAACTTCGACCTCACTGAATGACGACCTCACTCGACCGCTAACTCACGCGTGAGGTTGCGGTCTGATTTGCTTACCTCACTCACAAAATTTCTAGCCGTCGCCGACCTCACCTCAACGTCACCTCACGACGTGAGGTCGAGGTCATTTTGATGTTGAGGTCGACCTCATGAAGTTGCCCGCCTCTGGCGTCTCGTTCACACTCCCGTCTTTCTTATGCACAGGCTGATTTTCGTGCCTTTGTGTTTGTGTTCGGAAGGAATGGGCTTGGGCAGGGGACGTAATGCGAAGGCAAGATAGCCGGTGGTCGTTAAGGGTAAAGGAGTGGATTCCAAGAGAAGGCAATCATAGCAGGGGGCGGCAGAAAGTTCGGTGGGCGGATCAGATTAAGAAGTTTGCTGGCTTACTGCGGGCGCAGCTGGCAAAGGGCAAGGTTAATTGGAGAGACATGGGAGAGGACTCTGCCCTGCAGTGCGAGTAGTCGGGCTGATGATAAAGATGATTATTATTATGTCTTGTTTCAGTTATGGGGGTATCACATTAGCCCTAAACCGAAGCGAGAGCGTGGGGGAAATTTTACACCAGATATAACAGCTAGCTAGGTAATATAACAAGCCAGTGTGTATTTGCAAAAAGTAGAAAAATGCGCACAAGTTAATATTAGAAATTGCGATATTAGAGTGATCCTTTCCGCTAGTTGCCGCGTATTTATTCTAATACCGCGTGGCGGGAAAGTTCGCCGCGAAATTGCCGCAGGTAGTCTTCAGCTACGGTATCAAGCAAGACACAGTGCTGCGGTGTCCGCACAGTGGGATTTTAAACGTTATATTGCGGTGCAATATGAATGGGTACAATAGCCGTACAAACACAGAAATCCATGCGACGCAGTGTTGCGTCAAGGTCGATGTCGAGTACGCGTTTGCCCTCGGCATCCGTGTTTAGCGGCAGGGGGCTGCATTCATTCGCACGCAGTGCTAAACAACACGTAGCTTAAACAAGGCGACATGGTGCGTAAGCAGGCGGAAAGCAAATGTGTACAACGCACTTCCGGTGCACACGTGTCAGGCGCTTTTCCTCACGCCGCGGGCTGTTTTCGTAATCGCTGGGATGGCGGCATGCATCGCATTCGCACCGCCTCCGGTACGAGCACGTTCCTCTTCTGTTATGAACACTCCCCACCGCGAAGTGAGCGCGACGCAGTCGCCGGGGTGAGCGCCCGCAGTATGCCAGTCGCTTGCCATACCGTGCCCTCCGTTCGCTACTCTGTACTACATACATGCACCCAGTTGTCATTCATTCGGGATCTTATACGTTTACTTGTTTTGTGTCTAGCCGCCTGACATTTCGGAGAAACCGCCAGGCGCAAACTCGTTCCCCGCGGGCTCCACGCGTTCAGAGCATGCGTTCGTGCTCTCGATTGCAAGGCCGCCAAGACGACGGCACACAAAGCGCGAATGTGTTGTTAACGTGTCGGCGCTTTTTGAGTCGAGAACATGCACCAGACTCTCCCAGCAGACCGACGTCCTGAAGTTCGTACGAGCGCGTGTTCGCTTGAATTCGATAAAGCACGGAAAATTTGTTCCTAACATTCGTCGTCCGAAGCATTTTCATTAACATTCACTGTTGAACTCAGCTGAGAAAAAAAAAGCAAAAATGGCGCAGTGTGACACTTGCTAAAGCCAGATCTGAAATGCAAACAACGCATGCCACTGCGTAGGAGGCTGCGGCCTTGGATAAAAAGGAGACCGATAAGGAAATGTGCAGTCGAAGGCACATGTACACTCGATCATTTCATTATTTTACATCACGGACACGTCCTCCCGCTCGCCGACGAGGAAAACAAAAAAGAAGTAGTGGGGGCGCCAAGTCCCGCATATAGCCTCGTGATCAGTGCCTTAACGAAGTGCTCGGCGGAAGCAAAAAAAAAAGGGGGGGGGGGGGGGCGTTAAGCCGCTGTGCGTGACAAGTGGCCTGACGTAATCTCTACAGAAGGCCCCGATAAACGCTGACCACGGAAGCAAGTAAAACGCGCAGTCGCAGCACGGCTCCAGCCGCGGCGCGTGTGCGGCAAGGCTGACGCAAATCCCCGACGCTTATTAAGCCGGCGAGGGCTGCTGCTATCGCGGTGCAGTCTGCGCTTTACGGCCGGCAACAGTTGCGCGGCGCGCGCAGATATCTTTACGGTCCGCAAACAACATCTCGGAGGCAAGCTGTCTCCTATACGACTGTGCAGTCTTAGCTTGCAGTGTAATCCGCCCCATTAGTTATAATTCGAAACAACGCATGTTATCCTAAGGCATATTGTCAATGACTAGAAGAAGACGAAGCGGGAAGTGGCAGGGGCAGAAAAGCTCGCGCTAGGCCCCAGCCATTTAATCACGTCACGTCACGTCCCGTCTTCAGCGGCTTGCCGTCACGTAACAGTATGTTCAGCATCCCTCTAATTCAACTTCGCTGCAAAGAGCTACAAAACCACACAAGGGCATTCACGTTCGCGAACACACAAGTTGCAAGAGGCCACCTGAACCATTAATTAAGCAGGGCAGGGATGATTATCCAAAGTCATGTTGGCATGCACTCGCCTAGTACGGCAGCTTCAGGTTTCAGGTTAAGTTTAACTACCAAGGCGGCTCAGGATATGAGGGACACCGAAGTGGGAAGTTACGGATAATTTCGCAGTAGACGGGTTTCTAGCATTTAGCCGCCATCGAAGTGCGACAGCCGCAGCCGTGATCGAACCCTCATTTTTCGGGGCCAGCATCCGAGCACCGTACCCACTGAGCCTACGTACGTGGCCGCTAGAACAGTTTCAACTCTATTACCCATAAAGTCCCTGATTACATCATTTAATTCAGGGACCCTCCAAACGAAAAAGTTCCTGTGGGAAAAACGCATTGGCCCCCACTTTTTCCTCCAAAAATTTGCAGAAATACCTAATTTATAAGCCAGCTAGACGTACTGCCCCACCCTTCACTGCCCCCTCAAAAAGTCGCGCATAAATTAAACTCTGCAGGGTAATGGCGCTGCGTGCGTGTGTGCGTGCGTGCGCGCATTGTTGCACATTATATTTGGTATATGTAGTCTATGGCAAAGGAAAAAATGTAGCCAAAGCAAACAGCATTGCAGGGATTTACCAGAGTTTTGTAGCGATAGCTACATTACGGTACCATTTCGAGCCTTCGGCGTGGCGGCGCCGCCACCCTGAGGCTGCGCCGCCACCCTGTCACGTGGTGCGGAGCAGCTGCCGGCGGCGCGGCGCCGTGGCTGATAACGTGGTTGGTCACTTGACCAGCCACGTGGTGCGGAGCAGCTGCTGCTGCTGGCGGCGCGCCGGCGAAACCGAGCTGCCACAGCTGTGCGCATGCGCCGTGTCAAGTGGGACGAAGATGAAGAAGGATATATATATATATATATATATATATATATATATATATATATATATATATATATATATATATATATATATATATATATATATATATATATAGTGATTTCTTGCAGCTGATTTGGTCAATATAATATAAAATCACCAAAATTTGAAAAACATAACAGGATTTAATTCACGACGGTTCGGTTGGAGAACCAGCCTTTTTCGAGTTTATATATATATATATATATATATATATATATATATATATATATATATATATATATATATATATATATATATATATATATATATATATATATATATATATATATATATATATATATATATATATATATATATACATATACACACACAATTTTTTATGACTGGTTATGCGTACATTGTCGATGACGTTAGATGACGTGCTACGTCCACCGCTATGGACGAGGGTGGCGCTGGTGAACACACTCAAGGTTCGCTTACACGCAAAACATAAATACCTACGAAAAGCAGCAGATTGGACAGCCGTCGCCGTAGCTCAGTTGGTAGAGCACCGGACGCGATATTCGGAGGTCGTGGGTACGGATCCCACCGGTGGCATGGTTGTTTTTTCGACTGCTTTGAAAAGTAATTTTCTTTAAACCAATTGATTGGCTCTACAAATTAAAAGGAAAAATTATAAACATTCCCCTGTGTACCTTAGTTTCGGTGACTGTTGGCTTCCTTCACACACACACACACACACATATATATATATATATATATATATATATATATATATATATATATATATATATATATATATATATATATATATATATATATATATATATATATATATATATATATATATATATATATATATATAAACATAGACTAACCGCATTAGTCATGCGCTTCTAGACGTTACCGGATTCACTCAAGCCGTCTGCTGCAGAATGCATTTTGTTCACGTATCCGCCGGCGGCACTGATGATGATGACCGTTATTACATTGGTGATAACGACGAATGAGATTATTATGGTGGATTAGCCCTATATCGTATGGGGCTCGAAAAACGCGTTTTCGACGTTACCACCTCGTCTTATATTTACCCTGCCAAGCCATCGAAGTGTAACTAGCAACATATGCGCGCATTACATATCCAGATAGTGATTAGAGTGAACACTGCGGGAAACCGAAATTAAGAGCACTCCATTTTTATTTATTTATTTATTTATTTATTTATTTATTATGAGGCTCAAAATGCGGACGCTTTTTGAAATTTATGTTCGAAAACTGCAAGCAAGAAACGTCGGAGAGAATCCCTTAACTGCATTCTATATTAGTTAATTAATATGGCTCGTATATATAACCCGCTCAAAACTCTCACCTCCATATTTTTGCGCCTCTGCTTCCCAACTTGAAGTGAAATATATACGGGCCCTTGGGAGTTGCATAACCTCAATCGCGTAGCAGAATCGAATCACGAAAGGACCGCAACCGTCAGCGCATACATCAAGTGAGGCGTACTGAGTCGAGAGCGACGCGTGTGCCGCCGTCGCCGCCGCGCCTATCACTCAACGCGGCACAGGCTCGCGGGGGCGGACGTCTCATTGAACACGGGGCACCCCACGAGGAGCTAGCCGTCGTGTCAAGGACGGAAATTTAGAGCGCCCGTGCCAGATGCAGCAACAGGGAGACGCGGGGCAGTGCGCAGCCGCAAACACTGCGTCGGACTCGCTGCTTTAGCCGTCAATAGGCGATTCGCACTGTCAGCTCAAGACCACGCTAAGGACCGGCGCCCGTATTCACAATTTCGGCATGCCACGGAAAAACGGAAGCAGTGAGCGGAAGGATAAATTTGCTGCCGATACATTGTATGTCCGCTAAGACAAGTATAAAGACGGAAAGCTGCACCTGCAAACAGCTGCACCACGCTATCCCTCTTGGAAACGCAGAACTTGCGCCTTGCAACCGTCGGACAACGCAAGGTCAAAAAAGCACCGTTATTTTCTCCTACACGGCATACTTCTCTGCAAGCAGTAGTGTGATGCGAGCAGCCCAGTCAACAGGAGTCTGCCGACTCCACCCGAGTGGTTCAGTGTGATGGAGCGAATGTCGTGAATAATGCTTTCCGCCGGCAAAGTTTCACCAGTAAATTCAGAATTTCGCATTTTCCGTCGAGTGGTGAACAGAGCAGTGGAAAGATTTTATGTATAGTGCCACTGCTCATAAGCATGTATGTTTCGCCTCAGAATTGGGAAGCGAAGGTGCTGGTAAGAGGCCCATCAGAACAAGCACAAAGCTTTCAGAAACGTGTGGAACGGCAAGCTGCGAGCTGAATAAAAACAAGCAAAGGCGGAACTATTTTCGTCTCTGTCTCATCGCGACGCGACCCTTCCAAGCGCGGAAACTAATGCGGTTGAAGACCAGCATGAGCTTGTCATCTCAATACGATACTACAGATTAAATAGGCAGAACTTTGAGCGTAAGAAGCGCAATTTGTATTCACGTCTTCAGAGCTGGCGCCGTCCCTCGATGCACTCCGTTATATCAACTGGCAGCGTGGTGTTATGTACTACTAACTTAGTGCAGCACACCAAAGTGGTGTTAGTTACCTCTGTAATCGATCGCCTTATTTAGAAACAAATCGTAAAGCTTGCGATTTAACACTTTGGATTATGCATAACATATCCGGGCAGCATAAAATACGGCTACCTCACCTCAGCGGCGCCAAGTCAGTCCATCCCGCGTAGCGACAACCAGCGACAACAGCGTTACGGAAGGAGAAGTGAAACCAATGAAACTCGAGTACGAAACTACGAAAATGCGAAACTTCCGGAAGCGGCCACTGAAACTTCTTCAACTGTGAGGCTGGTTCAGTACGATGCAGGATGCAGAATGGCGCGGTTGAATGTGATACGAAGTTGTGGGAATATGAAGCTCCATAAATTTCTCCTCTTTTTCAACGTATTGGACATTGTCTACAAAGTCGTGCAAAGTGTTGACGGACATGCACAAGGCAAGTTCGAACAAGCGTTATATTTTTCACTTGCGCCGTCGGAGCAGCGGGTTTCTGTCGCCCGTCGCCCGCCCTCGAATCGAAACTAGGCCTTCCACTACGGTGGTGTGCAGCTGTTCGCGTGATTCCGCGTCTTTAGCGCGCTTTTAGTTGGATCGGCTGGTTCTTGCGCACTGACGGGCGTAGATATGGCAATGGCTCGAGCGCTAGCGGATATAAGCGCAGAAGCTTGGATTTCGCGAGCGCGTCCTCGAAGCTGCAGCAAATCGATAGCGCTCCTGGCCGTGTCGTTTCCATTTTCAGTGCTTCACGTGCTGACAGATGCTAGTGCCTTCCGAAACCACTTTTTCACCGGCAACCATTGTTTACAAACTTCACGCGCCAGCTGCGTCCGTTTTGTCCACTGGCGTGTGGCCAAGCTATTACACAGCGCGCGAAGAGATATGCTCTGGCATTTCTCGGTCTTCGCGAAAGTATCGACCAAGCGACGGTGGCTGGCGCGAAGTGGTGTTGAGCGGGGTGTGTGCGGTTTTTCGGCGCGGTACAGCGTCCCGCAGTCTCTGCATGCCAAAACTGCCGTGCTCGCGCGGCTGTTTGTTTACCTGACACTTGAAACCGCGAGTTCGCCTATTCTTTTTTCTTTTTGCCGCAGGTTAATGTTTGGTTACCGAAGCAAGCTTCAACTGCGCCACGCGATTGCGCGCTCAGTGCCGGTGATAGTGCATAACGGTGCGACTTTCGGTCCTCCACTCATGTCCTCGCCTGTGCGTGCTCAACTCGTCAAAGTCGTGGTGTCCGACTCAACTTCTCTTTTTTTTTTTTTTCATCGCGCCGGCCAGTTTGTGGCGCGCACTTTCTTTCCGGTTTTAAGGACACGTTGCGTAGCGTTGACTTGCCGCGTGTGGACGCTGCGGCATGCCGCTGCGGGGATTTCTTGTTTGTTTCGTTTCATTTCTCCCGCCGTTTTACTATTCCTCGCACGTTGGTTGTACGCTCGTGGGGTGATGCCGGCCGGCGTGCAGCGGTGCTAGCCTAACCGTTGCCGTAAAACGCGCCTTGCGCGAATTCCACAATGGGGCGCCGAACTACACCAACAACGGAAACAGCGGCAGTGCAGTTCGCGACCGTTTCTCGAGTCATGTGTGGTGGTCGTTGGCGTCTTTGATCTCTGCATTTTTTCTTTTGTGACGTCACTAAAATGTCAAGTCACACACCAGCCTGGGACTTAATGCAAACGGTAGACAGCTGAGTTATGCTGTGTAATGTGCGTCATATGTTCAGCTGCGGTTCGCCAGTAGTACTGCTCAAAGGTTGTCGGGATCTTACGATGTCTTTTTCCTCCTTAGCATCACTTAATTTGTCAAGTGGGAACCAAGAAATATTTTTTCTAGCTTTATAGCTGCATAAAATCTCAACAGTACCAGTTTTCACACCTCTGAAATTTTTTTCCATTAGCGCCAGAAATCTTATGTTCTTTGAGCATTGCTGTGCAAGAAAAACATGGCGTTTATGTAATTTATTTGTATGGAGGTCAACGTTATGGAATGTCATCACCTCTTGTTTTCAAAGATGCTGTGTGCTTTTTGCGACACTTTTTCCACACTTGAATCAAAATCCAGTCTAAGTGTATTGTAGTCTTGGACTAAAAATACGAAGCATGCTTTGGCGATCAAACTCTTCTCATTCCTTACATAGTGAAAATTGGGAAGTACTTTGTACTCATGTTAGCATGTGCCACTGGTGTGCTCACATATGAATCCACCAAAAAAGAATCTCTACTGAATGCATGAGAAAATTTCAATGCAAAAAGTATACTCTGTATTACTATGGCCGCATCTGCAGAACTTCTTAGTTCTGTGAATATGACAAAATTGTATACAGAGGCTGAAATTTTTTTTTTCAACTATAGGTTAAGATTACTGCAAACCATTTTACAAAGGGGATTACAGTTACACCCGGGAAATTTGGAGCATGGGGCTGCAGATGGCTTTCAGTCAGAAACCCTTTTTTTGTATGCTCTTGTTCACTTAAACAACATTCAGTTTAAATTCGCATGTTTTGTCATTTCCTATACTTGTTAACTTGTTAGCGAAAATACGTGAAAAGTGGTCACAATGAAGCTGGAGTGCTGCACTATGGTGCATCTTCATATCCCATGTGCAGCTTCTGTATGTTAACCCCCACATATGCTTGCTGATGGAAAAAAAATGTCGCGAGATTATTTTCTTCGCACAGGAAAGAAAAAAAAAATACAAGCATTCCTATGAAATTTATACTTTTCATGATAGCCTTGTTTTGAGTCTCTGTCTGGGGCATAAAATTTTAACTTTCCTGGTCAACTGTGCTAGAGTGAATCAAATACGATTTGTTCAATAAAGGTGTTACCTTGCATTGCGTAAGATTATTTTGTACTCCTCCTGGTTTTGCGGTGTATATCTGAAGGTTTAGGCTGGTGCAGTATTTCTGCAAAGCACATGTGAAGACACCTTTGAAAATCTTGTGAATGGACTAGCTCAGTTGGAAATGACATATATATATTTGACTGCTGAGGAAAACTGTAGCAGAAATTAGACTTTGATCTAATGGGATTAGGTAATAAAGCCAGTGAGCTACTTCACACAAAAATTCAGTCTTTGCTATTGAGGTGGGTGTGCAGAAAGTTAGTCTAGTTGGTTGATACGCATTCTTGTTTTTTTTCGTCTTTTTCCTCGTGTTTCTGCCCAATTTTTTTAGTATGAGGTGGGTGTTTAGAGGTTATGCACTGTTTGCAGTGCATTGCTAGATCTGAATTTTTTTAATTGTTATTTTAGGGGGGGACGTGGCTTTCAAATTACGAAAATCTTGAAAAAACTGAATTTTTAGAAAGCACCTAATTTTGTATTAATTATATTCCGAAAAATTTTCCAAGAAAATAGCCCAAAAATGACTTTTAAAAAATGTTTTTGTGGCCGTAGGTAGCAAAAAACTGGCTTAAATCTTCGTGAAAATGCCAGTTTTCTCAAAACACACATAAAACATCAGACCATTAAAGCACAGAACCTATTGCTTCAAGTATTATTTTCAGTTCACTCTATGGACAAGTGGAACAAGCTGCCAAATGAAATTGTCCTTGTATAGAACCTGTACCATTTGAAAATGCTTTAATAAATTACTTGTTAACAGCTTGATAAATTCCTGGTGTGCTGTAACCAGCACTATCTATCCCACACACTCGTTGAATTATGATTTCTTTCCGTTCTACACTGACTAAACGTGTATAGGTATTGTCTTGTAAAGTAAGCGTATTGTGCATCTTGTATGTATAACACTGCAAGTACCAATGGGTTGTATAGTTTCATTAATTTTTTTCTTCAGATATATAATAATTATTGTATACATCCTGCAACTCTTGTCTTGGCTCAGGCTGACAGTATGAATAAATAATAATAGTAATAATAATGAAGTGTTTTTGACCTCACTGCCTTGCCTGCAGAAAGCGTAGCACAACAATGGCTTCACGGATTTTTATATGTTTGTTGCATTGTACTCCTTGATAATTTTTTTTTTCAGTGACATTCCTATATTTTTGGATTGCTTTCTCATTATTTTATTCCATCACTAATTTGACATAACAATAATGGGCATATTATCCAAGCGATGATATAACATGCTGTGCAGAAAAAAAAATTAGCCTTCTGGAAATATTTGGACAATGTCACTGCATCAGTCATTCCTTTGGGTAAAACTTAAGACAATGCAGACTTCTACCATGTTTTGCTGTCGTGCTAGCCTTTCTGCAAGTTTGATATAGCAGTGAAGCATATAAAAGTTTATAATGTCTAAACTACCTAAGGTATTTCAGTGAAGCTTTGTATTTAAGCATTCAGTGAATTTTCCAATAAGCATGCCAAATGCACGAAGAAAATTTGCATTTTCACCTCTGAAACCCGTGTTCCCCCCTTAACGCTTCAGTAAAGAGTACACTTTTTATGAGGACTTTCTGAGTAAAGCAAACGGATCCTCTGGCCTTCCTTGCCATTTGGTTGCAGTTTTCCTTTCAAACTTGTTGCAAGCTTTCACGGCCCTCATCTTTTGAATGTCTCTTCTTGAATTTGAGTTTATTGCAATTTGCAACATAGCATTGGCAGTGTGCTGGGGCAAAAGGGGAGAAGCAACTCCCCTTACCAGGCCCCTGGCACCCTACAGCTGTTGCAGTGCAAGCAACGGTACAACGTTCTTGTTCATTACAACAACAAAGCTTAGTACAACACTTGTGCTTTTAGTGAAAAAAGGTGTGATGTATTCATCACAAACAAAACACAGATTCAAACACGTTTTTACTTCGGTATTCAAACGAAACATTTTGTACATGAGAAGAAAGTAAATGGCTTTCAGTGTGCATGAAAAATAAATGCACTCATTGGTTGGATAAAAAGTATAACTTTAATTGTTTTCGAAAAAGAGGCAAGCTAGCAGACTGTTCCATTATTTAAAGTAATGAAAGATGGCAATTTAAAAGCTGAGGGACTTGCCATGATAGTAATGTTTCTGTGTATGTAGGAAGGAAGAGCTTAGGGTCTGCTCGATATTCAGAGATCAGTTCTGATAACTGTTGATTGTAGAGGTTCTCTATAGTTAGTATTGCATGCTTTTTAATATTGACTGAAGTAGAGTCAGATTTTGATATGTTTTTGATAAATCTAACACTTCTTTTTGCATCAGGAGTATGCTTTCAATGTTAGTTTTGGCTGTCACACCACAAACGAATAGTCAGTATTGCAGTCTAGTGTGAAGAGCGCTAAAATATTTGTTGCCGCTTGAGGTTTACAGGAATTAAAGCACAAAATCTATTCAGCATGCCTATAACTCGTGCGAAGTTGTTTCTTGTATAGTTTACGTGGGATGTCCAGCATATATTTTCTTGAAACGTTACCCCAAGAAACCTTGTCCAGGGAATGGGATTCGAAAGTTATGTGCTCACTATGAATAACAGACCGATTTATTGCTGAAAAACAATACATTTTGTTCTATTAGCATTTAATTCAAGTCGATTTTTATCATGCCACTTGCACTAATTCTTAAGCCACTAATTGGTGTTATGATATAGAGATGAAAGTTCACGAGGTGAAAAGAAGGCGCTCGTATCATCGTCATAAAGAATGATAGCTGACATATTTGGTACTGAGACAATGTCATTGATGTATAAAAGGAACAAAATGGGCCCTAATATAGACACCAAATTTTATATGTTGAGTGGCTGAGGTTATTTTATTAACACTTACAAATTGGTGGCAATAGATCAGATAACTATGGAAAGAACGAAGTGAAATGCTTCTAATACCATAATCTGCCAATTTTGTAAGAAGTGTCTAGTTATTGAGAGAATCGAATGCTTTGCTAAAGCTTTAAAGTAGGCCAATTGTGCATAGCTAGTTTTCTATACATTCGTGATGTGCTTAACCCTCATATGCAGTAGTGACGATTTTGTAGGTTTTCTCTTCTGAAATTCGTACTGACATGAAGATAAGAGATTGTGTGCCTGGTGATGACTAACCATACTTGAATTAAATGACTTCCCTCTACTTTAGAAAATAATGGGAGTATATATATTGGTCTGTAATCATTAATGTCATCAATAGCACCATCCTTATGCAATACATACACATTGGCAACTTTTATGTTGTCAGGAAAAATACCCATGCATATTACGAGATTTGTTAAGGGACAATTTAAGTACATTGCATAGTAAATCAGAAACCGCCTTAATAGGAGCAGCTTTTATGCCATTATAACCAGTTGCCGAACTGTTTTTTAGGCCATTAATAATGAGTAATTTGTGATGGTGTGTCTGAAAAAGAACTACCGGGTGCGGCATACCAATCTGTACTCGATTTTCTAGATCATCGCAACTTATTGATTTGCCTCATTCTCATTGTGTGGCATGGGTATACTTCATTTTGATTTCATGTTCAACATCTGCTGATTTTGTTGTAAAAATCAGTCCGTTAAGCATGTGTATAATCATTCTGAAGGTTGTTGCCACATTGGAGGTCAGTGGCATCTCTACGCCACCCCTTTACATTGTCTGTCTTGTTTGCATAGCCTGTTGCTGCTGTCTATCAAGCCAGATAGAGCGTTACATAATCACTTCTATCGAGATCGAGAAGGCCATTCAGTTCAATTGTTCCTTGCTTTTTTACTTTATCATTTGTTCGCCACTGTTAAATATCTTTCTGCTGCTCTTATTTCAGGGTTCGTGCAGGAGGGTAGTGACATCAATGGACTCGTAGATGGTGTGCTTGCTCAGATTTCAGAGGTGCGTGGCTCTTTTATTCCATTTGTTCGACTGCTTCACGATCTCGGAGCTGCTTTGTAATTTCACCGTCACTGTGGTACTGTCACACAGAGGTGTTATGAGATATGGGGCTTCATTGAAAGGAGTTCTGACTTTCATACACTGCAGAAAACTTTTTGCTTGTAAGAGCATGCAAGGCTTATCGAGATGTGAATAAAAACGCATGGGCTACTAATTTGGAAGGAAAAAAGTTAAAACGGCATCACTCATTATTTAGGTAAAAAGGGAACATTTATAAAGTGAAATAGATTGTTCGGTGCACACTACTGTAGCACAGCTGTGTGTGACGTGTTGCAGTGTGATGAATAAATGTAAAAGGGATGAAAAAATGCCTCCATGCAAAAGAATTTCATCCATGATCAGCGTTTGGGATGCCCTTTGTGGTGCACGATCAGGTTGCTAGTCCAAAATGAAATCTTCTATAGCTTTAGCACGCATCAGAAAGGGGCACTTCCTCTCTTGAAACTGCTCATATGCTGCCTTGGCTGTCTTATTGCATCTATCACTGTGTACTGGCTAGGAGCCGTGTCAAGGAGTGATTAGCTCTGACCTTCATCAGCAGAAGGGAAGGAGCCATTTGAGATAAACTGAATGCTGCTGCTCTGGCAAAGGCGAAAGAAGACTTTGTATGTGTGTAAAACTTCTTGAGCAGAAAATTTCATGCGTTGTATTTTTTATAGTCTGCATTCATGTTTTTATTTTGCTTCCATTGCAATTCTTAACATGGATCTCCACATTACAGTATCTAGCTGGCCTGGATTTGCCTATAATTTTTATGTTTAATAATATTTAATAGTTGAAATTTCGAATCTGGTTAAAATGAAGAATTGCATCCTCTAGGAGTTTACATTTATTACAGTGATCAGGGCCTGTTCGTCCAATAATTACAGTGGTTTCTATCTACTAAACAGATGACTTGACCTCACGATCCTTTATTTAATACTTCGTAATGTACCTTAATTCTTAATTCTTATTCATAATTCGTAGTGTGTGTTAAGGTCATGGTGAATTCATGTGGTAAGCAATGTGTAAGTTGCACTCGAGTTGTGTTAATGCTTACTTCTGTCTTCAAGTGTACATAATGTAGACACAAGCATTGAATCGATAGACAGGTGAAGGAGGCCTAGCTGTTTGTAGCACAAAGGGAAGTAAAAGTAAATTGCTACCTTACAGGTGCAATGTGCTTAAGTAAGTTTGTGCACTTAAGCTATGCACCAACTTGCCCCAGAACGCGTTCTACCGCAATGTGAAATGAAGAGAACTTCTGGGAATCAGAAGTGAGGAGAAGCAGAATGAAATAAAATGTTCCAGTGGCATGGGCTGCACACTGAACTGTGCTGTGCTGTATCAGCTTAGTTGCCTTACAGCAGTTTCTTGTCATTGTCATTGTTGCACTTTTTTCTTGAGAAATTGCCTTTGGTAGCTGCAAACAGTGTGCGATGTGACCAACCCGTGTTACATAAAGGCTTTTTAAAGTTTAGGTATTCTTGTAATGTTTGTTTCTTTGTATGCTTCTATGCAGCCATCAGCAGTTAGCAGCTCGTCACCTGTTAGGTAAGGAAAATTTTACAAACCCTCTCACTCCTGTTAAGCAGCGTTCATGCTATGTTAAAAAAGAAAAAGAAAAATGCACCTCAAGGTTGTTTGAACGTTTAGAATATCTTTTTTTCCTTCTGTCTTTCTATTTGCAGCTTTGCTGACTTGGAAGACAGCAGCACGAACATGTATGCAAGCCCGATAGCATTTGAGCCTGCTTTCATGGATTTTAAATCTCAGTAAGTTGGAAAGCAACTTGTGTTTGTAGTTGCACAGCAGTGTTGGTTTCTTGGCTTCTACTATGCCTTTGCCTTGACTGCCAGTGACTGCAAGCTGTTTACACTAATGTCTCTGATCATATGTGTGACAAAGTTTGGTTACTCACAATCTCATTGTGCACCTTTTTCTGTGTGGGCCAGCATAAGACAAAGCCTACCGTTGCATGAAAATTTTGCAGGAGAAAATGTGACAAAAATCCAGACATCTATACATTTTTTGATTGCAAGGATTTTGATGTATGATCTCTGCCATTTGTGAGCAGCTCAATCTTACGTATTAAGCTCTTGTAGAGGTGCTAAAAGAGCGGTTAACATCAAGCTGTTGGACTTCACAACAGTTGCTTAGTTGGTCCAGCTAGCAGTCGTACAATTCCTCTGAGTTTTATGGTGCTGGGGATAGTCATGTTCATCAATCTGATTGCTATTTTGTTGCCTGGCTGGCATATTTATTGAACAGCGTGTGATGTGTTACAGTCGTCGTAAAGTAAATTTGTTTGTGTTACATTGCATTTCAAACAGTTGTAATAGTTACAGTTGAGCAATGGATGTTAAATAGACATACTATTCATAAAGGAATTTCATTGATGAATTCCATAAGGTTCAGGGAAGGGTTTACATGTGTGGCCTTTTTGTGGTGAGCCATGGCGATTTTACCAGCCTGCTCAGATGTGCTCTGAATGCTCATTTCCATTTTCTATCCTGTTTACTACTATTTCAGACCATTAAGTATGCCTGTGCGCCGGCGAGTAGTTGTGAAGAACCTGAGTCCTGAGTCAAGCATAGAGATGCTATCAATTAGTGGTAGTACAGCAAACTTCCACTGCTCATTTTTTCAAGAAAAGGTATGTCTGATATGAGAGTGTGTGGTGCCTTATTTGCATTTTTATGTGTCACTCTATTACTTAATGCTGTGCTTCATTTTTTTTCCCCTTTAATTTTTTTTATTAAGAGGGCCACTAAAAATAAATTGTTTAATTTATGCCTTGTGCCATGTAGTCAGTTCTGTAGGTTCTCGTTTAAACAGCAAATGGTTGAAATGTATAGGATTCTGTTGCAACAGCATCATTTGATACTCAAGAGGCATGTTCTTTCTTGCTTTCTTGTTTGAAAGTTGAAGGTTTCTTATCTAGAGACAGTCATTAGGTACCCTGTGGCGTTACTGTTTTGTAGCTGGTTAGTGGCATAACTTTGAAGTACAGGCTCCTGATTGTGCGTGCAGTGAAGAGTGGTGTCTTTTCTTCCTGCTTTTTTGTTCTAGTGTAATTTCTGTGAAATTGTACAGGCATGTTAAATATGCACAAATTTTTGCTATTATCCATACCTTTATTTTTGGGGTGGAATAAAATACTGTCCTTAATTCATGTGGCACTCAGGCGCAGACTTAATGAAGTAGAGGCCTATTTCTCCCATTTGCTATGATGTCTTATAAATTTTCTTCAATAAAATTGTGCATAATCAATGAGTGCAAGCCAATAACATGTGCGAATATTGCCTTTTGCTGCCGTAACATTACAATTTGTTGTGCTGATGAAGTGTAAAGATAAAATGTAAATGTAAAGCATGTGAAATGTAAATGTTTAGCCGAGCCTTCGTACTGTCAGCAAGCACATCACTGTTAAGCTGTGAAAGTTGAAATAGCCTGTACAGAGTGCATTTTACTTGTAGGCTCACAAACTAATATTGCAGTCAGTGTGGTTAAATGTGCCTCTGTATTTTTTTTTTCTGTTTAAACAGAGGATATCGCCGGGTGGCAACACGAGTTTTGACATTGTGTACCTCGGAAGGCAGCGAGGTCTAGTCGAAAATATCTTATTTATTCACACATCATTAGGCTCATTCAAATATCAGGTAAGGTCCTGATTTACATCCTGACTTTATGAAAAGAATTTGCACTGAAATTCTTTCTTGTGAAATTCATAGTATTTGATCCGGCTAGAAGACAAGTAGTGTTTTGGTGTATGTTTTTATGTAAGCTTTATATGAAAGAGTTGTCCATCTTGGCCCTCAGCACTTGCACAAAAGTAATTGGTATTCTGAATCTGTTGTACTACTGTACACTGTACATGAACGGAGTTATTCCTGGTCAGAGCTGAAGAAGCTCCAAAGTTGTTGTTGCATGATTGTAATAAGTCGAGCAGCTTTAGCCTTTTGATGCCTCAACCATAGTGTTCGAAGGTGGTTACAAGAAACTTTTGTTGCCTAAAAATTTGCTTAAGAGGAACACCTTTTCAGATTCATGCACGTGCGCCATGCATTCAGCCCGTGATGCAGGCTACCATATATGAAATGTGTGTGTAGAGTGATGCATAGTCAAGTGATAAAGCTGGTGGTATGTTGAGCGTTTCCCCCACCTCTTAGTTTCTTGAATTTGCTCCCTAGGTGTCAGCGTTTGGAAAAGAGAATCCATACCGGTTGCGACCATTTGTAGGGGTCCGCATGCCTCTCAACAGCAGCTACACGCCACTCATCTACATGCATAACCCTCACAGCTCTACTATTCAGGTGATGTGAAGAGTCATGGTGGAAAGTTGGACTTGTTGTTATGCATTCATCATGGGTACAAAAGCATGAAACAGTGAGAGACCAGAGATGACAACACAGGAAGCTTTTTACCTGCGTCGTCTTCTTTGGTCTAACATTATTTCCAGCTTCTGCACCCACAGTGAAGCTTTGCTATAATTTTAGCTCTGTTTCTAGCACAGTTCGTTTGCAGTACTTAGGCAAGGGAATTTAGAAGTGACTAAAGATCCGTAATGGTTTCTTGCACATGCAAAACACCATTAGTGTTTTTGTTTGTTTGTTTGCTTGTTTGTTGTCTTCCTAAACAACTCATTTTTCTGGGCATCAAAAAAGTAAAAAGGATAAAGTCTGCAGTCTAGTGGTGTTCAGTTTCGGTTGCCCATTTTAGACTAAAAATGTTAGGTATGTAGTGGCATTTGGTACACATATAAAAAATAATCTGTGTAGAAATGTAGAGTTCTTGTACTTAAGTGCCAAATACCTTTTTGCTGTATAAACTGTATTAACTGTGCATGGTGTCATTATGCTGAATTCTTTTTTTGTGCAGAATCATAGTCTGCTGACAATGAATGCATTCATTTTAGTTGTGCCTGATGTAAATTGTCTTTACTACTTCAGCTAACTGAGATTTACTCCAGTGGTGGAGACTTGCATCTGGAAGTGCCCGACAGTGAGAGCAAGGTGACAAAAGAACTTTGGGTGAGTTTTTCTGGCGTTGGTACTGGTGGCTTCTTACCTTCTTTTATTTACTTTTATTTGCTTGTTTCGTCTGTGTCTTTGGTGACTTGATGCAAGAGCACTTGTTGCATGGCCCTTCTGACCTCTGTTGTGATGCCTGTACTAATGCTACAGTTGTTATACTAGCTTGTTCAGGCCCACACCAGTGGGGTGCATTGTGTACATATAGATGCACGTGCAGTCCTAAGTGCACTATTATTGCTGTACACTATAATGCTGTAGAGGATGGGGCACTGGTTTTATCAAATGCTCTGACCCGGGTGTCGTTTCTCATTTCCTTTCGCTTAATGGGGGACGTGGCTGCTGTCAAAAGTTTTCTTATTTCTTGATGTATTTTTATTAACTTTTTTGCACATATTACAAATAGTTTTATGATTGCTCTAGCAAATTTCATGGTTCTATCTTCAGAAAATTGTTTTTATATATATTTTCGTGGGAATCTTGTGAAAAGGCTGTAGAGTTAAAAAAAATCTGGCAGAAGGTTCAACACTCAATTCGTTCTTATTGGTGGGCTATAGGTCAAGACATTGTTTTTTGGTTCTGAATTTTTGCGATGCAGTGCCCATTGACATATCTAGAGTCAGACGAAAATTTCACGAAAGATATTTAAAATACACAAATTTGAAAAAAAAAAAGAATGTCTTGTCCTGTCCTGTGATTCTAGGAGTGCAACGAAACTAATGGGGTCAAAATAGATAAAACAGTTGTAAAGAAACCTCCTTTGCAAGGTATCTAGGCAGAAAATTGTAACTGAGGAAAGCGCTCATTGTTCGAGCGTTTCGCTGCAATGCAGAGCCGCGGCAGTTCACAAAACAATTTTAAAGTAGTTCCTGGTCGGTCTCGGCAACGAAACTTTGGTACAACATAAAAAATAGGGCATGCAAGCAGATACAACAATAAAAAAAAGACCTTTTTTTTTACAATTTTGGTGATTTCAAAGTCACGTGCCCCCCCCTTCATAAAGAAAACTTGGAACATTTTTTTGTGAAGAAGTAATATTTTCTGGCGAAAAAGGCACTGTCTTCAAAATTATCTGGCATCACAATTTTTTTCAAGTTTTTTGGATCAGCTGAGTTATAGGGAGCTAACAGTTTTTTTTTTTTTGTCACTACCTCAAGTCTTTCCCTCTTTTTACTTCATTTGTAGTGCACCTGGAGCCTCATTTCTACGTTAGCGGAGGCAATCTGCCTTTTTCTCTAGATCTGGTGCCCTCTGGCAAAGTGGGCGAAAACTGGTTGAAAACAAATGCACGTGAGAGACGCAAGGGCAGCCCGGTTCCACGAGGCGCATACTACACCTATGAATAGACCTCTCCTGGCCCATGTCATTTGAACATGCATTTCTGGTTCAATGGACAATACCTGTCGTGTACCCAAGGGTATAGCCATAATTGGGAGCATAAAGGATGCAATGCATAGCGAAGCGTCTCTAATCAGGAAAAAAAAGGTGGCGCTATTCCCAAGCAGAAGAACCGGTTCAGAAGCGAAAGTGGACGGTTTTGCTCATCGCATGTGCAGTAGGAGCTTACAGCTTTCAGCTGGTGGAACTGGAGGATGAGAGGCATGGATGCGCAGAGTGGCCTTGTGAGAAAGGCAGACTCTGTGCCTTGTGATTATCAGGCTGCACTGTTTATTATTTGATGCTGAATTCAATGTACTGTGCTTCTCTTTCTTTGCTTTTTTCTGCAGCACTCTTCTTGCTGTAGCTTATGCCATTTGTGAGCTGTCATTTTCTGTTTCTGAGGATTGAAGGCATTTGGCCAATAGCTCTTATGGCACATATGCAATCACATGTCGTGCGAAGGGTAGTGTAGGTCTCATGATGACAAGGGAAAGCCACCTTTTTGAGTGAAATTATACGTTTTCTACTGATAGTCATAGCATGGCAGCATTGCTTACCAAGTGAGCAGGTTTGTTTACTGCTTTCCATAAAGTGTTGCTCATTTATTTAATTTCATGGAAGCAGGCATTCCTATCATATGTTGCACTTTTTCCCACTGTAGGAGATTCCTCCGTACAAGACTAAACCAGTGATGAAGGCTAATTTTGTGTCCCGTATTGAGAAGAACCACACTGCTTTCATCCGCATCAAGCTGAACAGCACTAACCGTGTGGACCTTATTCTGCCCGTAGAAGTGGAAGTCGTTTCATGTGAGTTGGCAGCATCACATTTAGAGATAGATAAAGAGGTCAGTCAGCTTATTCAGAAAGGTTACAAAATGCTGTAGTTGCACTAAAACTGAACACTCTCAGAGCCTTGGCTTGCAGCACAGGATTTCCTTGTCTCTGCGGCTGGTGTAATGCATCAGTCACTTCCATGCTGTTACCCAAGGCTGTTTTTTTTTTTTCATGGCTCCCTTGTTCCATAAACTTCCTAAGCCCAGTGTAGACTTGTACAGCTGTAATTAAGTAATGTTACTAGAGCATGCTTATAGTACCATGCTTAAATGTCACTTTTGCCATTTGATTTGTAAGAAAGGGTAAAGCTCCAAAATATTAAAGTAGTTTTTCAACCCGGCCGCGATAGCCACGTTTGGATGGAGGCAAAACACAAAAGGCACCCATGTGCTGTGTGACTTCAATGCATGTTAAAGATCCTCAGGTGGTAAAAATTATTCTGTAGCCCTCCACTACGGCACCTCTTTCTTCCTTTATTTCACTCCCACAATTCGGGTGTCCACAGAGACATAAGGCAGATGCTGCATGATTTCCTTTCCTCAGAAACCAATTACCAATTACCATTGTTGTGAGAAATTGTCTCATCCTCATTTTTGTGCACTTGGTATGAAAGCTTTTTTAATTCCTAGGTGAGGTTTTGTGTTTTTTGTTTGTATAGATCCTTGAACGTGTATCGCTACTACTTGCCCTGTACCATTTTGTTTAGGCTCTGACATCTTTTCTGTACTTTTGGCTGGTAAAAGCGTTAGAGGTCTCATTGTCAGGGTCCACAGCATATGTATGGTGTCAGAGTAAGCCACCGTTGCCTGTCAGCATTGACCACTATGATGAAAAGGCTTCTGTATAACTAATGTATGCCGGGCCTTTGATGTTCTTGCTCTGTACAGTACCTGGCATCTTTTCACCCATGGAAGTCCTCGATTTTGGAGTCATGCACAGCCAGGATGAGCCCAGGACACTCCCTTTGAACTTGTTAAATTCTGGCCCGAAACAACTCTACATCACAGTGAGTGGCAGTGCTGGCCGCATTCCTCGTTGTTGTCTTCCATCCACACTTTGTTTTCAGATATAATGTCTGTCATCTTTAAACGTGATTTTTACACGGCACACCTGGTATGCAAAAGAAGACTTTGGTTCAGTGTCGCATTCTTGGCCACCCGTCTGCTTGGTGCCTTTCATGGAGGCATTCTTCAGCAGTCAAGTGCACAAATCTGGCGTCTTTTATTTCCTTGCATTCTTTCATTTGATGCCTGAAGAATTTAAGCTGCAGGCCAGCCAAGCTGCCAATGGGCAGCTATTTCTTGCAGCTCCCCTCCATCTGAAAATTTCTGGATGGCAAAAATAAACTCATTTAATTTGATTTGAAAGACTTTGCCAATGGACATCAGAACTTTTAACAGAAGTGGTAGTGCCTTGTGTATATATATATATAAATTTTCTTGAGTGCCTGAAGCTGCTGCTGCTACTTTTGGTGATTACACACATTAGAAAGTATGATTGGTTGTCTGCTTGGCAGAATGTCATTGTTACCCCGGTGAACGAGGCAGTCGAGGTCAAGTTTACGCCCACCAAGGTGCCCGCGGACACTGTTCGGTCCACCCAAGTTGCGACTGTCACCTACATTCGTGAGCGGCTTTCACCTTCATCTGCTCTCTGTAATCCCTGCTTCCTGGCCAGAGATAGTGTGCCTCTGAACCGTCTGAAGGGCTGGCATGTCAAGCTGTTGTGAAGTGCGATGAATGACTTTAGCTCGCAGGCTGTGTACACTCACTCAGTTCACTCAGTTATCCTGTGAAATACCAGAAACAGAGGCTAGTTTTGATAATGAATGTGTGTGTGAGTATTATGAAATTATATGCTTATGTTCAAAAGATGCAGAAAGCTTCAGTTGCATGTACGAACATATGCAGCCAAATCTTAAATTTTTTTTGGTGAGCTCACTTCATTCATGCTCAGTTTACTGCTGAGATAAAGCATAGTGCTAGGAATGAGCCTGAAAGAAAATAAAAAGCTACATGAATTTTTTTTTATTTATTGACATTGTGGCATCACTTTTGTTACTTATTTTTTCCACAACTTCCCTGGCTACACACACTATGGAGTTCATGCAACAGACCCATCTGTAGCTGTAAATTCTTATGCCAAACCATTTTTTATTTGTAGTTTTATTTGCACAGTAGAACCGCGCTGTAACATTTCCGGGTGCTGCGTTTTCCATGCTGCTTCGTTTTTGTGAGCCAGTCTCGTCCAAACTCCCATAGAAACCCATGCATTTCAGACGGCTTTTGCGTCACAACTGTGGCAGCATTTCCACATGCTATGTCGCGAATGTCATACCACGGTAGTGCTTCACCCCGAGCTGTAATTTTGACAGCCTACGTTTAGCGCGCGTGGAACAATGGTGGTTGACCAGCTTAGGCGGGACTCATTGGTACTTGACCTCCACTGTGGTCGACGGCTTCCAGTGTGCCGCACCCAAGCCAATTCCAAGGACACTTCTGGGTGGCATGAATCCATTTGTGGCTATTGGTGCCATTCCATTGCCACTGCGGCACAAGGGCTAACGACTGAAGCCGCAAAAATGAAACTATACCGCGGCGAACACCACGCGGGAAGCCCTGTGCGAGACACAGCAGCATGGATTCGTGTTTGCCTTGTCGCCTGCAGCTTAAAGGCGCAGTTGATGGGTTACAATAGACGAGGATTGTGTGAGGTTAAACGGCTGCCACAAGAAGAGCGCAAAAGCGTGCCTGCGTGCCCAAACTTCGCCTGCTTCGCTGCCACCTCCCTTCCACCAACATCTGCTCAGGCAGATGGAGAGCCATCGCAGGGCATTCTGTGCATGCAAACAATCGCGAGAACCAAAAAGCTCCCTTACTAGAAAAAAAAACATAGAGAAACAGCAGACAACGATGTGCAGTTTTTTCGTGCTCGCTTCCCGAGTACATACTACGTTTCGCTCCTGGTACATTTCTTTTTCCGCAGTCCCGTGAAAAAACTCCAGCGGGGTTCTACTGTTTTTATTTTTGGTATAAAACTGGTACATATCATTGGCAAGGAAGGTATCAATGAAATATTCTAACAAGGTAGATGAGGCAAAAGGCAGTTAAATTACAGGCCTCGCCTCCTGGCAAGAAACATTGCACCCTAGCTTCTTTACTATGCCATTCTAGAAGTTCAAACTGAAAATACATTGTGTGTTTTGCCGTGTACACAAATGAAACTGGCGAGGTAATCTAGTCAGTTTGTCAGACGTGGTAAAGTTGCACAAAAACACACACACAGACAGTGTACAGGATGAGTGCAGCCCTGTTTTGCGTGCATATTTTTACGCGACTATCATGTCTGCAGAATTATATCAATGAGCTCAACATTTTGTCTTACTCAGTTAAATCAGTGCACTATATTAGTATGCAGGGTGTTTGCGGATGGACAGTGTAATTCTTAAAAATAGGCTTTTCGAAATGAAATGATGATTCCTTTGCGATCATAGCGACAGCATTGGCAGACATCGTAAAAGTTGCGAGAGAAGTTTATTACTAAGGTAATTAACCAAAATCTCTTAACTAACTTTTAAATTTTATCAGCTAGGTGTTTGGTTACAGTTAGAGAATTGTAGCGGGCCATCGGGGCAGGCACATCAATTGCTTAATGTGGAAAAATGTAATTGCCCTTGGCACTACAATCCTAGGAATTTCGACTGTTCGGAGCCGTAAAGCGAGCGTAGCCGTGCCCACCTTTCTTCTATCTGCTGGAGCGGTAAGATGTGACACTCAACCAAGCACCTATGTATAAAATTTATGAGGGGGACAACAGAAGTCTTGAATTTAAAGGGGGACTCAAGTAACTTAACTTGTTGCTGGGCGAGTTAGTGCATATTCTTCGGTAATTGATTGTTAGCGCAACATAAAACAGTCACCTGAAAGGAAGACAGGACGACGTGGAAAAGGGGCCCGAAAGTTATGAAAAAAAAAAATCATTTTTTTGAAAATAGCATTTTCAAAATCTACATCCCATCTTCTACTTATCTATGAATTTATTCATTCCCTGGGTCAGTATTTTTGCCATAATTCCACTTTATAAGGTGGAAATGAGCTCATCTCTGTTTGTTTTGTCTTGTTTTTCTCAAAATGCAAATTTTTGACTGTTTGCTAGTTTACAAAGATGATATATTTGCATCTAGAGCAGATAAAGGAAAAATATTTACTGCAGCATGCTGCTAAATGATTGAAGTATACAATGTTGGGAACCAATTTCTCAATTTATGCTTGCTAATTTTTTTGTGCGCACTAATTTAAACTGATCGTCAACCCGTCCTTCCTTTATTGAACTTCAAATTGTAAAATAACTAATATTGGTTCAATCAAAAAAGTACTTCCTGCATAGTATTGTACTGTATACTAACTAGCCATATGTTAATTATAGTTTTCCGATCAGTGTTATTTTTTTCTATTGTTCTTGCAAACAAAGGAGTGAAAATGTCTAATATCTTGGAAACTAATTGACTTATTAGAAGAGCACATATTTGAAATCAGCATAAAAAACTGATTAATGCTGTGCATTTTCGTTGCATTTAGTTCAAAATAAGGAAAAGAGCTCCAAGACCCCTGTCCCCCCTTAAAAAATGGGCGAATTTTTGTTCTTAGTAATTACTCCCGTCATAACTTTTATGATGTGCACCAATGCTGCTGCTGTGATCATGATGGAATCATTATTTCATCAGCACACCGCACCAGCCATCAGCTACAAGTCTCCTGTCATCATTCCTGTACTGTCACATTTTCAAATTCCTTTTTTCCTTTCACACCTGCAGACTGGAATGGCCTTGCAAACAACGTTGCTGCTATCACCTGCCCATCATAATTATTTGAAAACGTAAAAAATTTCCTGTTATTGTAACTACGTTTTCTTAATCTTGCCCTTCCTTATATAACACTGTTTATTGGGGCCTTTAAGGTAATATAATGAAATAAATAAAAACACTTTTTAAACATTTTTTAGTCTTCTTGCAAACACCCTGTATATATTCAAATGCTACGTGTTCTCAAAATGAAAACTTTGCATGAACAGTAAAATTATTACAGCAAAAAAAAAACGACATTTACACAATAATATAATCATATTACATATAAGAAGAAACTTGTCAGTGTAAACAAAAGACTAAATAGACAAGTGAATGAATGAATAATGAAAGATTTGTGAAGGGAAGTATGGTTGTTAATTCTTTTCGTTTTGCAAACAAATGGTTTGTCTATGATCTCCTTGGCACATTCTAAAAGTGTGCAGCATTAGTGTATGGCTCTTTAATTGCCTTTTAACTAGTTTCGTATTTTTCTTGTTTTTCTCCAGCTTCAAAAGTGAAGCACTTCAAGCAGTGCTCTGGCAAGATTGTGGTGAAGTCTAAAAACAACCAGTATAAGTTGACTATACCATTCCAAGTGTATTTTATGAATGGGTGAGTCATGAGCTTATTTCGATTGGATCACTTGCCCCATAGTTTTAGTTTCTTATTGGATGTGCCATGCCTTAACAGCTGCATACACAATTCTGCTGTGTGGAAGCATTGGTGTTTGTAGCCTTAAGTTTTTATTTGCTCATTGCTTCCTTGTTTCTTTTCTAGATCATTAAAGTACAACATGAATGGCTCAGTATTGTATATTAAAAAAGCCCAGCAAGTAGAGCACAGAGACTCACCGCCTTCTGGTTTCTTGTCTAGGTCACTGGAGTACAATGTCAACGGCACAGTGTTCTATATAGGGAGGGCCAAAAGCCTCAGCAAGTCGGACGTCAGGCCTTTAAACATTTCCAACACTTTCCCAGTTCCAGTGGTGATTCATAGCATTGAGCTTCAACCTGAGAGTCAACCCCATTTCACTGTGAGTAAGCTCAACAAGGATCAGAAATAGTACACTGTTGCATTCACCTCAAGGGAGCAAGTCTGAATATCAAACCAGGTTACTGATGAGTTGACAGCCTCACTTTTAATGAGTGTAGTAAAGCAAAATTGCCTTGTTGAGCTTAATTTGAAAGGTTGATTTTTGATGATCCACAATGCCAAGTCATGCTTTCAGCTGAAAGCTCTCATAAGTTATCAATTCTATTATGTCAAGGTTTCTGTGTTCAAGCAGTGTCGTGTTATGCAGCTGAGCTTCACGGCTTGCCATGGGTAAAGGAGTCCTTACATGCAATTTTGAAATGAAGCTGCCATTGCAGCTCAGTGTGATTGTGGGTTTTTGTGTCACTTGTGGCCAGAAAAGTGAACTGCATAAAGCAGCTCGAGCTGTAGGATGCTGCAGCAAGTAGTCTCCGCAGCTAAGTAGCAATACCTCTATGTGCTTGCTGGCAGAAAGTGACAGCAGGAATTGATAAAATGCGTAAAAAAAATTCCACTGGTTCATTCGCTAAAATTGCATGGCGAGCTAATTTTAGAAAGCAAAGCACTAGCTAGACATTACACAGAGGCCTTGAAAGTGGTGGTCACATTTGTGGATGGTTATGTGTGTTGTCAAGAGGTCTGTTAACATGTCTTGCCTATCTCTCACCACCCTTAGGTCATTTTCAACTCGTCAACAGTTCTACAGCCAAACGAAACAAAGCCTGTCGTGTATCTCAAGTTTCACCCACAGAAATCTGCTCTCCAACTGAACGCGACCCTCCGATTGCACACAAATGTGTCACATTTCAACATTCCTCTCACCTGTTACAGCGGCAGGCTCACACTGGTAATAAAATTTGTCAAGAGTGCATGGCATTTCTGGGCTACTGCTTGCAGTAATTTTAAAGGATTTCATGCTTGAGCTTCAGCCTTCACTTAAGTGGCAAGCAGTGAGAATTTCTTTCCTTTCTTTTGTTAAAATTTCAGAGGCTTCACCACGCAGTCAACAATGAGTCCTTTCTTGACTTCGGCACCCTTGGCATTGGCAACAAGCGCAGCATGTTCTTCGTGGTTATTAATGAGAACCCCATTGAGGTGAGTGTATATTCGGTGCTGTATTTTTGTTCCTGTTGCTAGCAAAGGGCTTTGTTGTTGTACGCAGTGCTTTTGTAGTGTTAGCACTCCTCTACTGCTGCAGAGGATATTGGTACTGGTTATAGTTTTCATCTGACGGTGAATGACAACTCATGCACATAAATATGCATGTGTAACAGGTGCAAATTAGTGACACAAGTGCTGTTCATATACCTATTTGTAATTAGTCTAATTTCAGTCATTCAAACTCAGAGGGGACTTAAAATTTGTTCAGATTACGCTAAGGTTTAATAGTGGAAAGCCCAGTAGGGTGCCTGCAATACTACACATGACATTGACATGACCAAAGTGCTAGTTCAAATGAACCGGAAGTTAGAATTCGATGAGTTCAAATTGACGAGATTACACAGTTTTAATTAATTTCTCGTGAATTTCGAAATTTTAACAAGGGTATGCATGGCAGCTGTTTTCCTGAATTTGTTGTGGTAATGCAAAACATCTCTGATGCATGATGCTTAATTCTCTTGAGGAGCAGAAGTCCTTCCAGCCATGCTGGAGCACATGACGCACAAAGGATGCTGTCCTACGAAACACTTCAGGAGAAAAGTGCTATGTGATCACTCTGTACTTTTCGCGCAGCACTCAAATCTAAGCAAAATGTTGAGGCAGCGAGCGCTCCAGACATCATAGCCCCCAGAAAAAAAGTGCATGCGCACAAGTAGGTGTGGTGAGATTGTTGCACAGTTTTTGTACGGAGAATATTCAAGATGTCTACTAAATCGCAAAGTGAAAAGAACAGAGCTAAACAGACAGTGGGCCTTATTGATTGTGTGTGTGTGTGTTGACCATGGTTAACTTTTTTGCAGGTGGTGATTAAACACTGGGGCACCAATATGACGAGGACTCTAGTCGAACTAGCCACTGAGGCAGAAAACAGTAGCACACTTGTTGGAAACTACAACTTCTCTAGTTCTCCGAGGCGGGTAGGTCCTTGTTTTTGTCAGCGCATCAATGCATTCAGTTAAATTAGAGATCTTGTGTCTCTACTCCTGCAGTGCTGCAGCTTTGTATAATGTTAACATGAGGTATGTTAGAGGCATGCTACAGGAGTGCCTATGCTTCTGGTTATACCTAGGTGAGCTTACTGCCCCTGCGTTATGCACTGTTCCGCATCAGCGTCACAGCACCTGAAACTGAAGGAGTGTTCTGGGGAGAGGCCTCAATAGAGACAAATCATGAGGTAAGTGCTGAAAGATGCATTTGCATGTTCTGAATATCATTTGGTACATGCCTCTTTTTTTTTGTCTTCTTTCGCACAACAGGTTCTTAAGGTGCAGTTCACAATGAGAACGGCGAAAGGCAGCCTCATGTCGGATCCCATCGTCTTTGAGAATGCTTTTCCGGTATGCCACCAGTCTTTAATTGGCTCTTGTTGCCGGTTTGCTGGGAAGCTGGGCGTAAGAGTGTTTTGCCGTCTTACCATGTAGTTTGTAATTGCATTGAATTACCAGTGCAGCAGATAAGCAACAATTTCTGGCTAGGCATTCACTGAAAAAGCATGCATGGTGTTATGAAGCTGACAATTTAATATAGAGAGTGCATCATCTTTGTGCTTAACTAACTACAGGAAAAAGGATAAGTTGGTCAATGCTGCACAGCCTGTGTAGCCAGCACCTGGAACAGTTTCAGCCCAGCTACAACGGCGTGATAAAATTAGGTGACATTGTCATTTGCTTTGTTATGCATTAATGCTTTTTTTTTAAAAAAACTTCTTGTCAATATCAGCATAAAGCTACCATAGGGCCTTTGGCATTTTTATTGTTCGGAAACTTCAGCCCTTGTTTGATGCCATATAGCATAGCACCTCTTTCGCCTCCTGTTTGTAATAGCTTTGACCTTTTCTTGAACTTCATGTTACCACGGCAATGTGTCATAGTATGCTTATAGCACTGGTGAAGCATTAGTGGTATGCAGCTTTTTCTTCACTCTGTTCCTCTCCTTTTCTTTCGTAGGGGAAAGTGTCATCGCAGAACCTCTACATCCACAGTACATTTTCGCACTCTATGACAGTGACCTCTGTGCAAACGGTTCCTGAAGATTCTAGGTTTTACTTTGAAGTTACTCAGAACGCTTCGCCTGTGTTGCAGCCGAGGAGCAAGAACTGGGTAAGCGGGGCATATTTTTTATGCTCACGTAAAAGGAGTATGGACGCCAGCCTTTCAAGCTCTGTTGTTTGCTGATGGTGTGCAGCACCCTGGGAAGAGCACAAGTGGAGAAGACATGCCCCAGTGTGGTTTAAATACAGTAGTCTCCTGTTAAGACGCACTCTGTGAAGACGAAATCCCATATAAGATGAACCATGTGAGATAGGACTCAATGTTAAAAAAAAAAAAAGAAAGCTACTTAAGATTAACTGTTTCACATGTTCTTCGGTTAAGACAAACTTTCACCGCAGTGGCGAACTGTGGCGGCCCCATGCAACGGCACTCGCAGGGCACCTTCATGGCACTGCCAGGAAAGAAAATATATAAAATGCTTCTGCTCAAGAATGTGCACCCCCACAAGATGGCTTCCATGCACCTTTCATTTGTGTTTTTCTTACATTTTCTGAGAGGACTAATAAAAGGGTAAAAGGGGAAGCCATCATGTGGGAGCGTGCTTTCTTGGGTGAGGCTTTTTTGTCGGTGCAGAAAAAAGAGGGCACCATTGCATCCATGTCCTGTGCCGCATGTTGCCTCCAATAGACTAAAAGATGGGTGTGCACAAAGTTAACTGCTCATTGTCTTGGGGCTTAAAAAAACTCTGGAGGCACATTTTTCACTAAGCCGATGTTGCAACATGCATTATCATGGCGCAGAAATGGCCAGAGATCAGCACTATCCTCGTTTCCTGCACATGCACAAGTACCTTGCTGGACACAGCTCTGAGCAGGATGGAAAGAAAAATTTAGATAGAAAAACACACGCAAATAGCAGCTACTGTGGGGCATGGTGAGAAAAAAAGAAAAGTAACAAATCCTTTTTCAAGTAGAATAATGGAAGCTTGTTTTGTGCCCTCGGCCTTCAGCTCGCTTCGCGCATAGTGCAGTAAATGCTGTATTTGCTATTATCCTCTCTCTGAAAGCCTATTTTATTCATTGTTGTCATGTAGCATATTGTCACCGATAAACGGTCGAAGCACTCAAAACCAGGTTTAATAAGACGTGCTAGGCGTGCAAGACAGCAGGGAGCTCATGCAAGGATGAAGACGAAAACCTCTAGCCACGCGAGTGCGCAAGGCATGGCAAGTCCAATCTAAAACAGTTTGCCCGCGGTATGGCGCCACTGGATTGATTGGGACTGTAGAATTACTCCCCCTCTCTGAAGGGCAACGACTCGGTGCCGTAACAATGAGAAGCACGAAGACAAGAGACAGCGCATGTGTTCAGCGGCTGGTGTGGGCACGCCTGAAGCGCTAGCGGGCATGGTACAGCTTCATCCGTGCGACATGGACGACTTCGGGGGTCAGCCGTCTAGAGGAGCGAACTGTGCCCTGGGGAAGAACTTCATAGTTTACCTCACTGACTTGGCGGAGTACCTCGTAGGGGCCAAAATATCGGCGCAGAAGCTTTTCGGAGCGCCCACGCATGCGTATTGGGCTCCAAACCCAGACTTGTTCTCCGGGCTGGTAACTAACAGCTCGGTGGTGGAGGTTATAGTGGCAAGCGTCGAGTAGTACTTTTGCCAGTAGTACCTTTGACATATCCGCGCCAAAGTGCGGGAAAAACCCATGTGACCAGAAGATGGGGCATCATGGCACGCCTGCAGAACTTCGTCGTGCAAGGCCACAGGTACGACGAGCAGATAGGCAGCTTCCGTCGGGTTGTAGTTTTTCTTATACAGAACGCCATCACGCAAACAGAATGACGACAGTCCACGTGAGAAGATTCGCGGGGGCGACGCAGCGCTTCCTTCAAGATACTCAATGAGAGGCCGTAGTTCACTGTCGTTCCTTTGGTGTTGAGTGAGGACCGACGTGGAGATGGCGCCGAGAAAAATAGAATCGTCGTCGGGATCAGCTCGGTTGTCCTCGATAGGAGCACGAGACAGACAGTCGGCATCACTGTGCTTCTTACCGGACTTATAAACGATGGTGACATCGAACTCTTGAAGGCAAAGGCTCCAGCGTGCAACCCGTCCCGAGGGATCTTTGAGGTTCGCCAGCCAACACAGCGAGTGGTGGTCACTGACAACCCTGAAAGGGCGGCCATATAAGTACGGGCGAAATTTGGTCACTGCCCACACAATGGCCAGGCATTCTTTTTCGGTGGTGGAATAGTTTGCCTCAGATCGTGACAAGGTGCGGCTCGTGTATGCAATTACGCGTTCGAGACCATCCTGCCACTGCACAAGGACCGCACCGAGGCCGATGTTGCTGGCGTCTGTGTGCAAAGTGTCCAAGGATGGGCGTACTTTGGAGACGAGTTCGGAGGTCTTCAAAGGCCTTCTGTTGTTCCAGGCCCCAGGAGAACGGTTCGGAATCTTTTGTGAGGCGGGTGAGGGGCTCAGCGATCTGGGAGAAGTTCTGCACAAAACGCCGATAATAGGCGCAGAGAGCCAGAAAGCGGCGCACGCTTCGCTTATCGATGGGCACAGGAAAAGCAGCCACGGCGGCCGTCTTATCGGGGTCGGGGCTAACCCCCTTAGCACTCACGATGTGGCCCAAAAACTTCAAGTCTTCGAAAGCGAAGTGACACTTTTCGGGCTTCAGGGAAAGACTGGCCGACCGAATTGCTTCGAACACAGAGTGCAGGCATCTCAGGTGCTCTTTGAATGTATCAGAGAACATGGCAACGTCATCCAAGTACACGAGACAGGACTGCCATTTCAGGTCGGCAAGAACAGTATCCATCATCCGCTGGAAGAATGCAGGAGCCGAGCACAGGCCGAAAGGGAGCACCTGGAATTCGTACAGACCGTCCGGTGTAATAAAGGCAGTCTTTTCCCGGTCGCGTTCGTCCACCTCGATTTGCCAATAGCCGCTGCGTAAATCTAGCGATGAGAAGTACTTGGCGTGGCGCAGCCGATCCAGGGAGTCATCAATGCGCGGCAGAGGATAAACATCTTTTTTTTGTGACTTTGTTTAAACGTCGGTAATCAACGCAGAACCGTAGGGTTCCATCTTTCTTTGCTACTAGAACAACAGGCGACGCCCACGAGCTCGTCGACGGCTGTATCACGTCGTCCTGGAGCATTTCTTGAACTTGGCGGCGAATGACATCACGCTCCTTTGAAGAGATCCGGTAAGGTGGCTGACATAACCGCCGCTGGTTGGCGTCGATTATAATTCGGTGCTTTGTGAGCGGCGTCTGCCTAACCTTAGAGGTCGAGGCGAAGCAGTCACAGAAAGACTGGATAACGCTTTCGAGGCAGCGTTTCTGATTAGACTGGAGGTTCGGGTTCACGTCAGCTTTTATGGAAGTGGTCGGTGCTTCCACTGACGCCGAGGCTTCGGGCAAAGCGTGCTGTCCCGCGAATTCGCCGAGTTCTTCGAAATACGCAGTAACTGTTCTGCCAGGCAAACACTGAGGTTCACAGCCAAAATTGGTTACCAAGAGCTCGGTTCGGCCATTGTTCAGCTCGACAATTCCGCGAGCAACACAGACTTGCCGACCAAGGAGCAGCGACATGTTGGTTTCAGCGATGCCACGAGTACCAGTGATGTCGTCGCAATCTACGGTAACAAACATGCTAGCTCTTGGCGGGATTAATACGTGGTCGTCAAAGACGCGCAACTTTGTCCTGCGTTGCTCGGGATCGCCGTCAACAGGGGGTTGAGTGGAAAATGACACGACCAGCTCCTGAAGGTTGATGACAGCACTGTACTTCCGAAGGAAATGCAAACCAAGTATAAGGTCTTTGGAGCACTCGGGTAGCACAGCAAAGCAACCAGGGAAAGTAGCACCGCGGATCTGGTTTCGTGACATGCAGACGCCAATTGGCGTAACCACATGTCCGCCGGCGGTGCGGATCTGGGGTCCAGACCAAGGGGTCAGAACCTTTCTGAGGGCCATAGCTAGCCGACTGCTCATTACAGAAAAGTCAGCGCCGGTATCCACAAGTGCGGTCACATCGCGATTATCAGCAATTACTGGGATTTCGGCAGACATCAGCCGGTCACACCCCGTCGTTGTCGTTGAGGTCGTCGGGTGAGGTCGTCGTTGGTCGGATCGTAGCCGCGAATCGTCGGGTGGAGGCTCTTGACTTGATCCAATAGCGGCGGCCCTACCCCCGGGGGATGCCGTCTTCAGTTTTCCCGATATGGGGACGCGCCTCTGAACTGGCTAGAAAAAGACGGGCGGCTTGGCGAAGAAAACCGTCTTGGGGATGGCGACCGAGACTGGCGTCGCCGCGAGGTCGTTGGCTGCACGTTATCGGACAGGTACTGCTCGATGTCCCGCGGCCGTTCTCCGTAGCGTGGTCGAGGTGCGTCAGGTGGAAACCCCCTTAAACCCATTCTGCGGTAGGGGCAGTGGCGGAGGATGTGGCAGGGCTCCCCACAGTGGTAGCAGAGCGGCCTATTGTTTAGCGTACGCCAAACGCGCGCTTTGCTCATGGTGGACAGGGGCTCCTGCGGTACGACAGGTACAGCTGCAGTTGGGTACGCCAGTGAAGACACAGGAGTGACGGGAGAAAAGGCTTGTCTCACTGGCCCAGGACGACTTTGTAGTGCTTGACTGTATGTCATCACATAGGGCGCTGGCTGCAGAGCTGGTGGCGACTGAACAGCTCGCCAGACTTCATCTCGGACCACGTCCGGTATGGCAGCGACGCTTGCCTGTGGAGCTTCGAAGCGAAGTTTCTCGAGTTCTTCACGCACCAGGCTCCTCACAAGCTCTCGAAGCTCCTCAGTGGGTAACGACGTGGGCGTGCAGTGGTGAGCGGCTGCTACACTAGCCTGACGGCCGTAGTGTGCGCCCCGTTCTTGCAGAGAACGCTCCATGCTTGTTGCTTCCTTGGCAAAGTCGGCCACTGTTCTTGGCGGGTCACGTACCAGTCCGGCAAACAATTGCTCTTTGATGCCGCGCATTAGGTGGCGTACCTTCTTGTCCTCGGGCATAGCAGGGTCGGCGCGATTGAAGAATTGCGTCATGTCCTCGATGAACATGGCGACGCTCTCGTTCGGCTGCTGCGACCTCGATTGCAAGGCGATTTCAGCCTTCTCCTTTCGTTCGCTGGTGTTGAAAGTGGCTAAGAGCTCTCGGCGAAAGATCTCCCAGTTAGTGAAGGAAGTTGAAATGGTAGGCAAAACAGCGCTGACGGACGGGACGGAAGAAGGCGAGACAGACACATGCGCTGTGTCAGCGCATGTGTCTGTCTCGCCTTCTTCCGTCCCGTCCGTCAGCGCTGTTTTGCCTACCATTTCAACATGAACCAACCAGCCCGACTCAGCCCTCTCCTTAGTGAAGGAAGCTTTGTGGTTCTCATACCACGTCTTGGCCGAGTCCTGTAGTGCAAAGTACACATTCCGCAATTTGCGCTCACCGTCCCACTCGTTGAAGCCCGCCACACGGTCAAAGCTGGCCAACCAGTCTTCGACGTCTTCAAACCTTTCACCGTGGAATGATGGGGGCGACCGAGGCGAGTGAAGGACGAACGGCAGGGCATTCCCGGAATGCTGACTTGTCTGGCTAGCCGTAGTGGACGTCATGGTCCTTGCTGGTCTTGCGAGCTGGCCGAACTCTGGTTGTAGGCCTCGCAGGCGGCGGCTCGCCTTGTGGACTGGTGTTGTAGCCACGCGTTGAGAACTGACGTCAAGAGTGTCCTCGAGGTCAGCGTACATGGGCCGTCACCCAGCACCTCCACCAAATGTCACCCATAAACGGTCGAAGCACTCAAAACCAGGTTTAATAAGACGTGCTAGGTGTGCAAGACAGCAGGGAGCTCTTGCGAGGATGAAGACGAAAAACCTCTAGCCCTGCGAGTGCGCAAGGCATGGCAAGTCCCATCTAAAACAGTTTGGCCGCGGTATGGCGCCACTGGATTGATTGGGACTGTGGCAATATATATATAACCCGTTTACTAAGAGCAGTTCACACTGTGCACAGCAGATGGCGCCACCAGGATGGTGGCACCATTCCTGGCCTGCGGAGCCGCCGTTAACAGCATTGGCGTGCAGTGCAAACCGCTACTGTACAGCTTGTATTTGAATGTCAGATTTGTTCTTAACTGCTGCGATGGGCGATGGTACAGACGCGAAGTGTATTTTGAACCAGCAAGCAGGGAAGTAGAGGAAAACGTTTCTGTGGTCGATTACCGGCAAAACTGATGAAGCTGTTTACATTTCATGGCACAAGCGGCCGTTTTCTGAGCATTGTCTTGCAAGTTCATTCTGGTTTCTGTGAGGACGGAATGTCTGTGATATGCTGTGGGGAAGTACTAGTCTGCATGAAAAAAATAAAGGAAGCATGATACTCCGCCCTTGTTTTGTGGTCAAGTGGCCAAAGCATGACAAGGCAACAGAGTGTTGTCAGCAATAAGATAATTTAATCAAGCTCGTGGCAAATGTACTATGTAATAAGCCAGCAAGCAAAGCATTTATTATTTTTCACTTACTGTAAAGAACGCACTACTTCTTAATCACATAGGCTGCACAAACAAGAAAATCTGTTTTGAGGAAAGGAAAGGTGTAGTTTGTAACTGTCTCAATTCTTGGTGGAAACCTCAACTGTGCCATAAGGGAAGGGAGTAAGGTGAGAGTGAAACAAGAAAGAGAAAAGGGGACTGCAGCAGCTTTGACAGTGTTGTATGGAATGGAGTATGGTAATATATTGTAGTAATATATTGTGCTGCTGTATTGCCACCGCATTGTCGTTGCAGCATTTTAAAAACTGACTATTACTGTGGACACCTTCATAATGAAGCCGTCATGAGAAAGCAGGCGAGTGCGTTCACACCTGCAAACTTGCTCACTTAAGGGGGGAAGCTGGTCTTAGAAATCAATTTTTGTTAATGAAGTCACAATAATGAAATCTTCACGAAACACGTATTTTTGCGTGCAGATTTCAAATATGTGATTCAATTTTATGTAAAACAAGTGCTTCCTTGCGCACTTATGTAATAATGTTATGTAACTTTTTGCCAAGAGCTTTCAATAAGTTTTGCTGCAGGAAACTTGCTAGAACACATTCCATTGGCTTAACTTGTCATCAAGCTATGCAATAAGGGCAAATTATTATCCTGCCTATCATAGAAGTTGAGTTACAGGGTTTTGAATTGGCCACTTTACAAACGGGAAGAAAACTTTGTACTATTCGTGATGATTTAAAAATCCTATAACTCACCTTCTAAAATAGGCAGGAGAATAATTTTACCCTTATTGCATAGCTTGATGTCAAGAGAAACCAATGGCATGCAATCTAGCAAATTCCCTGCAGCAGAATTTCTTTCAAACTCTCGGCAAAAAGTTACATAACATAATGCATAAGTGCACAAGAACTTGTTGGATGTTGGACATAAAAATTAAATTACATATTTGGAATCGGCATGCAAAAATATGTTTCCTGAGGATTTCATAATTGTGACATCATAATTGTAAATTTCATAATTGTGACTTCCTAAGACCCTCTTCCCCCCTTAATTTCTACAACACTTACTGATCCAGTATCTCGAATAATTGACTACTTTGGAACTGCACATATGCTGCGGGTCCTGAACTCTGATGCAGTTTTCAGTCTTACTTTTGCAAGAGCATAATTGAACGCCACTTAGTTCTTGAATTGGCCTTTGAGTAACTTGCATAGTTTTGCTTTTCAAGTCTGAACATTAGCGGAAAATAAGATAAAATCTGGAAAATAATCGGGCTATAGCATGCGCATACACATTGAGTTGTAGATCGTGCATGCAGTGCTAAGTGGTGAACATTGGTAAAAGGACATGCGCAGGAAAAAAATGTCGATTTTTGTTTAAAAATCACATTTTTGGTTTTTACTTGTTTTATTATGTTTAAGCCTTCTTGTTTAATTACCAGCAATACCAGCTTCGAATATAGGCATTAAATTACTAAATTGCGATGCAAACATTCCAAGTGTCCGAAAAATGAGCAGTATCAGCTACTTTCATGGTGGTAACAAATTTGAATAGTGGCGTTTTCAATCATTGCGGCGCAGCAGTTAGGTAGAGAAAATCTTCTTCTTTCAGACGCGTCCTCAGGCAGTTTCGTAGCTTGAAAAAGAAATTCTAAATTACTTTTTTTTCATGTCCCCAAGAGCTGCATCGCCATGGTCGCTTTGAATAACTTGAAACGCATATTTTTCCGTTGATGATTTTCATGCAGCTTAAATGCTTGTGCAAGACATTTTTTGCACTTGTGCTTGTCGCATCACAATGAAATTTAGCATGGATACGCTTTACGTTATGGAGAATGCAGATATACTATCTTTATTGGTATTTATAGTTGCAAGTGGGATCCAAAATTGTTACATTCATTATCTCATTTAAGAGACATTCAAAAGAATATTCATTTTTTATATGGCACAAACTTTATTCTTACTGCATAAAAGCAGTCATGGTAAGCAAATTGGGATATTTTTCAGTACGAAGCAAAACATTGCAAACTTCTCAAAGGACACAGAAAGGGAAGATGAGACACTGGCACTCACTAAGAACTCAAGTTTTATTCTTCTGACACCTTGCTGAATATACAGCAAGCACCAAAAACAAGAAGAAGAACAAGGCCTGATAGACAGACATTGAAACCAGATATCGTGCAGGTGAACTGTTATCACCGAGCTCTTGATAAGAAATGCAACTCCTTATCCAGAAGGGCTATGGAAGGAGTGCTGACACAGCACTTTCTTAGACTATTTTCTCGGCCCAAATGATTTCTCGCGTGGTTACAGTGTGAAACCACCTGTTTCAGGCCATGTGGGTGTTCACTGCCGAGGTTGTAAATGCGCACCTGTGTTGAGTAACACGAGCGTGCTGCACAGGTGTGGTGATGAAACCATGCAAGAAATCATTTGAGGCCGAAAAAATCATGAGCGCGCTGTGTCAGCACTCATTCCATAGCCCTTCTAGATAGAGTTGTTTCCTATCAGGAGCTGGATGATCATGGTTCTCCTGCGTGATACGCGTATCTGTCTATCAGGCCTTGTTGTTCTTCTTGTTTTTGATGCTTGCTGTATATTTACCCAGGTGTCAGAACAATAAAACTTCAGTTGTTAGTCAGCACCACTGACTCATCTTTACTTTCTGTGTCCTTTGTGAAGTTTGCACTGTTTTGCTTCATGATGAACAACCACCTAGCTAGAGATGCTTTATTTTTCATTGCTGTCATATGTATATACTGGCAACAAATAGGTGCACAAAAACATGCCTATGTTTGAAATGCATGACTTGCAAAATTGAACCAAGCAAGGTAGGCAAAGATCTCGGAATTGTGAAGTTTTCAGCCACCTGTCACAAATATTAACAAAATGTTTTGTTCTGGAGCATGTCCCCTTAAGCCTGTACATATATTCCTTAACCCTATCAGGCAAAAGTACCTAGCCTGAAAAACAAGCTTTCAAGTCTACTGTAGTTTAATACAGCGCTGTTATTCACTGATTGCTCCAGTATTAGTTTCCATGGTTTGTGGCATCAAAAATGGGTACACAACGCTACAACAGGTCACGTGTATAGTGGTGCATTCACTGCTTCATTATCTGCTGAGAATAACAGAACCACAACAAGTCACGTGCGCTGAAGCAGATTATGGCAGTAAATACATCACTGTTATATGAACACACATGATTTGTGATGGCTTTGTGTACCATTTTTGGGTGTCTCAGCTCAATGAAACCAAAAGGCTTTGTGAAAAATAGCACTGCTAGGCTGGGAGTTTGACATGTTCAACCCTTGTCAAAACTTAAGCTGCTCTTGAAACTGCATGTTCATCTGTTAGCACACTAGGGCATCTGTTCTCCACTTCTGTCATTAGCAGCGCCCATGCTGTTGGTGGCTCAGCTGTTATGGCGCTCGGCTGCTGACCCGAAAGACGCGGGTTTGATCCCGGCTGCAGTGGTCGAATTTCGATGAAGGCGAAATTCTAGAGGCCCGTGTGCTGTGCGATGTCAGTGCACGTCAAAGTACCCTAGGTGGTCAAAATTTTCGGAGACCTTCACTACGGCGTCTCTCATAGCCTGAGCCGCTTTAGGAAGTTAAACCCCCCTAAACCATAAGCTAAACCAATTCTGTGATTAAGGCCCCAGTTCACTGTTATCAGGAAGAAAAACGGAACCTGAAAACTTGATGTGCCAGTGTACTGTGTTTATATGCATCCTCTTGATTGGGATATGGGACCTTTCGTTAATATCATTTACAGTTCTTGAAAATATGCATTAACAATGTTGTGCCGTTTGCAGGGGCTTTTCTCAAACCCTGTAATAAATACTTCGTACCAAATCGGTGTGTTTTGTGGCAGTAGCACTGCTAAGCTGGGAGCTTGGTATGTTCAATCCTCTTCAAAATGGCTCTTTGAACTATGCTGATCTGGACACTATATTTGACTGTTTTGTGTGACTCTTGTCACATTCCTGGCATCCCAGATCTCTGAAAGTCGAAAGGGGACTGAATTGTCTTGTTAATCTCCAAAATATTTAACCATTGGAAATGCCACAGAAGCCTCATCACCTGTCCAAGTACCATGTTTTTTCACAATTGGGAGGTGGAGGTAGCCGAGCTACTTATATGGGGCTTTTTTCTCACCTTCCCTGCCACATCTCATGTATCATTTTGCTCTGTGGTAAATAAACTCCAAAAATAAACTTCAAACAATTTTCTTTTGGCAAAGCCTGTAACCGTACATAATTCAATGCACTGGATAAGCCAATGGTCATATTCCTTCAGATATTGTACAACATTTGTCTCCATCATGTGAGCATATGCATTCTGTGTCACTGGAGTTTCATCTAGAATTTCATGCTTTGTGCACTGTTTATGCAGGCAGGAAAGCTCTACTTTGACCCAAGGCGTGAGTGCAAGCAGAAGTGCTACAGTGGGCTGCCAACAGCAACAACAGGTGAGACCACAGGACATTTTTAGCACTAGTTTTCATAGCTTTGCTGCAATACTTAATACGAGAATATCACCTATTCAAATTCTAGGTAAAGTTGGATGTGTTTTGCAATTTCTTTGCAGAGGGCCATCAGTGGCTGTCTGGGTTGAGCCTTCCAAGTGATGTTGGTGATTCAGACCTAGAGCTCTTTCAAAGCATCCATGGCCGCTGGCTGGCTCTTCAGGAGAGCAGGAAGCATGTGTGAGTGCCTGGCATTCGATTACTCGTAGCTCCGTCAGTTCATCAGTGCAAGCTTTGTGTTCCATTGCCCACGATACACTGTTGCATATGCACTCAGTAAGCCCATTCAGAGCACCAAGAGTTTTTCGCTCTCCCATCTGGTGCCACCTTTTTGTGTGAAAGCACTACTTCTCTAACAATCGTGAATTCTGAAGCCTTAACCCTTGACCTTTCAGATGAAATGACCTTGGCCGAATTTGACTAATACTATGATGGGGCTAAGAAAAAGAATTGGAAAAAAAAAAGGTGTCCCGCCCCATGCCAGGCCGAATTTGACTGCCCGTGAACATGGGTGTGCTCAGGTGGAAGGCATCTTTGACCTAGTCTCAAAATGGAATTGTCCCACCTCCATAAAGGGGGTTGCCCCAGTCTTGTACACTTTACAGAAAATAAGTAACCAGTTACTATTACAATTACTCCATCTGAAATGTAACTGATTGCAGTGGTCAGTTACAGCCCTAGAAAAGTAACTGAATAATTACAGAGCAATAATAGAGTACTATTGCTTTACTTTTCATCATTTTCACTTAATCATCGAAGTCACAGCTTCAATGACCAACCAGGTTATTCCCTATTTCTGCGGGCTGTTTCACAATAATAAGAAGATGGCAAATAGGTATCACATTGACGTGGTTTTCTCTGGCTTGGCAAGGTCTGTGCAGTGCTTGGTTATCGAAAGCACGAATCATGCTAGGAAAAGCACATCACCAGGTACGCAAAATGCAGGAGTGAACTTATCTATAAGATCCCCCTACCTGCAATAGTGTTTAGAATGGACAAATGGGAAAATGCTACGAAGATAGGGATGCAGATCAGAGACCTCAAACTTGTTGCCACACTATTTAAATGGTCAACCCATCCGGAATCAACCACTGTTACTGTCTCATCATATTTTTAACAATGAAAACAATTCAGAACAGCTAGTAATAACAGTTAACTTTAGCATCATGATTGCCAGCTGTATATGAGAAGAAAAAGCTCCCATCTCTTCTTTCTTGCAAAAAACAAACTGCGTATACATGAAACTTCCTAGTGAAGATTGAATCAAATATTTGAAGGTTATTGCTTAAAGCATCTGCTTTCTTTTGTTCAGCAGCTAACTGTTGGAAGTCTGCCTTCGTGCACTCAGTGATTTGCAAACAGTCCGTGCTAAAACACTTCTGTGTTGAGTTAGCTGTGTGACCTGTTTTCCAGCATCAATGTGACCCTGAAGGTTGACACTAGTGAGGCACAAGGTTTCCACATGGAGGCCCAGGTGCTTTTCCAGTGGCCAAAGCTCTCAGCAAAGAGCGTTCTCAAGTTCCCAGTCACACAAGTTGGCAACCTTACGGCAAGTTCTGAAAACCTTCTCACACTTTGATCTATCGCATTTACAGCCTTGTGTTGTAGCCCGTGCTACACTAGCACTTTATGATGGCTTTTGAGTCAAGGGCCTTCATGATTCTTAATTGCTATTCAGCTGAAAGGGCTTGTATCATTGGTATCGTTACACCTACGATCACTGTCAGTCCTTTTGTCCTAGCTAAAACAATCAGCTCACGTTTCTTTAAAAACTATGGAAAATATGTCAATTGTTTAGTTCTGTAAACTAATTTCAAATGTTCCCAAAATTACTGTTTGCTTCAGAGACGAGCTGCAATGTACTTGTGCATTTCGGTGCAGGCCGATGTCTAGTTTTTGTCATGCTACCTTAATATATGCTTGGTTGCATTGCTTTTGTATCCCCACAATTTTTGTTTCTAGAATATCATTTATTTCTTTTTAATTCCTTCGAATGTTATCTCCAGCATGTAATTATGAGTACACCAAGAATGTGCACTACTGCTGCTCGAATGCCGTTCTCATCTTTGTAGTTCTGTGCTCCTGCATTGACTATTGACTTGACAGCCATTGAATCAATAGACATTCAGTGAAAGGGCCTTCAAAGTCTGTAGAAACACCTTTTCTGTTTGTAAGCTAACCCGGCAGTTGATGACGACAGCGGCTTCCCAAAACGTCCTTGGAGGAAGAACTTCCAGAATCTTTGGCATGGTCTTTAAATTGGTGCCAGTGCAGACATTGCAGCATTTGTGGCCCCACTTTTTTGGCATGCGTTACCTGCTTGAAACCTCGAGGGAATATTTCAAGCAGCCAGACAGCCCAACAGACAGCCAAGCTCAGAGACTGTAGCGGTACCGCTAACAGTCCTGAAAGCATGGCGTATTGCAGTGGTGGCCTAGTGGATTGAGCATCCGCCTCGCATGTGGGAGGTTCAGGGTTTGATCCCCAGTGCCGCCAGGTACAAACCGGTGGTATTATGGCTACAAGCTTTTCCCTGGCCTGGTGCTCGGCCTCTCGGGGGTGAAGTAATTGGGAAATGGGTCTTTGGCCCCACCTTGAGTAGACACTAAAGAAACCTTGTGCATGGCACTCTTTGGCCAATGCTGCCCTTGTGGGATAAAAATTAATCACCATCATCATAAACAGGAAGCACGGAATAGTGGGGAATTAGTTCGTGCTTCTATGCACGGCGCAAAGATCATTGTCTGTTGCGTAGAAGATGCGGTTTCACGCTGCAAATGGCAGTCATGTGCTCCAAGTTACAATTTTTTTCTTTTCAGTGCGTGAAGCATTACATGTTCGCTTCACCACTGAGAATGCCTCCGGCATAATCGGCTGAAACTGCAGCACCTAACTGGGCACACAAGGTGCGACAACAAAAACAAAGCATTGCATTAGTAGCCTTGTTTATCTTAAGGAAACACACGCTGTTTGCATGCAGTGTGGTTGTGCGCTTGACAGAGAAGCGAATGCAGCACTCATTGTTTACATAGCCAATCGAACATGCCCAAAGCAAGCCGGCAAACAAGAAAGGTATGCCAGAGACCCCTATATTTTCTTCAAGCAAGTACCTCACCTGGAGGTCACCACTATGCGGACTTGTAATACCCAAACTTCAAACTGGAAACGATTTGGGAGCTCAGTTGCGCTGCTGCCAGAGAACAAAGTGGTTCATCCAAAAGGCCGATAAAAGGGGAGCAAAGGTCTCTGCACAGGCTAGGTAGCGAACGTAACATTTCTTGGTTGTTTGACTTCAGACTGCACGCTTTGCTTACTGTTCGTTTGAGTGCTTTTCCCACGGTCATCTAGCAGCACCTGCTGCATTAGACTGGTCTGGCATTCCTCAGTGTGGTGACAATGTGCTTGTGCACTGCAGGTGAGGCAGCTGACACTGGAGAACCCGTCTAGCCTTCCTGTGCTGGTCCAGGTGTTGCCGCTGTTCTTGTACCCGGATCTGGACGCCGCCTTGACCATGGCTGCCCACTCGACCAGCATGCTGAACCTTTCAACAGCCACCAAGAGGGAGCATAACGTGTTCACACTGCAGGACTTGGAGGAGCACAATGTGAGCATGACATGGACACTCAGGAGATGTATTACGCTTCCTTACCATAAACTGGATAGCTTTGAATGTGTCTGTCTTGAAAAGGTGCTTGAAATACGCATGTAAGGACAGCCGATAATCCGCAGCAATGTCTTGGATTTGCTCCTCAACAAGCTGCATCCTTCTGTTCACTAGTCCCATGTGTGGCTTATAAAAGTACCGTATGTTGCCGTGTGTAAGTCAACCTTTTTTTTTTTTGCAAACCTCTTTGCAGTGCCTAAGGTAGTTTTGGCCAAGCCACAGGTAGTATGTGTCTCACGTTGTTGCTCCCTCCTGTCACAATATATGGAATTCATGACTGAATAAACCATTACTGTGCACAACAAAGGTCCCGTTCCTTTTGTGTGTTTGGTCCTTGTCTTTGTTGTGCGCAGTATCGGTATATTCAGTCATGAGCCAGTACCAACTAGCCCAACTTGCTGCTCTGTGTATTACAGTGTGTGGAGCTCCATGTTTCAAAAAGCAAAATTATTCATTTGTATGCAGAGCAGTTCCGCTGACAAAAATTTGAAGTCTGCCTTGCCATTTACGCAGGTAGCTTGCGCTGGTGGTCACTTACAGGCGAGTGATCGGTAGTGCGAGAGCAAACTTCCGGTAACGTTTAGCGTGTGCATTGCGTGCCGGAATCCTAAACTACAAGACAGTCGCCAGTTCGGTTTTATCACTTGTGACCTCTATTCTCCTATGGCTGCTGGCCTTGCAATTGCGTCGTTACGTGTCTATTGCTGTGAGCTGCATCTATGCTGCAATGTTATTCCACGGAAAACAACATAGAAGTTCACTGTAAATGCACTGCTACCTTTTTTGATTGTCTGGAGGGCAGCTGCCAACTTATATTAGGTCAGGTTTTTTTTTTTTTTTTACCAACAAGGGCTTCATGTCAACTTATATTCGGAGTCAACCTATATGGGGCGATATGCAGTAATTTCTTGTGTATATGCAACAGTGTAACTATACTACTTCTGTGATTGGGGCAATCTTCTGACGGCTCTTCATTGCAGCCACAGATGGCATCTTATGCATTCTGTCAAGTGCTTGTATCCTTGTATTACATCAGTATTTTCACGGCACTGTGGGAATCCATGGTGCGTTATTTTTTAATGCGTTGTTAGCATTACTAACCCCCACTTTCACACAGTCTGTCTGTCTGGTGTTGTGTGATGCCGCCGCCACCATCCAGGAGGCATCCTTCCTATGCCCATCCACCGCCAACTTCCTAGCCCCACCCTCCAAGAGGTCCCCACCCGCCTACCTTTACTGCCCAAAAGCCTCCACCCACCACAGACTAACCCACTCACGCCCTGCAGAGGCTTCACCCACCACGAACCAACCTCCTCTGCCTATGAGAAGCCTTCACAGCACTGGAATAAAAAAGCGATGGCGAAATACAATGCAAAGACTCAGCGGAAAGGCAATCATTGTAGAAGCAAAACATGCAACCATTATTGCTGACTCATATTTGTTGCTACGGCCACAGTGGTCGAATTTCAATGGAGGCAAAATTCTAGAGGCCCATGTACTGAGCAATGTCAGTGCACATTAAAGAACCCCAGGTGGTTAAAATTTCCGGAGCCCTCCACTACAGCATTCCTCATAGCCTGAGTGAGTCGCTTTGGGACGTTAAACCCCCCTAAACCATAAACCAGATTTATTGTATGCATGGTATGATCACCTGCGCTTATTTTTTTTTGCTTGAGTATTACATATATATGTAGTGCGCTGTTTAGAGATATTAATTATAAGTATAGATATAAATATGCCTTTGATGAGACCTGGCTCTGTGGGTTGCTTTCTTTTTTTTTCATGGGAAGCCATGGCTCTCGCTTTCTTTGCCCTGCTGCACTGGTACTTTAACCATGCCCCCTGTGCCTTTCTCCCGCAGTCGAGCCCTGACAACGTGTTTCTGGCTTACGGCAAGGGCCTCGAGGAGTACTTCCATGTCCTGACCCATCGGAAGTCTCTGTCCTTCCAGCTCACGCCAGGCATGAGGGTGCGTTTGAAGCTCGGCTTTTCACCCAGAGACGACCAGCCGGCGGCTTCACTGCTTCTTATTCGGTATGTCCATGAATCCATTTGTACAATACGCATGCCTTGTAAAAACTAACCTTGTTGCTTTGCATTGTGTTGAATGGATTTCATTACATTTTTTACTAATACTACTGCTTGTTTTCTCTTGTCCTTGTGAAGTTGGTAAAAACTGACATCTCTGACTTTTTTGGGGAACTGTCACGCACCTCATAGGAACACGTACCTATTCACAGCCGACACTGATTTCAGACGCTGTAGAATCTGAAAGTTTGGAGTGCGGCTGAAGGCACAATTTGCTTCTTAATCCAATGTTATCTCACTGACGTGGTATTTTTCAAGTTAGGGATTTTTTAGACTGTTTAATTGTTTGAACCACTTCATTGGTCCCGTCGAGTCCAAAAAAAATTTGTCAGCAACTGTAACAGAATTTCATAGCCTGCAACTGGTGTGAGTAGCAAGCATTTGGTCAAGTCAGTGAAAGAATAATATGGCTCCCCAATATAGCATCAGTAAGCACCTAACTGTATCAAGTGGTTGCCTTATTTTTGTGTGGCATTCATAAACTTCTAATGAACATTTTGTTGTTCAAAAAAAGGCAACGATGATAATATTGTTGTCCGGAGAGGTACGCTTTCTTTCTCTGAGCATTTGTTTACCACTGTTCACATATAATTAGTTTTGTTGAAATACTAGACTAATAAAATCAGAGGAAACAGCTCAGCTCCAGTATGGAAAAACAGATCTTTTTAAAGAGTTGAGCCTAAGCTTTACTGCCCCTGTGTACAAAGATGCACATCGTTATTGGTGCTAAGTGGATGAGTCCACTGGGCACAAAATTTGTCCTCGCACAAACCATGAGAGGAGCTGTGCACAGACACGTCGGACCTAGTGTTGTCAAAGTGGCCATTTTCTTTGTGTGAGTGACACTAGCAGAAGTGCATTTGACTTGTATTTCGAGTTAAGAAAGATAACAATGTTCTGGTGGTGCACTATGTTTCTCATGTATCACCCGTTGCAAAAGCTCTCAAGCTGACGTGCCCTTGGTGGGAGTACAGTCACATGCTTGGTTACTAAAAATGCTCTGTAGATTTGTGGGTGATAGTGGGACACCTGCTTAGTAGTGGAAACACAAAGCATGAAGGCTTGTACCATGCCATAAGGAGTGATGGGTGATCCAATTTCGCTTTTCTTTCTAGAACGAGCAACTGCAAAAATTTCCTAGTCCTTCCCTATTAGCAGGGTTGAACCCATGTATCGATGTTCCTATTGTGGTGATCGATGAACAGGAGGTGAAATTCCTCATTTCCTGACCTTAGCTGTCAAACGCATGTCAGTGTGTTTCTCACTGTTACCAAAGCTTTTTTATATTATACACCTCTTATTTCTGGCGTTAACCCTTTCAGGCGCCACTTTTGTTTCCGTCAAAAACAAATATTTTAAAACCTATATATAGACTGTATTTACATGATTGTAAGTCGACTCGAATGGAAATTGACCCCCCCCCCCCCACCCCATATTGCATATGAGGGAACAAAAAAAAATCTGGGAGGTTGTTTAAGCTTGGCTTTTAATAGTAGAACGTGATAGCATTATCCGGCCGCCGCCGCTTATCGTCAGCCTCTGTTGGCTGCCACGCGCAGGTGTGCCCGTGGGCACAATCCAAAATGAAAATGTATTAGTCACTGGAATACTCAACCACACTTGCGCTGTCGTCCTCACTAGCCCTACTGTCGTGATCGCTGCTACGGTCCCACAGCACGTCATTCTAACGTCGTCGTGCAGCGAAATCCCGAACTTCGCCAACAGCCGCAACACGACATCGCATGTAACCGCTACAAATTTTGCCTTGCTGCTGCTGCCACACCTGTATCACCCGTTGTGAACATTGAACTTGTGGCCCGGTGTGCAGTTGTTCATTTCTTGAGCATAAAGAATGACGGCCATTTTGAATGTAGCGTGAACTAGCGCTGGACGCTTACCGGAGCACAAATGACGATTGACGAAGCACTACATTAAGAACGCGTAAAATGCAGCCGGCAGTCGTCAAAGTCATCAAAGCCAAAGAGAAACTGCGCGTGAGCAGCGTCGGCTCTTCCATCAGCTACTGATACTCCCCCCCCCCCCCCCCTTCCCCCCCCCCCCCCGCCACTACTGCCATTTTGAGTGGAGCAGCAGCTCTTCCATTAACTATTGACACTCCCTTGAGCGCCGAGTGTGCAGTTGAAAGTAAAAAAGAAACTTGGAAGACGCTTCAACTTCTTTTTTAAGATTACAATACCACAGCGTTATCGGCCGCCTCCTTTTATCAGCAGCCACAATCTGTAGCCACATTTGGGGAGGGGGGGGGGCTGCTGCTTTTCAACTTCACTGCAGGGAGGGGGTACCGGTTCTGTGCGTTTAAATAGCAGCTGCTCAAGGCCAGCACCACGAGTGATGTGACGGAGCCGTGGAGCAAAAATGTAACCACGCTGTAGCACCCCTGATATCTCGTTTGTCTTGCCTTTATTTATGGCGCCATGCTTTGGTTTTGATTGTAACCCAGCCCCCCTTCCACCCCACTTTGAATTTTCAAATTTTAAAGAATCGTTCGACTTACAAGTGCGTAAATATGGTATATTCACATCTCAAGAAGGACAGTGTATTTGTCTTCAGCGCTAAGTACCAGTGGGTAATTTTTTTGCAGGGATGTGCAGAATTTCTCGCAAAGTGTCACTGTGGTAGTGTGCTGCACCTAACACTTATTTCTTTCTTTTAGATGAATTTAGCACCTTTCATATTGCAAATACGATGGTTTTAAGGATTTGTTTGGTAAACACAAAAGGGTGCGGCTTGGAATAATTTTCTGTTTCAAAGATGCACATTGATTTCAAAATTTATTTTTTTAAACCTTATAACAGGTGGCAAATTATGTGTGCTCAAAAATGGCGGATGATGTGCTACCTATAGTTCACTGTTTTGTTATATATTATGCATTCCTTTCGCTATATGGCTTAAAAACCATCGTATTTGCAATATGAAAGGTGCAGCACACTATTGCAAAAAGCTGTGTGTCCGCTTTATACACATGTGCACGTGTACTAAATGCCTTAATAAAGGGCTAAGCCTACCTGTCACTTAGTGCCGTGTGTTGTTCCTCTCCTCGTCTGTCATTGTATTTTTGTGCTGTGTTTATCTGTGCTGCATGGGTTTGCACCGATATTTGTTTGACTGCAGGAACAACCTGACGGTGATGAGTGCAGTCATGCTGAAGGGCCAGGGTGGTTATGGCCAGCTTCGTGTTGGAAACAAAGTTCCAGGCAGCGACTCAGTTCTTATTTTTGAGCTCTCTGAGAGCCACCTGAAGGACTGTGACGGTGGGTATTTCAAGTGTGATGTAGCGAGCTCAGTTGAACATGCTCCTGAGAAAAGGTGTATGCGTATATAGTTACTTTAGATGTGAAATGATTTTACACCCTGGAAAAATTATTTAGCTCACTGCTAGCATATGCCACTGTTACCGCTACCATAGAGTGATAACAGGCACATGTTCTGTGCACATGGGTGCAGTTGATGAAACATCTTAGTTTTCTGTTACCACACTGCTGCTACTGTTACCACACCAGGAATTGACTGCGTCTACTTACAGTGCATTTGTGCATCCAGTACCCAGCAGAGTGGTGACTAGTGGTATACAGGAATGCTGTGCTCAACATTTTAATAATCTGCGAAGAGTAACCTCCAGACCAGCTGTGGTGGCTCAGGCAGTCAACGCTGAGTATGAGTTAACTTGGTCACTCCTGGTCATGGCAGCCATGCTTTCATGGAGGCGAAATACAAAGACAGCCGGGCCTTTGATTTTGGTGCACAGTAAAGATCTACAGGTTGGCAAAGTTAATCCGGAGCCCTTGATTACAGCATGCCTCTTAGCCCAATATGTTATTTTGTCATCTAAACACCATTCATATGGACTTTCATGCTTGTAGATGGGCCTTAATTGGTGTAGTGTTTTAAGTTTTCATTTTTATATGCTACATGCAGACAACGTCTAAAATGAGTCAAAGCATTCTTTATTGTATGTTTCACAGCAGCAGCCATAGGTGGGGCATTTGAACCGTTGCAGGGAAGCCGTGTGTAATGAAATGGTATCCCAAGTTTTTTGCACCCTTTCCTTTGGACTCAACTCTTATCAACCCCGGTAGACTTGTCGTTTTGGTGTACCATGGGTGTGCCATGGACTCTTTGGGGTCCGTCTTAGGAGCATGAGTTGGAAGTGGCAAGAAGCTTTTAAAATGTAAATGACAGCAGCAAAAAGATATGTAAAAGTGACAAGAAAAAGCAAAGGTGTTTAACACATTCACTGCTTCATGGGTCACCGGCAGGTCATGCCATTTATCCATGCTGTGGGGCCTCAAATACTGGGTCACATAATGAAGCCACAGGTCAGATTTTGTTGTGAGGTCTAAGGAGGTGGACCTCACTATAAAATCTGTCCCACGGCTTCATCGTGGAACCCAGCATTCGTGGTCGCACAGCATAAAAAAAATTGTGACCCACCGGTGACCCACGACGCAGTGAACATGTTAAGCATAACATTACGTCATAAGAAGCCGTCGCAGTGTATTTTGGCTCAAAAAGAAATAATTTTGAAAGCAATCGAAGAAAAATATGTAATTGCAGGTGTATATATAGACTTTTCGAAGGCATTTGATAGCATAAACCATGTTACTTTGTTAAAAAAACTGGAAGTATATGGAATACGTGGAATACCTCTCGACCTCTTAGTCTTACCTCGAAAACAGAATGCAGTGCGTTTCCATACAGGAAATTCTATCCACTTGCCAGCCAATAAAAGCAGGTGTCCCCCAAGGCAGCATACTTGGTCCCCTATTATTTAACTTGTACATAAATAATATTACGTGCATTAGTAGCAACGCAGAATACGTAACATATGCAGACGACACGACAATATTTTTTCGCAGTCGTTCCTATCATTCTCTTCAATCTGAAATAAACAACACTCTGGAAAAACTGACCACCTGGAGCGAAATAAACTCTTTACAGATTAATGCTAATTAAACAAAGGCAATTATTTTCACTACCAGACAAGCAGCCAGCGCTCCAGAGATGACGTTCACTTTAGGCGACGCAGATGTAGAAATCGTAGATTCTATCAAATGTCTTGGTGTCCACTTTCACAAAAATATGTCCTGGGACACGCACGTTGACCACGTTACCACACAGATAGCAAAAGCTGCTGGGGTCATAACTAAATATAAATCGTACTTTCCGACGGCCGTTAAATTACACATTTACAATTCACTTTTCCTTTCACATGTTAACTACTGTCTCTTAGTGTGGGGTAAAACAACACTTGGTAATTTAAATCGCATACATGTCCTACAGAAAAGAGCGATCCGCAGCATAGCAAATGTTCATTATCGTGAACATACATCCGAACTTTTCACTAAATTTGACATTCTTTCCATCCATCATATGTACTCATTCTACCTTGCAAAGCGGTATAAGCATGACTCGCTTGAAATTCTCCGTACACTTGCTAACTTGACCCCTCAAACACGACACTACAATACACGCACTAATCTAATTTGGAAAATTCCTTACTCACGCTTAAGACTATCTGAACAAATGCTCCGTCATGCCCTACCGACCCTACTAAACCACCTTCATTGTCAAGGAATTAACATAAGCACCATTACCAACAATATGCTTAAGTCCTTTGTAATGCGACAGTGAGCGTGTATGAAATTGTCTTATGTATTTTTAGAAATTCTCTTGTAGAATTGGTGTGCTATCGTGGCTGCCTTCCTTGTACATACTGACCTTTATTTGTGGCTCAAAAATGAGTATATTATTTTTGTATTGCATATTATACGTACTGCCTTTTAAACTTTCTAATGTATAAAGATGTATGTTTCTTAATCTTCCACTGTATATGCCTTGTAAATAGGGGGCTCGAAGCTCGTCAAGTGGAAACTTCCACTTTTTCTTCGAGCCCTCCTCGTCCTCCGCTAATCTTTTTGTGAGGAAGAAATAAAATTATTGATTGATTGATTTAGCTACACAGCAAATTGGTTGCCGCCACAGAATAGGCATTGTGAAGTAAATTTTGTGCGCACAGGCATCAAATTGTTTTATTTACTTCCATAGTAGTTGTATAATTGTATAATTATACACGTATTATACACACATATAATTGTAGTTTGCTGAGTTGTCTCTGTTGTCGTGCTCTGTTCTGTTTGGAGAGGTGCTGTGTTTTGAAGCACATTTTGCCTATGCTCAGTTCGTGACTATTTTATCATTGTTATTGCAGAGTGATACTGACAGCTGTCGCTTTCTTTTATGCTACACAATAGCTTGAGGGCCCGCAAGTTTTTGTATGTGGCCATTTTTTTTTTTAATTCTGTTCAGTCTTCATTTTTGCTGCAACACTATTTTTTAGCTTAGTTCTACCCTGCAGTGCTCGAAATGTGAGCTCACATTTTTTCTGGAATTACGGGAGATAAAGCTGATGTTTTCTTTTTGGTACAGGTACGAGGAGCGGGCGCCTGATGCAGCCTAATTTCACGGTACGTCGGGGGTTCACAGCTCGCAACACTGGTCAGCTTCCGGTGTTTGTACAAGGCTTCTACATTAGTGGAAAGCCGTGTCAAGGCTATGGCTTCCGAGTGTTGGACTGCCACAGCTTCGAGCTTAAGCCCAATGCCACTCGACGCATCGACATTGCGTGAGTAGCTACACAGCGTAGCAGCTTAATTATTGATCCTTTTCTGAGGCTGTTGTACTAGACTGCAGAAGCAACACCTCTTGATGTCTCTTTCTCTTGTTGATACCACGCTTGTATATGTAGGAAATGATGCTTTAATAGTGGGTTTTATCTTCGTGTTTGATATTGAAGGTTCTCAGCTTTTCTAGTGGTTAACACCTGATAAAGGGCATGACTAGGGTGCAAGTAACATAGCTGTTCAGCACTCATTATGAGAAAACATAACAGGGATTCACAGATTCTGCATTAGCAAGGGCAAGCTTGTTTGAAGAGGAAAAAGTGCCACTAAATTTTTTGTAAAAGTTGGACTTTCTGGATTTTTGTTGAATACTGAGTGAACCAGCCAGGAGGCTCCAAAGAAATTGTTTAATAGTTAGTCCTTACTGAGGGGAGCAGATATGTGCTTTCAATTTCTGCTATTATTGGTTTTTTGCTTCTTTGCTTGGTTAGCATGATGCAGTTGATATGTGATTTGAACTCCTTAGTGCCACAGATTTTGTGTGAAATATTTTAATTATGAAACGTCTCCAATTCTTGTAATAAAACCTCTTTAATTTGGACTTAAGGTAGTGAAAAAACTTCCGGTTTGTTGGTTTTTGGGGAAAGGAGGTGGCGCAGTATCTGTCTCACATATGGGGGGAGTGCCTTAAGGGAAGGGATAAAGGAGGGACTGAAAGAAGGAAGGAAGAAAGAGGGGCTGTATAGCGGACGACTCCCGAATAATTTCGACCACCTGGGGATCTTTAACTGCACTGACATGCCACAACACATGGGCACTTTTGCATTTCGCCTCCATCAAAACGCAGCTTCCGCAGTTGGGTTCAAACCCGGGAACTCCGGATCAGTAGCCGAGCGCCCGGATCAGTAGCCCTTCACTGCAGCATCCCTCATAGCCTGAGTCGCTTTGGTACGTTAAGCCCCCATAAACCAAACCAAACAAACACAACTCTGGTTGAGCAGCGTTAAAATTTATTTGAAACAAATGAGTAGGCAACATTTTGAAATTTCTCAAATTAACTGGGAGTATGTGTGAATTATATGAGTAAATAAAATTGATGCTAGTCAATCTATATTGCATGTTGACCTACTCAATTTCACCTGCTGAGAAAAGGTATTTCTGCTCTTCTCAGGTTCACTCCAGATTTCATGCTGTCGCTTGTCGAGCACACACTGGAGCTGCAGACAAGTCTGGGCCCCGGCCGGGTGGCCTACAAGATGTCAGCCACAGTTCCACGCCAGTACTTGGGGCTGTGTCAGGCAGCATTGCCGCGGCCTCGCTGGGAGCCCTTCATGCAGTGCTGTGCCCTCAGTGCTGCGCTCTTCCTACTCCTCTGTGCACTGGCGTATGCCTACCTGGAGCGGGACCGCATCCTGCACACAAGCTTCTACCCTCTGGCCACCCTGTCCGGCCATGGCACCATAGTGCCTCCCACTGGAAGACTGCAGCCCTTCGACCTGCGCTCCCTGGCATCTCCTCAAACTCCGACAGCAGTTCCAACCGATGGCCAGACCTTACACTCAAGGTTTGTGCTAAGTGCCGCTACTCTCGTGAATGCAGACCACACATATGTAGACCACCCCTATGTTTATAAAAAAAAAATCCCATACCTGTGTGAAGCCACCGCAGTGGCTTAGTGGTTATGGTGCTCGGCTGCTGACCCGAAAGACGTGGATTTGATCTCGGCTGCGGTGGTCTCATTTTGATGCAGGTGTAATGGTAGAGACCTGTGCGCTGTGTGATGTCAGTGTACATTGAGAACCTTGGATGTTCGAAATTATCCGGAGCCCACCATTATGGGCGTCCGTCATGGCCCGAGTTGCTTTGGGACATTAAACCTTATAAACCATGACCGTGTGAGGCCTGAGTAGGGTGCCATGTAGTAAGCCTGTCCTCTGATATTGCAGCAGTCTAATGCACATTTCATATTGGAGTCCTGGTTAAACCATGTACCATTAGTGTAAGTCATCACATACAAATTATTTGTTGGTTAATGCATTGCATTTGCTTTTTACTGCAAAAAATTTGTGAGTTTTCACAGGTTAATCTGTACAGAATGGTGGTACTACTGAGGCATTAAAATAGGAAATTAAGATAGGCCTCTTCATTTGTTTTTCTTAATGGGGAATCTTTACGTACAAATGTCATGTTGGCCTATGGGATGCTTCCAGTCATTAATCCGATGCTTCTGTCAGCCCAGTTCAATTGCATTTGATATGTTGTATCAGTCATATCCTTCGACTATAACTGTCATAGAATGTAAACTCTCTTACTTTGGACTGTTGCTTGTGCTTGAATCACCTCCACTCTCATCCAGCTTCAACAAAACTGGAAGCAGCAGCAGTGGCAAACGAAAGAACCATGACACACCACAGCAGAGCACAGGACCATGCCGGGTTGACTCAGCGTGCCAAGTCTCAAACAGCAGAAGTTCATCATCGCTCACACGGCCACCAGATGCCGAGCACCACTCAGTGCGCGAAGCTGACGCAGACCGTGGCAGCAGTCGGAGCGGGTTGCGTCGCCGCACAAGGCAGAAGCAAGAAACTGGTGTGCAGGCCTCGTTGCCACCTGTGCAGTCTTCGCCACCTCAGGCAAAGCAGGTGGTGACACCACCAGTGTTGGGGAGTAGTGGGGACATGGATGAGCAGGATGACGTACAGCTGGCGGCATGGTGGAAGTTCTTCATGTGGTTCGGCTCAGATGTCTGGAACAGGGAACGAAACATTGAGGCAGTGGCAAGCGTCGCAACGCAGACAGCTGGCGAAAAGCGAGTTTTTGATGGTGAAAAGAAAGAGGAGGACAGGAAAGGCAGGCACAAAAAGATAGTGGTGGAAGAGGAGACATCATCCACTACAACGGAGACGTCAAATGCAGACTCTGACTTGAGTGAAAAGGTAAGATTGTTGAGGTTACTGTGGTAACATCGGGAGCTTTTTTGAATGCATCCCTCCGTCACTCTGCAGCCCTGCTTGGCAGGTGTCAAAATGGAGAGAGGGAGTCCTCTCCGCTTCCAGAGGAGAGGGAAGACGAAAGGGGTTGAAAAGTGGAGAGAGGGAAATTCCGCTCCTTCAAGGCAAAGGGAAGATGAAGAAAGGGTGGGCGGCAATAGGTGGTGGATGAGGCAGAGTACAGAGGGGAACAACGCATTCCACTCTGACTGCTGGATTACATTGGCAGAATGGAGCGGGGGTACAACGTATCACGTGGGGATTAATGGACTGGACCACGGCACCCACTCATGTGGTCTGACCCTGTCGGCAGCAGCGGCTGCTTCATCTGGGGGCAACACTAATGCTAATGCATACTCTACTGCATTAATCTCAATGATCACTTATAATTTTGTGTGCTAGCACTAAGGCCCCCACTCACTGATTTCACCTCGTGTCTGTCTGGCAGCGCGGGTCGCTCGAGACAAACAACTTGGTTCTCACAAGCGCCTCTGGTGGCACCATCTGCTATCGCAAGGCAGTAGCATGTCGCTTAACTGCTGCATCACTGTGCTAGGAGTGGCACGAGGTCTCCCAGTTATCCATGAATGTAAAGTAGAGAATGACGAATTCCGCATAATGAACAAAACCCATGAACGCTATCGCGTTGTACTTTTAAGGTGGAGCTTAAGTGTTCCCTCCAGATTTAGTGCCAGCACACTAAAACTGATTTCACTGATCTTTGTCTCAAGCCTGCTTGACCTTGAAAACCGAGCCTTAAACCAAAACCGAAACTGAAGTGAAAACTGAGGTGCTAGCGCACCTAATTTGCATTTGGCCTAACCACACTAAATTGTCCGTCAGATTTTTCTTGTTATTTTGTTTTCTTGGCAGAGGCAGGGTGGGTCAGTTCGTAAACTTGAGCCTGTCATTATATTATGTAATGGTAGCATGTCCTAATTGCGTTATGGTAAATTGAAGAGCAACACTCATGAGTATTGAGATTTTCTTCTAATTACGCTACAAGATACAGAAATCAGTTTACTTTGCTTCCTTTGTAAACAAAAAACAATGTTTTTAAATATTCATTTTTTCCTCGCTCTGTAGTCGAGTGGAACGGTCTTGATAGTATGGGGTAGAATTGGACGATTTGGATGAATTTAATGTGTTCATTGAATATAGAATGTGAACACCGTTCCTTTTCATTTATTGTGTTTAATACACTGTTTTCATTTTGTGCTTGCCATTATATGTACTGTGCCCTTCTTTTCCATTCACTGTTTACTTCACATTTCGATATTTAGTGACGTCAGTCCCACCCTGCCACGGCCCTTACCTTTGGGCTAGCTGTATTGTTAATAAATAAATAAATATCGACCATGAGGCAATGCAGAAACTAGAAATAGAAGGGAAGCAGGCATTGGCAGAACCGTCTTTCTGGAAACACAGCAAAGAAGTGTTCACGAGCAGCCACAGTGGCTCAGTTGTTATGGCGCTCGGTTTCTGACCCGAAAGACGCGGGTTCGATCCCGGCCGCGTCGGTCGCATTTTAGTGGAGGCAAAATTCTAGAGTGCCGTGTACTTTGCGATGTCAGTGCACGTTGAAGAACCCCAAGTGATCGTAATTTCTGGAGCCCTTCACTATGGTGTGCCTCATAGCCTGAATTGCGTTGGGATGCTAAACCCCTATACAATCAAAACCAAATGTTCAAGATTGAATGTCGTAAAAAAGCATACAGTCGAACCTCGTTAAAAAGAAATGGCTTATAACGAAATTATGGATATTACGAAGGAATGACAATTCTCTTTGGAAGCTCTGTCAACACGTGTATAAAGAAGTTATGGCTGTAACGAAGCAATCGCCGGGCCCTTTCACCTTCGTTATAATGAAGTTCAACTGTATCAGACATTGAGTGCGCACTGCTTACTTTGCAGTGCAAAACAACAACGTTATGTTGGACATTTTGCCACCATGAGACAGACTTCTGAGATAATGCAAGAGCAAGCCTTTTTGCCACATGCCTGGTATCGCAGAACGTCAGGTGCCACATTAAGTAGGACTGAAGGGCTTTTGTAATTTTTGCTCTTTTGCTATATATTAAGGGATGGCATTTTGTTGTGATTGAATTTTTGTTATTAATGCGATAGCATTGGAGTTATCATGCCAAAACCCCGCCGAAGTCAGTTGAAGTTCACTGATAGGTCAAGAGAGGCCACGTGACCTTGTGATTTTATCACAAGCTCCCCTGATGGCCCACCTTGATTGGTCTGGGGAAGTTACGTGACCTTCTGACGTCATTACAACCTGCCCATTTTAGCAGATGGCAACCTGGCCATCGGGTAGTGAGCAACCTGCCTACCATGGCAGGTGCCATTGAAATTAATGATTATTGGAGAGATGTCACATGACCTCATGACGTGATCACAACCTGCCCATCGTGTTGTGAGCAACCTAGTTCCTAGAAAGCAAACTAGATAGAGAATTGAAATCAAAACTCAGAAAAAAAAAAATATGTGAAAATGTCAGCACCATCAAAGCATAGCGGATACCTGCTACTACAGCTAGCAATTCATGCAAACACACTCACAAGTTGTGACAAATATGGAATCTAATGCTCTCACATTCCACTCATAAGGTGATTTATTTTTCTCTTTATAGTGCACTGTCAACTCTGTGTACATTAAATTGTGTACATTAAATAAACTGGTCGTCATAAGCTAGAATGTTCTGACAATACCCACAGTGCAATCAGCCACCCATACAAACCACAAGCACATGCAGTGAGTGTGGTGGCCAGGCCATTGGCAAAGGTGAAACCCTTGCCCACCTTCAGCCTAAGGTGATATTGAATGCGTGTGATATTGAATAAAAAAGTATACTTACCTTAAGGTGCGAATTTGATGCTGGAATATTTTTCCTCAGTTAGCATTAAAGGAACTGGCAATTCACCAAAAGGTGTTATGAGATTATGATTGGAATGGGAAGGTTTATTGGTAGGACCAGTCATGGCATTACCAGTTAAAGGAAGAATTCTTGATCCAGTTGATAAAATTGTGCAAGACTATATGAAGTGCAGCCACATTTTACAGCCATGTGGCATTTTGTTTTAGTTCAAATGGGTTGTAAAGCTTGGTTAATGCGGCGAGTTGGGCGTGTTGGTACATGGTTTTCTGGAAAAGCAGCGCTGAACAGACGAGAACAGAGACGAGGCGACAAGGACGGGCGCTGATTTCATTGATTTCGTCAGCGCCCGTCCTTGTCGCCTCGTCTCTGTTCTCGTCTGTTCAGCGCTGCTTTTCCAGAAAAAGTTGTAAAGCTTCTTTTTTCATGACCTCAGTTGAGGTGATTTGTACTGGCAACCCTGTGTTTGTGATGTCACCAACCATCTGCCCATTGATATTCTCTCCAAGCTTGTAGACCGAAAGAATGTCGAGCTTGTTTTAGACATTGATTTCATCAACTGGGTTATCGCCTACCGTCTCCAGTTAAAATATTCAATGAGTGATTGAGAGTTTTGACTCTACTGTTTGTGATGTTTGTTGGTCATGTGAGCCACCACAGCCCAAGTTTGATTTGTTTTCAGTCTCTTGCTGCTTTGCAGTTATTTTGTTTACTATCTAAAAAAAAAAACAACTTATTGCTGCAGTTTAGATAGGGACTTGTGAGAAATGTGATGTAGTTGTCAACTCGAAAAGTCTCAAATTTTTCGGAATTGCCTTTTAAAGGGGCTCTGAAAGGGGCAATAATAAAGTTGTGGTATGCCAGGGATGTTAAAGCTCGCCGCTTCACGAATATTGTCCAGCAAGAATTTTTTTGGTGCGCTTTCTAGAAGCTGAGTTACTGCTGTCAAAATTTGAATTTCACCGTCTTCGCGCCTCTCCCTCTCCTCTCGTCATTTTTTGCATGCTGGAAGGTCGGCGGTCCTCCGCTGGCCCCACCTCTGAGAGCGGAGCCTCCTCACCCGTCGGAGCTACGCGCATTATTGGCCGCGGCCACGGTAGCTGCCTGACGTATTAACGAGTCTAACCAATGGCCACCGGTCAACTTGTATACGCAGATGCGAGCGACAGAGGAGGGCGCGAGCTTGAAAAAATCGCCGGGAAGGGCTCGCCAACTTTCACGCGTGGTTGTAGGCTGTATGCTGCATGTAGAAGTGTATTATTTGGCTCAGGTTTTCATGACAACACAATGCAGTGATTGAGCAAGTTGATGTCCTTTCTTCGGAAGGTGTTTCAGAGCCCCTTTAAGGAGTATCTTTGTGCACAGTTATCTGTAAGCCTGCATGGTGTAAGGTAATTGGCTCATATCCTGGGGCTCTGTGTCAGCTGTGGAAATGTGATGGAAGAACAGCTTGTCTGCTCTTCTGATGTGGACCATCCTTTCTCTCACAGGATCAGTCATTGCTGCTTCTGCCTGATGTGTGTACTTCGGCAAAGTTGCCAAAGGGAAAGAGGTCCAAGCTGAAGGGCAGCCTCGAGGCAGGCAGCAGCAGCAGCAGCAGTTCAGCTGGGGCTGGCAGCCGATCATCTTTCAACTCACCCATGTTTGCATCCGACGTGAATCTTGCAGACGAAAACTTCGAGTCCAGCACAAAGTCAAAAACGCACAAGAAAGCCAAAATTGAAAAGAAAAGGATTCATGATGAGGATGTTATTAGACCAAGGTAGGTGTTTATGTTGACAGATTAGTCTTCCTTGTCTTAAAGCATGCTTACTGGCCTAATTTAAATTCATGTTTGTGTTAAAAAGGGTGAACCTTCCTTTTGAGTTTTTTTTTTTTTCTTCCGATGTTTTATTGCAGCATATGTGATTCTGTTTCTCTCTTGTTCAAGGGAATTGTTGACTGGTTAGTGCTGGTCAGTGAAATGTCCTTGCTATGTAGCTGAGTGAAGCCATTTGCAGCTGGTGACAGTGGCTTAGGTTCACAACACAGCAGCATTCATCATTAAGCTGCCTGCTCAGAAGTGCTCAGAAAGGTCAAATTGTGTGGTATCACAAGAAGCACTGTGTGATAAAAATGCTATTGTTTTGTTTTCCTTTGTGTTTCTTGATAATTGAAGGCACTATGCTTTTGAAATTGTTTGCATGTTGGTGTTTGCCAAGATGCCATCTTTGCACAATATGAAATGTATATTTTAGATGTTATCTGCCTAAATACATTGAGTAAAACACCCCTGGTAATCTCCTGGGTGCTGCATTTTCTCATTTGCTGCATTGTTGTGAGCCAGTTCCACTCTAGCTCACATAGAAATCCATGCAATATAGACTCAGCCTGTTGCATTGCAATTTCAACAATGTTCCTGCATGGTTTATCGCGAATGTCGCCTCGCACTATAGTGGTTTACCCAGTGCTGGCACTTTGACAGCCTGCAATTAACGCACGCGGCATGGCTATGGCACGTCAACCGATGCAGGGGACTCGCTGCACTCCATTGGTGCTTGAAAGGCATGGTGTTCGGTGGCTTCCAGCGGACTGCCCAAACTGACGCCCGGCACACTTATAAGCAGTATGAACTTTGTCGCAGCACTTGCAGCACCACCGCCGCTGGCACGCGAGCACCAACGACTGAAGGCACAAAAACAAAACTGTGCCATCATAAACGGTGTGCAGGCAACACTGTACGAAATGTGATTATGCTGGTTTGCTGCTTTGACATCTTTGTTTCTGGCATCCTCTTTTTTCCTCATCCCCTGCAGCTTGAAAAATGCAGTTTGTAGATTCTAATAGACAGGTATCATGTAGCATTAAAAAGCAGTCACCGTGAAAATGGTGCAGAACCGCACACTTGCCACAGCTTCACCAGCACCTCGTGCGCTGCCTCCTCACTGCTGCATTTTTTCCACCAACAACTGCTCAGGCAGGCAGAGAGCCATTGCAGTATGTTCATGTCATTCTTCGCATGCAGTGCAAAATGACTGCAAGAGCCACAAAAGCCTTTCAAATTACAGGGGGACCATGTTGCACTTACAAGAAATAAAAAGAAGTGGCAGACAACAGTGCGCAATTACTTCATGCACTGTACTCAGCTACTGTGCTTCTTGACCAGTACTTTTATTTTTTTTACACAGTCCTGTGAAAAACGCAGTGGGATTCTACTGTATTAGATGGTTTGGCAGCATGGAGTAGGGTTCTTGAGCTGGCAGTACTTTGCTCCATAGGTTTCCTACTTGGTTTCTTTCTTTACTACCCTTTTTCACTTGGCATATTTCTCTTTATGTGGTGCAGCTGAGCCTTTTCATAACTAAAGCTTCTAATTTCTTGCGATTTGGCAAAGAAAGATCTTTTTTTGTGTGTTTTTTACAGAGTTTTGTGTTTTAGAAATATTCTCTTAATGATATTGTCTTTGTGGACGCAAGTAGGAATGATAGCATGATGGGAATGTGATTAATTTTATCACCTGATTCTTTTGAAGCATAGAATCTGGTAATGAACAAAGTTCTGTTGATTCTGTGACATGTTTGCGTCCTCATTTACTCAATCAAACTAGCGCATCAGGTGCTGTGGCTCTGGTCGAAGTGCACCCGTATGCTTCTGTGGGATGAGTGACGGTACTGGCACCTGTTGAAAGCAGTATTACCATATTTTAACAAATACAATGCGAGGTTTTTTATTGAATAATCTGCTTCGGAAAGCACAAATTTTTTTACACTGTTCTTTGCGAAACCCATGGAGAGCTCTCTCACCAGGCTTGTCAGATGCGAAGAAAAGCCAACTTCTCGGCAACCCTGGCCATCAATGCGAAGAGTGTGGCACATACTGGCGAGAAAGAGTTGCTTTAATGGTGGGAAGAAGGCGGCACAGGCCATTAAGAAAGAAAAGGAGGCAGTGAAAGAGGTGTGAGGAGTGGAGAAGGGAAAAAATTGGGCAGCACTGTGGAGCACAAAACACGAAGTAGCAAGTAAAGAAGCAGTGGTGTGGTGGCCGCGAAAGGCTGCATGCTTTAATGTGCAGGAAACTTCCTCTGGAATATTGCAGATTCTTTGTTCTCAATTCGCGGAATTTACAATTTTTGGTTACAAAAAATTGAGGGCCGTAGTCATAGCAAAGTTAAATGCATGCCGACTTTTTTGTAGCCATCACTTTGTTATCTCAAGTATGGACAACCTTGGTCAAAACAATCAGTAGAACAAATGGAGGTTTTAAAAGACCTTTGCTTTGCAGTATACTCAGCTTCTCTGATTGTTATGAAAATAGCCCTTTTATATCAGCCTATTTCTTTTAAAATGGGCTCTTTTTAAATGCTACAATAATTTACTGGTCCTATAGGTTTGTTTGTAAATGTCACGTGGTCAAATTGTAGAGACTGTTCTGTGCTTCACCATGCAGAATGTAAGGTGCGTCATTATTGAACAGTATTAGATGCAATTTCAAAGCAGGCACATGGGGCACATTATTTTGTTCAGCTAACATGCTTCTTTCTTTGGGTTGCTGATAAAATCAGCTCCACCTTGCCATGTGCTCACCTTCCTGGCTAGATTAATTGTTGAGATTTTGTTTCCAGTTTCAAGCCTCAAATTAGAATACATTTTTTTCAACAGTGAAGTTCTGCGAAAGGGTTATCGCTTTGTAGGTTTGTGGCTATGCTTGGGTGGTTACTAATTTTTTTTATTGGCGAATGCATTTAGTTTTTATATTCATTGTTTCATTATAGATTATTTTGTTATCACAAGGGTTAACCATGTGTCTACTTGCATATTCATTTTTATATGCTACTTCGCAGCACGTTGGAGCTTCCGTACAAGCCCAAGACGACCGCAGAGACCAAAGAACCACATGTACCGCGACCGGAAGCTTTAAGGCTACCTGTCGAATTTAGGAAGGCAGCTGAAATGAAAGTGAAAGGCAAGTTGTCTCTTAATTTTATCTGAAGAAACTTAGGAGTAACCTTTAGCAGTGTTCCCAGTAAATACTGGTATGTGCAGTGCTGATTAATAGCATGTACCAAGTTTTATTGAAGCATATTCATCATCACTATCAGCCTGACTATGCCCGTTGCAGGGCAAAGGCCCCTGCCATGTCTCTCCAGTTAACCGTGTCCTTTGCCAGCTGCACCCATTGTATAGTACCCGCAAACTTCTTAATCTCATTGTAGAAGAAACGGTGATCCCTCTCGTGCTGCCAGCTGAAGTAAAAAGATTTCCTGTGTGGGGAGGAGAAAGGGGTTCTTTATTGCTCTCCCAGATTTTGTGTCAAATTATTAGGCTGTTTCTTGTTTCTGTATGCACATGTAATTGGGTATCCATGAAGAATGTCACAGCTGTTCACAGCTTGTTGGTTGGAAATGTTAATCCATAATTGCAGTGCAGCATGAGATTTTTGGCTGAGCATGATTGAATGCAATGCTCCTTGCAGGGCGATCTTCATCATTTGAGAACGAGACAGAATCGCACTCGAGAAGAAGCTCCCCACCTCCCTTGTGGGATTCACCAAAAGAAGCCAACTCTGCACCAGGTCAGTCCATGCACTCAGTTTTTGTGCTCTGAAAGGGGCATTTAGCTTTGTTGCAAAGCAGTTCTTGCGCTCACTTTTTTAACAAGGCAGTGTGCCTTCTTATTTATGGCACCTCATTGTGACTAGTTATGACATTGCATGCTGAAGCTTGTAACATGGCCCTGACCCAGTGGGGGAATGAGTGTCGCCACGGCTTCCAAAGCTTTCCACAACGTGGCACTACGAGTTCACAGCTTCACTTCCTCACTGATACTTTCCTTCGTGGTCCTGCACTGGATCGGGAACTTGCGCTGGAGTTTCTCCGCCTTACTACCGGCGCTGCCTAGCAGCCATGCTCGCACTGTGTGGTACGACGAAGGCAGCTACCGCGGCTATAAGTGCTGATGGGCAATCAAAAAAAGTCTACATCATCGATGTACCACGGCATTTGCAAGTGTCACATTGAAGAGAGCTTAGATAATAGTGTTTTGTACTTCATCCCGTCGTGGCTGCGGGAATAAGATCGGTTACCGAACTACAGAGATAGATTCAGGCTGTTGGATGAGTACAGCAAATCTGCATGAGGCTCATTTGTTCATTGCTTTGCTGTTCAAGCTTTAATTTTCTTATTGCGATGGGGCGTCACCTGTCGTGGCGCATATAACATACATTTTTACTCAGTGCGTACACCAGACAGCACACCATGCAAGCCAGAGGCCGACGCCCGAAGGGGCAAGTGTTTTATTGACAGTGCCAAGAGTGGCTTAATGCACCACCTGGCATGTGTTGCCAATTTTCCCCTCAGCATACTACTGCGAGGCTCTTACAGTGACTCCTTAAGAGTGGTTGAGAGGCATAGGTAAACTGTAGGCTCTAAAATCACCGGCTAGGAGTTACAGCTAAAATTCACATCATTTCAACACCACTCAGAGCAATTTTGTTTTCCAGTTTCATCAGTGTTTGTACTTGCTTGCGCAAGCAGCACGAAAACAATCATGCAGTATTCGTATCAGGAAACCTGGTTATAACGAAATTTTAAAAAGTCCGAGATTTTTCGTTACATCCAGGCTTTCGTTACATGCATTTTTTGCGAGAAGAGTCGAAAGGACACTGCAGAATGGGAACCAAGCTGAGAAATAAATGTAGGTGAAATCACCTTGCAAATGTTTACAGAAAACAGGGTTACTCGAAGTCATAAACGCGGAGAAACGTTTTGTGATTGCGCTGATAGTGCGACTGCGGCAGCAGCCGCCGCCACCTCTGCGGCGACTCACGCAACGCCGCTACAAGGGATGGGGGAGGCGGGGCCACCGCGGCCGATCTAGAGAGCGCTCTGTCGTCTTATGCTGTCATCTTGTCAAAGAAACGGATTTACTGTGTGCACACAAAAATAGCATGTCAAGCTTGAAAGAGTTTCTCAGCATATGCGCATGTTTTATTTGTAAAGGCATAGCCACCGTGGTGGCTCGGTGGTTATGGTGTTGGAAGCTCGGTCGACATGGGCTCTAATGAAGCTACAGCTATAACAAAGTAATCGCCGGAACCCTTCAATTTCGTTATAACAATGTTTAACTGTGTAGTATTGTTGTTGATTTGTTTTTAGAGTGATAAATAACCAATGTCTTTCACTTGCTCTGAATTTTTGGTTATCAGCAAAAGCAGAAGTTTGTAAAATCACTGAGCAGTGTTGCTCACCAGTGCTTGAACGTGCCTCTGTTGCACTGGCAGAAAAAAAACACAGGTCTTTGCAATGGTGTTTTTCCTCCGTTGCGGCACACTTTGCAGACGATGCACTGGCAGAAATAGCCAGGCAGACTGAAAGCTTTGCCCTTCAGCACAAGAGCACGCGTACAAGCCGGCCACTCAGCTACTCAGCAGCAGTGGCTGGCTCCAGCTTGGCAAGACCATCACAAGCACCAGGCAGCCCTCCGCACCCTGTGCCAACTGCCATCAGTCGCAGCCCTGGTGAGCACAACTGGATTGACTAATTGAGCTTCTGCGGATCAGCTTTTGTTGTTGACTTTGCTAAGGTGTGCTCATTGCCTTTGTCCCTGCGCTCGAAGGTGTTGTGGGTCAAAAACCAGCTGGGCTTGCTGTCGAGCCTCCGCTGAAGACGAAGCCTGCTCCGCCCGGCCATTCCTGGGACAGCATGGTCCGGCCTGTACCAGACCTGCCCCTAGATGCATTCTCGATGCCAGAGAAACCCAAGGAACCTTGGCTTGAGCCCACAGATTCTAAACAGGAAATTGCACCCGCACTCAGGAGTGAGTACTACAGTAAAATTCCATGAATTCAGATTTCACAGGACTGGATGAAATGTATGAAATAACCTTTTTGGGGGACCGAAAAAAAACAAAAACAAAATAGTATTTCACACATCAGCGTACCTTTATTTCTTGAAACAATCTGTTATTGGTAATTGCTTTGTAAACCTTTATTTCTTGAAACAGCCTGTTATTGGTAATTGCTTTGTATGAGAAATTAGCATGGTGATAGCTATTATTCGCCGTTCTGCCAAATGGCGCAGTGTGCAGACGTCCAAAGAATCAACACACAATATGTCCTGTAGGACACTCAGGGTATCGGCAGCCTTTGGCCCCCATCTCATGTAAAAAAAAAAAAAAGCAACCAGGCGCAGTACATAATGTAAAACTATTATAAGGTCTGGGATAACATGAACGCTAACAGGTTGATCTGCGATGCATACGCAACGAAAATGAAGAAGAAATTGGCATAGTGCAGCGCAAAAATGTCTCGTCAAACCTTCTAAACTGATAATCATAGCAATAAACATGGTGCCCACTTCGGCTTGACGCAGTTTGGTTAGAAGCAGTGCTACTCATGCTGTAATGGCCAGACTTGGAAGTCACTCACTTGCCATCATCATCCCATTTGCATATGCGAGCTCCGCTGCGTGTCTAAATTAACAAAAGGAGAGCCAAATTCTTTCAAATTAATGAGAGTTTGATGGGACCAGACAGTATGTCTGAATTAACCAGTTTTATGAATTAATGGGGGTCGAAGTAATGGGGTCTTAGTGTACTGTAAATGGCATTGCTCAGTTCATACCACAGCGTCTTGTACAATTGAACCTTCCTACAGTTGCCCGTAAACATAGCAAGAGGTATTATTATACTGAGGCTATTTCATGCCAGATGTTTAGTGGGTGCTGACAACATTCTGAAATTTTTCTTCCAAAATCTGTGCCATTTTATTTCACTGCTTAGAATCTTGAGTGAAAATATTTGTTGATGAAAATTTGAGCCTTCTGAACTTTCTGAACTTTGTAGGTTTGCAAAAATGTGTGTGTTGTAAATAAATTTATTTTATACTTTTGCACTTTCCATCACTAAACCTTTTTGATGGTTTATGTGAATCATTTGGTAAGTTATAGGTTCAGTAAAAAGTATTGTTAGAATTTCTTCTTTCGCATGTATGTGTGAAAATGGCCATACTGTCATTTACTTTGTGAACCCATTTATTGAAGGTCATTTTATTAACTTTAAGGGGAGACACTGGTCTTAAGATGGCAAAAAAAAAAATGCGAGCATTTTTATTTTTCGAAAATAAAGTACATTGAATCCGAATATGCCAAAGTACCTACCTGCAAAGTTTCACGGTCTCATTCAACCTTTAACTATTAAAAAATGATATATTTGACGCCTCTGAAGCGCTTAAATGGTGAGCTTGGAGCAAAATGCTACAGCATTTCGCACCCTTTGCTGTCCGCAGCGGTGTCCCCGATGGCCACCAGTTGTCTTATTCGAAAGCTGGATCCCTTCCCTACATACTGGTATTACTGACTATTGAGAAATCCTCTTGGAATATCCGCATTCTGCCATTTTTTTTTTAGGCCTCTGCAACAACCTCCGAATAACTGGCATGTGCATTTCAAGTGCCATTTGCTCAGCTTCGTGTTTTTTGCCAACATTACTAGCCTTACAGAAGTTTTCATTATGTTTTCATGGTGCAATTTTAATTTATCTTGAATTCAGAAAGAACTGAACTAGGGAGCTTTGCTTTTTTCTTGGTGGCTGAGTCAAACATATCAAATTTTCTGAAAATTGATGTCGCCTAATTATGTTTGGTAATCATGGAGCTTTGGCATAATTGAACATTTTTATAAGATATGGTATATCTCAATAAGAATATAAGTAGCATAGCTCTGCATGGCAGGTCTCTGGCTACAGCTCAATTTCAGTCAGAACCAAAAAAGATTGGAAAGTGTCTTGAGGACTCGTATGAAATTAGCTAATTAAGCTTTAGTTATTTTTCTATAATGTGAGAACTAATTGAGATACACCAAAACTAATTATATTTTTGAAAACAGGAGAAAGAAATGCTCACACCTAATTTCATTACGACATCTCTGATAAAAAAAAAATTACATTTTAAGACCCATGTCTCTCTTTAAGTTAACCATATCCATTGAAAATGGATCAGAGTGAAAAATTAAGGCTACTGTGCAAAGAGTGTTTTGGTTCATTTCCAGGTCCCGTTAACATGCTGATCAGGTCCCACCAGCAAATTTTATAGCATAAGGCATTTAGCAGAGCATTGTAATTGGTATTTTTTTTAACAAGGATCAGGACAGTTACGTTGCGTGGGGTGACTTCCAATTTTTATTGCGTAGCACTAGATGGTGTTGCAGCCAATTCATGCTGGCTGCTAGGCCCATGTTGTAGCTGCAGTACCTTAAAAGAACTCAGTGTGCTCATCAGTTGGCTGCAGCAGTGAAAGTGGTTGCAGCTCTCATTATCATTAGTAATCAAAAGTGCAATAGTCTAGCAGCATCGTCTGTGTCGCTAGCATAGAAAGCATGAATCTGACCACTGCTGCAGACACCACTTTTTTAACCAAATCGCGACATAGTTAGAAACAAAAATATATGTTCTGGTAAAATCATCATCATCATGGTAAAATAAATTAAGCCAAATTCACAACACTTGCACTGTAAATATAATTGTGCTTCTTATCAATGAAAGAAAATAATTTTTTGGTTGCTGTCTTTGAGTACAGCTGCTTTGCACTTTGTCAACCTCCAATTCAGTTTCACTCTGTGAACCATCGCTCCAACATCTGGTGTACCTCCAATACTATCCGTATTGCGCCCCATCAGCAGTATCAAATGCCATACAGCGAGTAATAGTGTCACCAAATCGAAGGCATTTTGGTAGATAAGCATGCCCCACAGTTCATTCTACAGTGCCTTGCTTTGCATCTAAGTGCCACAACCACTTCAGTGAGCACTTTGATGATTATGGATTTTTATGGCACAAGGGCATCTGTGGCCAAAGAGTGCCATGGCACAAGGTATTTTCGACTTCTCAAGGTGGGGTCAAAGACCCATTTCCCAAGCATTTCACCCTAAACAAGCCGAGCACCAGACCCGGGGAAAGCTTGTACCCATTGCGTCACCGGTGGGTGCCCGGCGGCAGTGGGGATCGAACCCTGCACACCCGCATGCGAGTCAGTGAGCACTTTGACAGATCAGAGTTACAATGTGGGCCCCTACTGTCAACAGTGGTGTTGGCGAGCAATTATTTCTGTGGGCAGTACGCATAAGAATAATGCAATCATGCGTGATTTCCCTTTAAGACATGGCTGCCGCCTTCTCACCTGGCAACCTGCGGACAAGTGGTGCGTCATACCCCACACCATCTTCCGATGCCACATACTCTCCATGGTCAACACCAAGGCCCCCTGCCTCCGACTTCGCGTCACCCTGGAAAAGCGTGCCTGTTAGCACACCCCCCAGCATGGCCCCCAAGAGCCAGTGGGGTGTCCTGGACATGAGGGCACAGACTCACAGCGAGGGTGACCGCTGGGCACCCAGCCCTCCTCAGCGCCCCATCGGACCTTGCGATAGCACGGTGAGCCGTGAAACCTGATGCACATCAGTGCCTGGAAAGGCCTGAATGATGGTGCCCACCATGGCAGACACGGTTTACTTTCATTTTTTCACAGCATCTTGTTACAGTAAAAGCTCAAATTCGAACTGCAGAGGGGCGCCAACACAGCTCGAATTAAGGGGGACGTTGCAATTTAAACTATCTTCATTATTTAGGCATGAAATGTAACCGCATTTGGCACAGACGTGCAACTTTTTGTGCCGAGTTCAGAACTGCAATATAATTTAATCTAGCCAGTACAGTTGTTTGGTATCTACAATTAAAACTCTCATAAACTCATCACTGGGACATTACATAGCGTATTGCTTAATGAACCTTTTTTTCCAGAAAAGTTGACATGAATTTGGCGACAAAAGAAGTTCTGACAGATTTTTTTTCTAAGGGTTGAAATTTCCTTGCATACACCACCAAAAGCACTCGGTCAGCCACGTTCGTGTTGCCAGTGTTTAGCATCGTTTGCTTTGAAAGGTGTTTGCTGTATCGCAGCGCAATCAGGCAATTCTTTGACAGTCGACGGCGCCAACCATTCGCAGCAAGAGAAGGTCAGATGCTTTTTTTTCACGCGAGGTTAAAAAGATTTGTAGGATAGGTGTGGTGTGAGAGGGCTTAGGCATTTTCTCTCCTGATGTCGAGCTTGCAAAATCACTTGGTGGTCTAAATGTCCTGCTTCCTCCATAGCATTTCAGTGTAGAGGAATTTTATAGCTTTGTGGTTTAAACCGCTGTGCTCCTGTCTAACGCTCGACCGCTTGCGAGCTTTCTAAGCATACACTGGCACAGCCGGCCTTGCAGCAGTGCGGCGAGCAAGCCACCACTGCCGGCACTCCTGTCAAGGGTGTACAGCGTCTTGGCATTCTGCCACGTTTGCTGCAACCAACTGAACCTAACATAACGCAGAGAACACTAGAAACTGAGACAGGTGCACAGCAAACATCTGAGAAAGCTCCACTTAATTCTGTGCATGTCACAGCTTCATGCACGATCTTGGTTGCCATGGTTTTGGAGTGCTGGAGACACGGAGACGCGCCTGATTGACTGTATCTCAACACGTCATCTCATCCATTATACAACAACAAAAGCTAACACAGCAAACTACTGAAGCTTACGAGATCGGCTCTTACAAACAACGGTCAGGTGCAAATCTCTGAGGTCATAGTTGCCGTCCCCATGCCGCCGCTATCACGGAGAGTGGCTCCCCGTTCACCTCAATGTTGGTTTGTCATTCCTCTCTGGCCTCACACGCCAGATTTACCCTCTCCAAATCTACTCTGAAGAGGTGGTGCAGCCTGGCAGTCGTATTGCTTGGTCGGCTGTGTGCCCAAGCAACACCACCTTGACACGAAGGCCTCCGCAAGTGATGTCACCCAAACGAGATTGCCCTGAACACTGCTTTCATCATGCCTGGCCATTCACCTAGAGTTTCTCATAGAAAACACGACAGTGTGCAGCATTTTTTTTATTCTTTCTGATACAGGGTGTCCCAGATAACTTTACCAGAGTTTTAAAATATACCGCGGCAGTTACGACGATGTGACCAAATGCATGTTGCTGACTGTTGTATGGAGCAACTCATACTATTTTTTGTATTGTGCTTAATTGAATAACTGGTTGAGATTAATTAACCAACTTCGTAAGCAACGAAGATCGACGAAAAAGTCCAATGAGAAAGTTGTAGAACGGTCCGCGAAACGTTTAATTGAACAGTTTCTAACTTTCCAGTTATTACGTATCGGCTTCTTTTTGCTCACTGCAGATGCTCGCAAAATACAAAAAAAAACACGTGACATTCCTGCTTGCGCGCCGCGATTGCAGTGTTCTTAAACGTTGCGCGTAGGTACGAGCAGAACATTTAACCCAGTGTGCTGCCGCTTAAAAGGTGACAGGGCAGCAACGCAGCAGCTGGCTGTGCGATGTAGGCAAGCGGTATACCTCCCTTGTGGTGCTTGATAGCGACAAGCAGACACAGTTCTTATCGCTTGCTCTTACATAAATCGCACAGCCAGGTGTCACAGGCACGCACGGCATTAAGTTCGAACACTTGGCAAACGAACAAACACGGCAGACATTGCTGCCACTCATTGCATGGCTCAAAAATATTAACTTCGGTTGTTTTCAAGGCAAGCACCACACAAGATGCACTCACACAGGATATGTAGATATGTACATAATAACACTCACACTGTAGTTTGTTGGTGAACTTGGTTTTAGCGCAATCTTAAAAAATTATGGGCAGACATGGCAGTCAAGCTGATGTTGTCACTGTTTTTTTTTTTCTGCCTCGTTCCTTTATGCCACCCATATTACTTGCAGCTTAAATGCTTGTATACTCATTAGGAAGCTATCACACAAGGGCACATTTTTCTCTTTGTCATTCTTTTCAGTAGAGGCCACTCATTCACACACAACACCTTTCACGGTATTGCGTCACATGGGATAGGGCTAATGGCAAATTGCTTTTCTTGCTTGCTGTGAAGTATTCCTCATAGAAAACACCACCAAGATGATGTCCGAAGATGCACAGAACACGCATTCATCCGCCACAACCACCATAGTGTTGGCAGATGATGCTTGACAACAAAAGAACACTGAACAAGAGAGCATACATGCACAAAACGACATAAGTTGCTCTAGTGTTCCTTGTTTTTGCCACAGTGCGATGTGTTGCTCGATTTATCGTCGATCTCACTGTGGTGATATTGGGCCTGTGGAAAGGGGCACAGGGAGATGCCTTCAGTCTTGGTGGTGTCAGGCCAAGCTGCCAGGTGCAGCGGCACATAGTAGTTCGAATTATCGGTGGCGGAACCACTTCGCGTTCAAATTAACAGGCTATGTTTACAAAGGCTGCAGTATGGAGCGTGAACGGACAAATTCGTACTGTTCGAATTATGCAGAAATTCAAATTAGTGGAGTTTGAATCAGTGACCTTTCACTGTAATGATGGACCTTGTTTTTCGCTTTCACAGTGTAGTACGTTCCACCTTGTATCTTCCTCCTGTGAGATATTTGGAGTATCTGAGCATCTGGAACAACTTCGTGTCCTCTTTCAGCTGACCTCTACTCCAAGAGCAAGCTTTAAATCTGTACTGCTGTTACTGTACAATGTTTCAACCAGAAACATTTATGGGCTATTCCTTGGAGAGGTGGTGCCATGTTCTTTGCCCCTTTGCTTGTTGTTGTTGTTGAACAAATCATCAGTGGTGGTCGACGAAAGGGCAGTCCCATGTAATAGTACATTTCCTGTTTCTTTTTTTAAAAGGCTGTTGTATTTTTTTTTTGTTAAATGTTCTTAAGTTGGGCAGTGGAAGGGCAAGAAGGTATCAACTACCACATTCACTTTCTCCTTAAATTGATACTTTTTGATCGGTTTCCCCACCCCTGTGTAATGCCCAACTGGGCCCTTAATTGGAATGAAAGATAAAGAAATAAATGTTTACTTGGCTGCATGCGGGACAGCGAGCTTTTAACACGGAATATTATAGCTGTAGTTTGTGTGTTTTACGTATTGAAATACGCTCACGTAGTTCCCGTGATGGTACAGTATACATGTGTGAAGCAGTAACATGCAAGTTAAACACTTTTTTATTGTTTTACTGATGGCCAGTGTGCCATGATTAGTGCAACGTGTGGGAGCCAGCTTAATGAATTATGAAAGGGGTTTGTTGTAACCTCGGAGTGCTGCTTTTGTTCCAGAACCACTTCTGGGAACCAGCAGCGACGCCACCTGCCCCGGCTCCACCGCTTCCCTCTGTGTGGGGATCTAACTGGTGGAGCAACCCCACCAGTGTGGCATTGTCATCTGCAACTGGAACTCTGTCACCGAGCAGCAGCGGCCCTCATGGGGACACATCACCAACCGAGTCCTTGGCCAACATGGTGCATTCGCTAGGAATGGACTCGCCAGATGCCAGCTTGGACCCAGCCATGTGTTTTGACCCCGTAAGTTACTTGCTGCTGTGTGTTTTGGGTTTTGGAAGATTCCTAAGATTTTTACAAACTACGGCGGCCTAGTGGCTTGAGCATTCACTTTGTATGCACAAGACGTAGGGCTCGATCCCCAGTGCCACCGGATGCCCACTTATCTTCCAATGGGCACCGTTCCCTTTGTCTGGTGCCGGACCTTCCCCGAGGTGAAATGCTTGGAAAAATAGTTGTTGACCCCACATTGTGATAACCAAACACATCAGCCATGGTGCTGTTTGGCCAAGCTTCCCTTGTGGGCTAGGCTTACTAGCCCACCAGACAGCTTTGCTGAAATTCTTGTATTACCTTTATTTGCTGCAGATGTTGAGCAGGAAAGTTGCACCATCTGGCATCATTCTGATGGGTGTGTTTATTTTGCATGTTTGTTCATATTATTTTGCTTTCTTGGCTCTGGTTTTGCTGCACATTTTGTGTACAACTTCTCTTCCAAGTATGGAAAGCTGTTGCTTGGAAATCCTAAAACTGTACCATATGCAGAGCTTGTCTCATTCTCTTCCGACGGCGTTTTTTTTTTTTTTCAGCTAAGTGCTGGTGGTCTGAGCACAGGGCTTTCGCACAGCATTTGGACACAACAGCAGCCAACTGGCATATCTCGTCCATGGAACTACAGCCTATTTCAGGACAGTGCCCCGATGCCGGCGTCATTGACCCATGCATCAAGCAGTGGCAACGGTACTGGTGGAAGCAGCAGCAGCACAAACAGCAAGAGTCCACAGGCCCCCTTGGGGTGGCAGGACAAATCGTTTTGAACAGAAGAGAGGAAACAGCGCCCACCGCTTCCCAGCACACACAAACTCCCCAGCAATACTTTCACAGTGAGCTTTTTGTGTCTTGGCAAAGAGTTGTTCTGTTCCCCCTCCTGTCTGTTGCTGTTAGTTTGTACATACCTGTTGTAAGACTGACCATTGACAACTTGCAACCAAGTCCTCAAGATTGGGCTACAAAGCTTGGATTAGAAACCTTTACATATGCTTTTGAATTGCCAGGATGTTGTGGAGCTGGCATTGTTGGTTGAAGCACACTCTGTTTTATCGTGTCACATCTATTTGTTCATGCCTTGAGTAACACACCATCTGAAGACCATGCACCACATTCGAAAACTACACTGCACCAAATTTACATGTGCGAGTCTCTTTCACCATAGCTGCCCTTGAATGAAGCATTGTTTGTCGTTCGTAGGAGTGCTGTGCATTGTTTGACTGTCTTAGAAAGGAGCACTAAGTGAAGTGAAAGAAGTCTGCACGAGACATTTCATTCAGTTAGCGGTGTATGTCTACAGCGTAGACATACACCTACAGTATGTCTGTCTACAGTATGTCTCAGTAGCAAGCTGTAATATGGATGCCATCATTTTAGCATTGGTAGCCCCATGGTCTGTGCCATTCTCTGAGCTTTGTTTATTTCAGCAGTGATGCTCAGATTTGAGGGTGAATGGTGAGGTCTTAGTGCAACCTATTTGAGTTGCCTGTGTTTTTGTTGCGTGAAATGTGAACGTAGCACGTCAGCACCGAGATTTCGTGCCATGGCTCATGTGCTACGTACGTTGGCAGCCATGTAGGGAAATGACAATTAAGGCTTCAGACACTTGCTTTTTAGGAAGTATTGTATTATTTTTGCATTGTTGAGTTGGGTGAATGAGGATTCTTCATTCTAACATTCAGTGCACATTATTCTCACTTTTTTTGTGTGTGTGGTTATTGAGATTAGAGCTTGATGGCATGTCCTTGTACGGCAACAATGTCTTACCTATTTCTCTACTTGGGAGACCGCCACATGTAGTTTAGCTACAGGTTCATGATTGGGCACCTTCAGCAATTCAGCTGCTCAAATTTTTCTAAAGCATGAAACATACGCTGATGTTGAAAGCAGTGTTAGTTGCTTGGTTGTTTCCACAAGGGGAAAACAAAAGTTTTGCTGCCTCTGCTGGTTAGTACTTATTGAAGTGCTTGTACACTTTTTTTTTTTTTTTGGAAGTGATGTTTATTGCTTTAGGGCATAAAAACTATGAAGTGAGGGATGAGTAAGATGCTTAAATAAATGAGAAAAGGTGGGCTGATTTGATGAAATCAAGAAGTAAACGATGATGAAGAAGTGAACCTTTCATCCGGTGCTTGCTGTAATTGTATCCTTACATGCAGTAATGCAGTGATGCAGACATGGCAAAAATGTTTTTCGCAGCAGTGCCAGTACTGCTTTCGTTGTAATTCATTGCCGCAGAAATTTAATTCACTGAAGGTGCTGCAGGCAAGTTCTTATTGCATTCCTTTATATGCCCCAACTCGGAGGAGTGCTTGTTACTGAATGGAAGGTGAACAAGCGAAACATGGCTAGCACTGCTCTGTTGCTGTGCTTTTAATCGAACACGATTCTGAAATTGCCTGTAAATATAACTTGGAGTAGGTTTTTGCAAGAAAGAAATGTATTTGCATCCCTTGAGTTTTGAGTACTGGCACCCTTATTTCTTTTTTTTCCTTAAAACTAGAGGTGTTTTTATTTTAATGCATACCTCAGTTGTTGCTAGTCAAGGTTCTCTAAATCTTTAAAAAAATTGTTGCTGGCTGTAGAAGTTTCAGTTTATCAAGTATCCTTAGTGCAGTTCCTTAGTCCTCTTACACATTTGCATTTGTGTGTGTATGTATGTGTGTGTGTTTGTGTGCAATGTAGCTATGTTGCCAGTGCAGTCCATCTAGTGTGAAAGTTATAGGCTTGGTTTCTGCCCTGTTACATTGCACTACTTTTGCTTTGTTTCTTTAATGCAGAGATGATCGGGGCCATGCAGGGCTGGTGATTCAAAAGCCTCGATTCGAAGAGGTATATTTTGCACAAACTTCATTTTGCACAAACTTCTGCAATCATAATTTTGTTGGTGTCATTATAAGGCCATTCCTGGAGCAAGTATCAACCAGGCCTGAATTTGATTGCACCGTGTGTGGATTGACCTCCCCTCTTGTTATTCCTTCATCACCTCCAGTATATCTTCCCGAGGAATGAGAATTCTCTCATCCTTTCCTCGTTCTCTTGTAAAAGATATTATCGTCCTGATGTTGTGATGGCTTGATTAGCAAAAAGATAATAATCATATCATTATGAAAAAAAAAAGTTATTTGTGCCCACTGGACTGTGAAGCTTTAACTGCTGACATGTTTTATTGCTGTTTGTGAACAGACTAATTTATTTTTATCATTTTGGAGTGTATGAATCGTTACAGCTTCTGCCAAAGCAGTGTGCAAAGAAGTTTTTAGCATTGCGACAGTTCTGAAATTCATGTAGTTGCGTGTTAAAAGAAAAAGACTTGAAGGAGTAGATACTTCATGCGTTTAGTTACGCATCCTTAGAGTTGCATTCACATTGAGGCTCCTTGGCCATGTTGTAAAGCACTGCTAAATACAGCTGTGTTTCTGTTGATGCTGCAAGAAGCATTGCTTGCACAGCATACTGTGGAGCTTTCCTACTTAACTGTGTTGTCTTTTATGTTCTCTGTGTAGCGGTGGGCTTGCAAGGACATGCAGACCCTTTGTGTGAGCATTGTTTGTGCTGGAGTGGATTTATGTGTGCTTAATGCTGTGTTAGAGCAGACGTGACCTGTTCCCGTGTTTTAAGAAAAATGCAAAATTACTATGCCTGCTTGGCTGCTGCGGTTGGCTAACTGGTTGACACTGCCGCCTGCTGTGCTGTTGCCACCCGAGTGTTTCAGAGTTCGTTTTGACAAACTGAGAGGAGTTTCTATCGGAGCTTCGTTATTGGCTCATAGAAATAAAGAGAGCCTGTCACCACACTTCTCTGGGTTTTTGTCTTACTTTCTCAGAGTTCTTGTGTGCATAGTATCGTGACTTTTGTAACATACTGTGCTGATGCTGTGCTCTACCATGGTCTAAGTACGTTTTATGCGATGGTACAAGAGCCTCATTAAGCGGAAAGCAAGTGTTATTGGTGACCGAAGTCACACCTAGGGAAGAAACTGAAGGTTTATAGGGGTTTACCGTCCCAAACCAACCCTGGCTATCAGGGACACCGTAGTGAAGAGATCGTGGAAATTTGAACCACTTTGGATTCTTTAGCGTGCACTGACATCGCACAGTACATGGGCCTCTAGAGTTTCGCCTCCATCGAAATTCGACTTCCATGGCCGGGATTGAACCCGCGTCTCTCAGGTCAGCAGCCGAGCGCAATAACCATGGAGCCAGGCGGCTGAAAGTAAAGAAATAACAAACGACGTAGCCAGGGGAGAGGAGATGAACCTGCGGTGGTGCGAACAGGCCACTAAGTCATTGCACAGCTTAGCGTCCCCCTGTGCTTGGAATGTCATCCTCGTCGGCCACCTACGTTCACGCGTGTTAACTGCCAGTCTCTTGCCCTGTGGTTTGGAAGCTGTTGTCTTCATCATCTTCCGTCCACGTGCGTGCAAGCGCCATCAGACGAGCATGCAGCAAGCCATATAAAATGGCAGGAGATTGGAAGCAGTGAAATTCAATTAAAGGACCCTATACTATCGCATTCTCATCGGTAATGGTAATTAAGCAACCTACAACTATTTGTTGCAGACCCAATGCAGCTTTCAATGCAAGAAGCATTGGGATGCTATTGGAGCTACGATGTAAGAGTTCTGCCCATGTGAACCACGCTGTGGCATCAAAGCAGTGGTGAGTTGAGAAGCTTAACTGTTTTTTTTTGCCTTCTCAATTGAAAGTTCCATGCGAAAGAAAGAATTGAGACCTACTTTGACATTAGTGTCTCAACTAGTCTACTTTTCCATGCCATTATCGTAAAGAGTTCGTATTGGGCACGAGGACATATGGCACGGCATCATCTAGCGTCAATACCACCACAACAGGACATGACCCCACCTGCTACTTCTCACCAATGAGTCTGTTTTGGTGATGCATATGTTATTTCACATTCTTTCTTATAAGCACCTATTTTTTGCCATTTAAAGTGATCAATTTTATGCGATAATGGCTTTCAATATCAACATGGATGTTATGTGTATGTTGCTCAACTATAAGTATCCATTTAGTAGAAAGATGACTGACGCCAACCAGGTTCAAAACACGTTTTGGGACCGGCTCGGTCCCTTCTTCACGGTGTGACTACGGGCGAGGCGCAGCTTGGCTTTTTAAGCCCTTGTGATGAATACCTCCGGGTCAATGGCCGCAAACCATGGATGTAAGATGAAGGAAGTATCCATGATTGCCGCCTGTTAGTATTTCATATAGTGCTGCAACTGCTGGGTTTTCGAAAGTTACAGGTAGCCCTCTGTTGTACAGCTGATGCACTTTGAACGTGACTTAATTCTTTCTGCACTACATCCAGCTGCACGTATTTATGTGCTAAAGTTCTGCATAAGAGTAATTTGGTTCAGTGGCCAGGCATGTTCTTGCAACTGCATGGGTGCATGGTAACTTGTGCAAAGACTCCTCTTGCAGTACACAGCAGCTGAAGTGTTAACCTTTTTGTGAATGGTATTGCAGGCCCATTTATGAGAAGGTTACTGGTTAATGGCAGTGCTATTAGAGCCCTAAAGCTGATATGATTATATAAGAGGGGTGTGATGGGTGGTGCACGACAAGAAGTGGGGAGGAATTGTGGTAATTTATCTGCAACCGTGGGTAATATTTCATGTTGGTCTTAAGATTAAAATTTAACGCAAAACAGAACACCACTGGCACAAATTCCGCACATTTTTTTTAGTTAAGAAAGGTTGGACTTTTTCAGAGGACAATAGATTTTCATACAGGTTTGCATCCACGACTTTTGTGGTCGTATTACGGTGGCAAAAACCACAGTTTATAGGGACATTAAATACTATTACAACTCCATATAATTTTCCTTGTTAAAAAGTTTATTTTTTGCATCTTTGTTACTTTATTGATGTTTGTTTAATAGCAAAAAAATAGAGGTGTGCAAATAGTACTTTTTCCAAAATGAATCGAATGTGAACAGTGTAGTTTTGTTGCCTAATCGAATACAAATCGAATATTTTGACAAATATTTGCTACTTTTGCAAATTTTTAGTGAGCAAGTCTAAGGAACAACAAAACGCTGCTTTTGCAGTTATAGCTATATTTGTTGAAAGGATCAACACTGATCTCCATTTGGGGGGTCGCAACATGAAGTCAGTGCATTAACTACCATCGTCATGTTTACGCTCATAGGAAAAGTACCTTTTAGTGTTGATAACGGAAGATAATAAACTAGCGCCGCATCTCGGTGCTTGAGACGGGCGAGAGTTTTTTGCGTACAAGGCGCTATGGCCTCCAAGGTAAGGCATAAAAGCTGGGTTTGCTGAACCTGCATGCCTGGGCCCTGCCGTGTCGTCCAATCTCTGAGGCCATGTATGAGGATTACGAGCTCCATCATGCGAATGGACCACACTGTGGAGCTGAACCCTCCATCCCATTTTAAGTCAACGCATCCCGCTAGTGTTCCTGTATATGCACACATCCCAAGCAATCTGATCGCGGCAGCATGGTAACACAGCATGTATGGTCCCTGTTTTTAAAATAGTCCTGGAAGGAGGAGGAGATAAACTTTATTGAAGAGGTTTTAGGCGCGAATTGGTGTCAATGTCGTTCGGCCCGGTCTGAGCTGAGCAGCACTGCCTCCCACTGCGATTGGGAGGAGAGCTGCAGACTCTTTGATGGCTTGTCTTGATTGCTTGAGTACAAGATGTGTGGTGTGTCTGCCTTTTGGTGTCCGCGGAGAGAACAGACGGGGCTGAACTGCTCTGGGAACCATTTGGAGTAAATGTATGGATGAAAGAAAGTGTCCGTTTGGAGCTGCTGCCAACTGACTTGTGTTTTACCTAGAGATCTATGGGATTCCAGGAAGATTTGTCTGTCTTACTTGAATTGGATTGTAATTTCCTTGTAGGATGTCACTCTCTCCTTGGCTGACCTGAGCTAATACGGAAGGCCTTATTCGAACTTCGCACCAATTATTCGAAAACTATTAGAAAGCTTCAGGGTGATTCGTTTTAGATCATTTTGAACATACACTGTTTGGTTCATTCGAATAACTATTTCAATTATCAGTAATTTTAGCTTATAAACGTTCAGTTTCCAATCAAAGTAGGCTTTGTTTCATTGACCGTCTCACACTTCGGCAAACATCCGAACTATTAACTTATCAACTCTATGATTCGAACCGAACTGCGCCGTGAGGGGAGGGATGAAGGAAAAAGTGAAAGGAACTGGAAAGAGGTGCTGTTTGTGAGCCCCACAATAATTTCAACCACCTAATTGATTCTCTGGCTCTTTCTGGCAATGGTGATGTTTTTGCAGCAGTAAAGTACACATTTACTGCTGGAAAGAACTTGAGCAATGTGGAAGTTGGACTATATGGATAGGAATGACCTTGAAGGGAGGCTTAGCACGTCTGCACAACAAAACAAGGAAAGAGGGACACAGCTAGGACAAGCGCTAACTTGCGACTGAAAGAACTGAAACCGAAAATACATGCTAGAAGAACCATCGACGCGCGATCGCACATACCCAGCTTTCGATTGATTGAAAAGGCAGTCAGATAACTGAATCGATAAAGACCAGACCTTGAACTAAGGTAAACTGAACCAAGATAATCTGGGCAAAGGGAACACGCCCACATTCTAGCAACAAAACCAAACATGTTACTTATAGCACCAAATATAGATTTTCTTCCTAGCAGAACAACTGACGTGTCATTGATACACTTATCACTTCCTATCTTGTGAATGAATGATGTCCCAATAATCTCCCTAGCGAGCCGCATATCCTTTAGAGTGGCCAACAACCTTAGTTTTTCCAATAAGTGGTTTCTTGTTGTTTCAGCTCGAAAGGGCACAAAACCTTGACGATGCAATTGACAATTAGTGAGGTGTCGTGAAAACCATAACCACATCCACACCAAACTTAATTTGTTGCCACCCTTTTCAAACTGTGAGATGTTCAAAATCTTACTGAAAAGGACGAGTTAACACCATTTTGAAGCGAACGGCAATGTAGCAGAGCCATGTTGTGGCCTATAGCATAGCATAGCGTAGAAAAACTTTATTGAATTCAGATCAAGTATCAGGAGGGCAGACTTGTCCTCCCATCCTTGTCAGACGGCCGAGGTCCCTTAGGACCTGGCTGTTTTGAAGCCTTGCCTGATGATGGTCTTCTGCTCTTCCAGGCCCTGGCTGCATAGCAAAGTTTCCCACGACTCCTTACTATCCACTAAAATGGTGGATTGGGCACATGCCCACATCATATAGGCTAGGGTCACATGTTCTCCACAGTCCCTATATTTGCCGTCGTTTAAGCCCGGCAGAAGCTCACTCAGTGTGGCTGGGTTTGGAAAGATGTCCATCTTCAACTGCCTCCATGCTGCTTCCTCCTTCTTGCTGAGTTTCCTGTGTGGTTCTGGATATTCCTGTCTGCTAATTCTGTAGAACTGTGTGATATCGTGGAAAGAGTATAGCCGCTCGTTTTCTGAAACCTATCCATTCTCGCAGGGAGTGACAAAGATCGGCCGGAAGGTCAGCCCTTGGAAGAGCTCATGAGCTCTTTTATTACCCTGAAGGGTTCGGCACACAGGCGTCCAAATCAAGACGATCAGATTCTCAATTTTACCATTAGACATGCATGCTGTCACTGGCGATACTAGATCTGCCTAAATCAAAATTGCGTATCGCTTCCTTAAAGTCACTGATGACCTCTTTTTATGTAAGCGCGAGAGTGATGGCCGCCTCTTCCACCATTGTGGTCGTACCTCTTCTGAGTGTGCAGCTACTTACTAACCGGGCACCTTCCTTTGCGACCACTTCACCTTGGCTATCTGTCCGGCATGCTCTGCCGCATCAGTATACACGACATCCTGCTGCCCTGCGTATTTCTGATGCATCATTTCCGCCCTGTCTTTCCTGTGTTCCTTATGAAGAGAGGGTGCATATAGGAGGGATCTTTATTTTCTACCTCACTTCTGCAGGAATTCCCACCTCAAGTTCCATCATCTGCGTGGGAGAGTACCCAAACTGCCTGAGGATATATCTACCCGTCTTCGTGATCGTTAACGTACCAATGAAACTGCAGTGTCCAGTGAGCGCAGCTTCTTGGAGCTGGTCTATGGTATTCGACACACCTAAGGCTATGATCTTTATAGTCGAAGCCCATTGCTGCAGCCCCAGAGCTACCTTGACACTCTTTCTCATAATCAGCTCTAAGTGCTTACAGTGCAGAGACAGTATAAGTTTGAGATACGGCGTAACAAAAACGCTCCTGCTGATTACAAAAGCTTGTATTTATAGCTTGAGCATATATGCGTCCTTTATGCCAGCCTGCTTGTTTACGACGCGGTGAATAAGCCTGCTAGTGTGCTGTGCACTCTGTTGGATTCTTTCCAATGCTTGGGCGTTGCTTCTTGTGGACTTCACGTGTAGCCCCAGTATGTGTATGCCGTCCACCCTTGGTACCTAACAGTGATGATCGGATTTCCCTTGTTTTCTGCGCTTGTGTTGTCACCGTCAGGAGTTCCGATTTTTCAGCGGAACACACAAGTCCCTTATTGTCCTTCAAGTATTCCTCTATCATGTACAGTACTCACGGATTGAAATAGGACATTCGGAGCGCGTGGCCGTCGCTTCATGGAGCGCCGCCCGTAGATGCTCATGGAACCAAGGTGGTGCATTGTGGTATGGCGCGAGGGGGAGAACATCTACAAAGCAGAATTGTTCCTTCCAGTCGCCAACGAGCCGGCCTGTGGTTTACCACATGCCTGCGTGGCACTGCAAGGCTAGCGCTCCGAATGTCCTATTTCAATCCGTGAGTACTGTACGTGTACCGCCGTCTGTAAGACTTCCTCTATAGCCATCACTTCCCTGGTTCATCAAGAGCATGACATCGTCTAGCTGCATAGATACTATATGGTGAAGTCCCTCTATCTGTGCCAGCTTGCTCGGTAAGCCGCGATCATAGCTATGTTAAAAAGGATGGATGAGTATAGCACCGATCCCTGTGATCCCTGCGATCCACGGGCTCCGAGTCGAACCCTTTTCCGTCTACAATTGCCAATGCTGATAGCTGTTCTGTCCGTCTTTAATGTAATTGTAGGTCCGGCTTCTTACCCCCAGCCCACTGAGGTTATCTAGGATAGCGTTGTGACGGACGTTATCAAAAGCTTTCGCCACATCGAGGCCTGCCACTATTCCGATCGTGTCTCCAGTTTGTGTCTCGATTATATGTTTCAGCTGTAGCATGATATCGGTTACAAAGAGTCCCGATCGAAACCCTGCCTATGGGATCCGAGAACATTCGGTTTTGACGCGTGCATTTTGCTGGGGAAATTGGCCGGTGATGGCGACATCTATTTCGCGTTCTGCACGCTGGTCTCTCTATGTGATTAGTAGTTTAGTACCCAGTTTCGAACCCTACCCCGCGGCCGCGTTTCGCTAAAGGCGAAACGCAAAATGCGTCCGCATACTGTGCAATGTCGGTGCACGTTAAATATCTCCAAGTGCTCAAGTAACACTTGTTGCGGGGCTAGTCAGTGCATAGTTCTATGCACCAACGTTAGCGCAAAATAAGACACAATCACAAGAACGGTGGACAGGACAACGCGCTACGATGGCTGACACTTGCGAAGAAGGTGAAGAAACACACAGAAAAGGGCCCACAGTGTTGTATACATATCCACAGGCGGTCGAAATTATTCCGGAGCCCTCCACTACGTACGGCACCCCTCTCTTTCTTCTTTCACTCCCACCTTCTTTCCCCCTCCTTACTGATCTGTTCCCCCTCCTTACGCTATTTCCTCTCCTCAAACTAATTTTCAATTCTGAACGCGGTATTATATCGGCTCGTCAGACCAACTTCTGTTTGTCCCACGGTGGAAAAATACTTGTCCTCAGTTAGGGTGGCCTTACCTCAGTGGTGTACCTTTCATCTATCTCCGCCGTCGCGGTGGCTCAGTGGTTATGGCGCTCAACTGCTGACCCGAAAGACGCGGGTCCGATCCCGACCGCGGCGGTCGAATTTCGATGGAAGCGAAATTCTAGAGGCCCGTGTACTGTGCGATGTCAGTAGGCGGTCGAAATTTCCGGAGCCTTTCTACAGCGTCCTTCATAGCCCGAGTAGCTTTGGTATAAACCCTCATAGACCGTTCATCAATCTAGCGACATCTTCATTAGCCTGCGATTGTCGCGGCTCCAAACGGGTAATCTTTTGAAAGGCTGACAACAACAAACAGGTTATCATGCATTTATTTGTTACGATCTCGGAGTCATAAACGTGGCCACTCTGCCCCTAACGATTCTTGCCGTGACAGCGGCGTAGCTGCGTGAGCGCATCGCTGCACGAGATGACGCGGAAAAGCTGCTCGCGTGGCGCGCGATCAGCTGAGAAGCTGCAGCGATTTGGACCAGTGCCACCCGGCCTTCCATTAGCGGAGCTGTTCCTATCTGATACAGTCTGCTGTGTAAGGCGCGCGTATATATAGCCGTCGAGGGCAACGCCGATCTCATCCAGGTAATGTACGTTGTTCTTTTCCACAACTAAGGCGAGCGAAAGTGCCTTTGAATGCACCGCTGCACGGTTCGTTCTAGTTTAGCTTCCTTCCTTTAGGGTCCATCTCGTTTCCAGTGTCCTGAACGTTGATATGGCGGTGCAGCAGGGCACGGCGTCCAGCGCAGTGGGCGGGCTCCTCGAAAGCCTTCAAATGCACCACGACGAGGCATTCCTCTACGTGTCTCAGGGTCTCAGCTACGAAGAGCAGGGCGAGAACGCTCTAGCGGCTGAGATGTACTACAAGGGCCTCGAAAAGCTGACCCAAGGCATGAACCTCGACTGCGATCACCCCGGATGCAAAGGACCGGAGTGGGACAAGGCGCGCACCTTGCAGCGCAAGATGAAGAGCATCAAAGGCGAAGTCGAGTTTCGGCTGATCGCCATCGAAGCGGCCGGCGGAGCGCCGCTTTACGGCGACAGACCGCCGACCTACGAAGAAGCGACGAGCGCTGGTGCCGCCCGTTCACCACGAAGGGAAGCAGAGGAGCTCTTCAGCATCGATTCGGGTGTCCAGGTAAGCAGTTCAAGCTTCACTGTTGCAACGCTAAATGTATGACAGGGCGAGGCGGTGCAATGGGCACAAATATGCACATGCGCACCAAATGCTGGCTGTTTACAGCCTGTTTCGCTGATACTGTTAAAGAATTTGCCGTGTGTAAGAGTCGTCACCTTTGTGCATCATGTGCTTTGCAAGATTCTTGATTCACGTTCATAGTATTCCAGCGCAACGGCACATAGCCAAAGAAAATAAGACGGAAAAGAAGGACGAACACAGCGCTGCAATTTGCAAGATTCTCTATCAACCAGGCAATAGAAAATGTTCTTGATATTTTCCAGTAGAAAACTGCATGAGTGTTTATTCTTTTCCTAAGCAAAGGAGGGTGCTGGGAGACCAGCTTTAGCCATGTGCAGTTGTGGCATTGAATAATCTTGTAACCAACATGTGTCTTTCCAGATTTTTTATGTCTCGGCTGGAGGAGCGGTTGAGGCACCGCCTGAGCCTACAGACCTCCATGTGTACCGCTTGCCAGGAAGACGTGATGCCATGTTTCCTGATGAAAAGTCGCCACTGGCCTGGCTGCAAGTGGGCACATGGATTTACCCCTTGGTTCCAAAGCAGTCCCCTGCCCTGAGGTCAGGCTATGGAGCCTATATCTTCCCCAACATTGATGCCCAGCTGAAAGAATCTGGTAAATAATGATTGCTGGCACAGTGCACATTCACTTGTATGTGAACGCCACGATGCGGTTCTCATTTTCCAGTGCCTATGTACCAATAATTCATAGCTGTTAATTATTCCATACTTCGAAATTTTCCATAACTTGTTTTGTTCAGGTCATTTATGTTGCATATGTGTCTAATCCTAAGCTGAACTAGTGCAAGGACTAAGTGTGGGGACTGAGTGCTGGACTATACCTAATACCTATGCATTCTGGAATCGCTGCAGCTGACAGATAGGAATGCAAGGGAAGGTGTACAATCGCTGAGCTGACATCTGAAATTTATTTGATGGCATAGGCTTTACACACTGTTGCATCGCTGAGAGCGTCTCATAAAATGCTTCTCTCTGCTAGCCAGCTTGCTTGTTTGTGCACAGATATTGCACAAAGGCTGCATTTGGCGATATTTTTTGTTTTGTATTGTGTTTGGGTTGGTTACTTGCCTGACGTGATGAAAGTTAACAAGAAGCCTGCATCACATGTGGTGATGCTGGACCAAAAAACTTTTGCAACAGCTGTACTGGTAGCGCCTTCTCTCACCTGTGGATTGTTAGGGAGCACTGTTTGCTTCACATCTTGTGTTTGTCTCCCTTCGTCGTTCTGCCCCTGACCATAGCTGGCCCTGCCAGTACAGCTGTTATGAAAACATCTTTTTTGGTCCAGCATTGCTACATGTGATGCCGGATATCCGATTAATTCTCGTCAAATCAAGCAAATGTCCAACTCAAACATAGCATAAAACAAAGTTTAGTGCCAAATGGAGCCTCTTTGCAAAATCTTACCGTAAAGAAGCCAGTGGTTTAGCCGAGAGAAGCATTTTACAAGCGCTCTGAGCAATGCAACTGTGTGAACATGTAATAAATGAGACTGCAGAAAGACCTCAAATGCTTGTTTGAACTAAAAATGGTTTGTATCACTCAGAGAAACCTCAAAAACAAAACGAAAATGTAAAAGACAATGAAAAGATCTTTTACTGGTCTTGCATACATTTCAGGAATGCAAATTGCCTGTCACCTTTATGAAGTTCTGTGGTAGTTCGTGTTCTCTTGAGTTCTGATCTGTTAACACTATGATACCAGAAAGAGTTTGAATGTTCATACTTTGATATGTCACTTATTGTTGCTTTGCCAATCAAGCGCATTTTAAAGCATTGAGTAGCCTGCTGTCGCTTTGGGGCATTTAGATTTGCTTTGCTCGAATAATTTCTTGCTTAGCTCATTAACCACTGTATGAATTCCCATAAAACATTCCAAAGTCGCCAAATTTTTCATCAATTTTTGGTGAATAGTGACCGTTGTCAGGCTTAAAGCGCACGCTAAAGGTGTGAGGTTGAAAATTGCAGCCAACACAGTTGCCGATCATAACTTTTCATTTGCGTTGGGAGCAGTGCAGCATCCTGCCGGACAACTATGACTTGTCATTGTTGATATTGGTACAATCCCCCATCACGAGTACAGCTCGGGGTTGGTGGTTATAGGGTTAAAGATCTTGGGCAAGCTCAATTAGCTCCCAACCAAATCAGCTACTTTGGGTTTTGACAAACCTGCCTCATTGAGCATATTGTGGAGCTGTTAGCAGGGTTTTTGGTGAACTGAGCATGCAGAACAGTTTCATAGTTACAATGGAATGCAAGAGGTGATTGAATAGATTCTGGAGAACACCTGTAACCTGTAAAACTTCGAGACTGCTGGCAGATGAACTGTGTTAAGTAAGCCATGGAATGGCAGGAAGACTGCATGATCTTAACACTGCAGTTCATTAAGTGCTATTACAGAACTGAAGAGTTGTGTTAATGTTCGGAAAGTCTTGGGGACTCTTCAGCTCTATTTCAATTATTTTGACTTTCTCACAAGGTGGTGCAGTGTTAGTATAATGGCTAATAAAACTGTTCTAATGCTACTATTACAGAGCCCCTGTCATATTTCCTAAGCTTTCAGAGGCATAGTTTGTAGCTTAAAGCCCTATAACTCAAGGACCATTTTGGCACCATTTTTGGTCAGAACAGTTGGCCTTTAAGGGGTTAATTCATGCTTTCTAATTTTTGTAAGCTTTTTGTATCATACTAAGGTGGGTTTAACAGCTTATAGTTTCTTTATGTAACCTTTTCAGACTCTGTACACATAATTTTGTGCTTTGCAACTTACAGCTTTTGCGAAAACTGTGCTACAGCTACCAGCAGTTTTGTTGTTTCAGTCAAGCTTAACTCTCTTCTTAGTGCTGCTGGCGTGCTTTTTCCTGTTAGCTAGCAAATGCCGTTGATTATATTCTACGAAATAGCACACTCGGTAGTGCGCCTTTCAACATAGTAATATCTTTTTTTTTTTTTTCAGTTCCTAGCATTATGTATATATTTGGAAAATGTGATCTGGTGATCGCTTGAGTGCTCGTTTGACAAAACGTGGTGTTTCACTGTTATGATTTCCAACCATTGTAATAACTTTGTACCAAATTTTGTACATTCCTATGGAAAATTAAGTGACCAATTCGCAATGCAAAACTAACTGGCTTTCTTGATGCCATCGTAGACTGTTTCGGCAGAAAACAAATTTTTAGTTTGGATAGAAATGGCGAGCATTATCTGAAAGTGATAAATATTGGAAAAGCACGGGATGATCGTAAACAGCTGTTTAGGCATGCACGCTTAAAATACATTTTGTATGCACTTGTGGCAAGTTCAGCCCAACAAGCTGAACCAACATTGTGTAATGGTTACGTCTCTCCTAAGCAAAATTAATATCATGGGTCCTCTTGGCTTTGTCCAAAGTTTTTCTATGCAGATAATTGTTCATCTTCTGCTTGGCTTCTGGCATTGCCTGCTGTTATTGGACATTATAGCTGCCAGAAATAATTTGGAAGCAAGCTGTTTTATGGTTGATATAAGTGTTGATGACACTGTGCTCTAGTGAATGGGTGATCCCCTTGAAACCCTTCAAAACGAACTGCTACAAGGCATTCTCGTACATGTCTGAGGGCTTCAGTTGCAGTAAAGCAGGGCAAGAATGCTGTATGACGGAGATGTATGAAAAGGTCCTCTAAGAAAGTTGGGCCAGGGATTGAAGTGGGCATTTTCCAATTTTCCACCCAGGTGCATCGGTGGGAGTCTTGCTTTCTCCAGACCTACCACCTGAGATGCACTCGCTTTTCGAGTCTCTTATGGAGGAGTTGACAGCCATGAAGATAGAGGCCTTTGCTACACCCAGCTGCGTGTGCCTGCCTGAATCTGTTCTAAGCCGATTCAAACGGTCAGCCCCCTTCAGCCAGAAGGTGTCTGACAGCATTGTAGCAGGTTTGTGGCTCAGTTCAGCTTCAGTTTTCTATTTTAATTCATGCCTGAAGTGATGTCAGCAACTCTGATGCATCTCCAGTAAAAAAAAAACTGCATTTAGGTCCTGCCATTTGTCCATGCCTACTTACATAAAGTGGCACTTTGAGCAGGCGGGGGGGGGGGGGGGGGGGCCTCGGGTCCTCAGCTTCTCTTGAATACATGCCTGCCTGACTCTGAGCTAGTTGATGTAACAGAGATTCAGCGCAGGAGACACAGGACATAGTGTCCTGTCTCGCCGTGTCCTGTATTTATTTCCCGTGCTCTATCTCTTAACTACTTACATTGTTTTGCATGTTGTTGAGACACCTTAAAAATATTTGTGGGAGTAACACCCTGTAGTAGTGGCACATGGTCAGCACTGACCACATGGAGCAGTGCTCATTTCCTGTATTGCTTTGAAGGTAGAATGCATTTGTAGATCGCTTTTAGTAATTTTGTGCGATTTGGTCTCTACTGTCGATGGAGAAGGCATACTGTGGCTAGGTGGGCTTGTCAGTGTGAAGCGATTGGTCATTGTGGCTTGGCCTGGCATGGTGTCTTCGCATTTCACCTGCATCAAAATCCGGCCGCTGTTGCTGGGATCGAGCACTACGTTCGCGTGCCCACCAGCCAAACTATAGCCACTAGGGTCCTTGTTGATCGAGCCTATGCTCATAGGTATTTATTTGAGGCTGGAGTAACGTTTGTCGTCAGGCTGCATTTTGTAATAAGGATCTGCTTTTGACACCTGCTCTGAAAGTTCCAGTATTTCAGTTTAGCACTTTTCCTTCCAGAGCAGCGATTTACCATCCTTGCTTTCAAATTTTTTCTTTAAATACATATCAGCAATTGGCATCAGATGCTTGGCTGTTAATTTTTAGAAAGTAGTTTTCGTGCCAGTTAACACAAGTTCCTAACTATTTTTGAAAATATATTGCAGGAAAAAAATTTTCCCACCGCTTCTTTTGAACACAATCATGGTGTTGTGGGAAGACTGTGCTGCTTTTTGACAGTGAGGGAGATGCAGCAGACTGCAAATACCCTAAAATTTTAGATGACGGTGGTAGCGATGAATGACTCTGACTTAGTCTGCAAGGTGAGGATCATTACTCGAACTCTGAGCATGGCACTTCAACGTAAATTGAGTCCTGGTTTGGAAATCCGAAAGGGTGCATGGAAACATTCACCAGTGTGAAGTTGGTTTGGTTGGTTTAGCATCCCAAGAAACTCAAGCTATTGGAGATGACGTAGTGGAGGGCTCCAGATAATTTCGACCACGTGGTGTTCTTTAATGTGCGCTGACATCGCACAGTACACAGGCCTCTAGCATTTCGCTCCCATCGAAATGTGACTGCCATGGCCAGGAACGAACCCGCGTCTTTCGGGTCAGCAACTGAGCGCCATAATCACTGAGCCACCGTGGTGGCTGTCAGTGTGATCTATTTGGATGTTTACGTCAGCTATATACTCAGCCAAAAGCGACAGAAAAAGAAAGTGCTGCACCAGGATAGTCTCGTAGAAAAGATTAAGGCAGCATTTGGCCGTGTTGCCCTGATACAAAAGCAAAGGAAACCAGCTATCGCTCCATCCCAAATGAGACTAGAGGCTTGTCAGTGGCACCATATTGATAGCCAAATATTTCCAAATTACAGCGTAGCAGAAAATAGCATGCAAATGGTTAGTGTAAAAAGCCAAGGAAAATACAGTGAAAGGGGTCAGAAGTGCGACGAGTGCCACTTTGCAGTTCACACACCTGACAGCTCAAGCAAGAAAATTTAACATGCCCTAGATTTGCAATTGTCTTTAAAGCCGAATAACATAATTTCTAGTATGCAACCTTTTCAGCGCAACTCATTGCTAATCTGCCAGCAACCCAGGTCATTCTGTGCGATTGTGGACAATCCATTGAAGAAAATGGGTTAAGCACAGAACAAGCAAATCAAGGCAGATATTGCTGTAGATTTACAAATCTGTTCATCACTGGGCAGTTAAAGATTTTGCTGAAAATGGTCCTCTGTGGTGGGAGAAAACTGGTGATATGGTAGCCTTGAGCTCAACATGTTGGGTAGCTAATTCATAATCAAATGCAGCTGTGACAGTTAAGATCCTATTAAATTATTTAGTCTTACAAAATAGCCTTGCCTTAGAGGTATGAGAAATGCCTCAAGTGGTTATGTCAGTGGCATGGTTTTATGGATTCATTCTATTTCCATTTGCAGATCAACATATTCACTCAAGCTGATTTTCCAGAAAATGCGTGCTAAAGAAATCTAAAGAAATTTAGTGTGCAAATTTCAACTAAGAAGTTTACAGCAA